>NW_020954586.1:3050-53575 GCF_900497805.2 Vombatus ursinus | reverse complement strand
TCATGGTTATATACCTATAAAATCTGGACAGTCTACCAGCACCATGCCAGGAAATTGAAATACTTCCATTTGAATTGTCTTAGGAAGATCCTGAAAATCACCTTGCAAGATATGATACTAGACAATGATGTCCTTTCTTGAGCTGAAATGCCAGGCATTCAAACCCTACTGCAGAGAGCTCCACTGCAATGGGATTGTCATATTGTTCAAATGCCAAATATATGTTAGCCTAAAAGATTATTTCATGGAGAACTCACACAAGGCAAGTGCTCATATAAAAGTCAGAAGAAGCATTACCTGGACACTGTCAAGATCTCTCTGAAGAACTTTGGAAGCAATTGCAAGACATAAGAGACACTGGAACAGGACCATACAGCATGGAGTGTCTGCATCAAAGAAGGCACTGGGCTCTATTATCAAAGCACAATTACATCTAGCTTGTCCCCATTAAATATGATGCTTGCTGAAGGATTTAGCTAAATGTTACTTATTATTTTAAAGAAGACTCTATTTATTCCTAGTATTTTTAATAGGAATGGGTGTTGTATTTTGTCAAAAGCTTTTTCTGCATCAATTGAGATGATCATGTGGTTTTTGCTAGTTTTGTTGTTGATATGATCAATTATTCTGGTAGTTTTCCTAATATTGAACCAGCCCTGCATTCCTGGTTTAATCCTACTTGGTCATATTTTTTGCTAATATTTTATTTAAAATTTTTTGCATCTATATTCATTTTGGAAATTGGTGTATAATTTTCTTTCTCTGTTTTGACTCTTCCTAATTCAGGTATCACCACCATATTTGCATCATTAAAAGAATTTGGTAAGACTCCTTCTTCACCTATTTTTCCAAATAGTCTATATAGTATTGGAATTAATTGGTCTTTAAATGTTTTATAGAATTCGCTTTTAAATTCACTTGGCCCTGGAGATTTTTTCTTAGGGAGCTCATCAATGGCTTGTTCAATTTCTTTTTCTGAGATGGGGTTATTTAAGTATTTCAATTCCCCTTCTATTAATCTGGGCAATCAATATTTTTGTAAATATTCATCCATTTAACCAAGATTGTCAAATTTATTGACATACAGTTGGGCAAAATCGTTCTTGTTATTGTTTTAATTTCCTCTTCTTTGGTGGTGGATTCACCCTTTTAATTTCTGGTACTGGTAATATGGTTTTCTTCTTTCTTTTTCTAATTAAATTAAACAAAGTTTATCTATTTTATTGTTGCTTTTTCATAAAACCAGCTTTTAGTTTTCTTATTAGTTCAATAGTTTTCTTAATTTCAATTTTATTAATTTCTCCATTGGTTTTCAGTATTTCTAATGTGATGTTTAATTGAAGATTTTTATTTTTTCTTTTTCTAGTTTTTTTTAATTGTACTCCCAATTCATTGGTCTCCTCTTTCTCTATTTTTTTCATATAAGCATTTAGAGATATAAAACTTCCCCTAAGAACTGCTTTCACTGCACCCCATAAGTTTTGGTATATTGTCTCATTATTGTCATTCTCTTGAATGAAGTTATTGATCGTTTCTATGATTTGTTGTTTGACCCACTCATTTTTTGGGATTAGATTATTTAGTTTCCAATCATTTTTAATTTATCTTTCTGTGGCCCCTCATTACATATAATTTTTCTTGCATTGTGATGTGAAAAGGATGTATTTAATATTTCTGCCTTTCTGCACTGGATTGTGAGGTTTTTATGCTCTAGTACATGGTCGATTTTTGTGTATGTGACATGTACCATCCAGAAAAATGGCAAAGAAGAAACAAAGCTATCACTCTTTGCAGATGATATGATGATATACTTACAGAATCCTAGAGAATCAATTAAAAAACTACTTGAAATAAAAAACCACTTTAGTAAAGTTGCAGGCTATAAAATGAACCTACATAAATTATTGGCATTTCTATATATTACCAACAAAGCCCAACAGCAAGAGATAGAAAGAAAAATGCTATTTAATGTTACTGTAGATATTATAAAATATTAGGAGTCCATCTACCAAAACAAACCCAGGAACTATATGAACACAATTACAAAACACTTTTCACACAAATAAAGTCAGATCTAAATAACTGGAAAAACTCATGGGTAGGGTGAGCCAATATAATAAAAAATGATAATTCTACCTAAGCTAATTTATTTATTCAGTGCCATACCAATCAAACTACCAAAAATTATTGTATACAGCTAGAAAAAATTAATAACAAGATTCCTTTGGAAATAACAAAAAAGTTCCAGAACATCAAGGGAACTAATGAAAAGAAATGCAAGGGAAGGTAGCCTAGTTGTTCCAGATCTCAAATTGTATTATAATGAAGCACTCATCAAAATACTTGGTACTGGCTGAGAAATAGAGTGGTGGATCAGTGGAATAGGTTAGATATGCAAGACACAGTAGTCAATTACTATAGTAATCTACTATTTGATAAACCCAAAGACCCCAGCTTCTGGGATAAGAACTCACTCTTTGACAAAAACTTCTGGGAAAACTGGAAAAGAATATGGCAAAAACTAGGCATAAATCAAAATCTCACACCATATACCAAAATAAAGTCAAAATGGGTCCATGATTTATATATAAAGGCTGATATTCTTAAGCAAACTGGGAGAGCAAGGAATAGTTTACGTATCAGATTTATGGAGAGCAGAAGAATTCATGACCAAAGAGGAGATAGAGAACAATACAAAATGCAAAATGGATAATTTTGATTACATTAAATTGAAAAGTTTTTACACAAAGAAAGCCAATGCAACCAAGGTTAGAAGGAAAGTAGAAAACTGGGAAAGAATTTTTGCAAACAGTGTCTCTGATAATGGCCTGATTTCCAAAATATAGAGAGTATTAAGTCAAATTTATAAGAATACAAGTCATTCCCCAATTAATGAATGGTCAAAGGATATGAGTTTTCAGATGAAGAAATTGAAGTCATCTATAGTCATATGAAAAAATGCTCTAAATCACCATTGATTAGAGAAATGCAAATTAAAACAACTCTGATGTACCACATCACACCTATCAGATTGGTCAACATGACAAAACAGGAAAATGATAAATAATGGGGAAGATGTGGGAAAATTGGAATACTAATGCATTGTTGGTGGAGTTGTGAAATGATCCAACCATTTTGGAGAGCAATTTGGAACTATGCCCAAAGGACATATAAAAATGTTCATACCCTTTGACCCAGCAATAGCACTTCTAGGGCTGTATCCCAAAGAGATCATACAAATGGGAAAAGGACCCACATGTATGAAAATATTTAAAGCATCTCTTTTTGTGGTGGCAAAGGATTAGAAATGAAGAAGATGCCCATCAATTGGGGAATAGCAACAAGTTGTGGTATATGAATGTAATGGCATAGTATTGTGGTATAAGAAATGATGAACAGGTGGACTTCATAAAACCTGAAAGGACTTATATGGCCTGATGCTGAGTGAAGTGAGCAGAACCAGGAAAACATTGTACACAGTAACAGCCATGTTGTGCAATTGTTATCCACATCCAGAGAAAGAACTATGGAGTCTGAATGGAAATCGAAGCATACTATCTTTTTCTTCTGTTTTGTTTTGTTTTCTTTTTCTTGTGGTTCCACCTACTGGTTCTAACTCTTCCTTACAACATCACTAATGTGAAAATATGCTTAATAAGAATGTATATGTATAGCCTATGTCAGATTGCATGCCATCTTGGGAAGGAAGGTGGGGAGGGAGGGGAAGAAAAATTTAAAACTCAAAAGGTTATGGAAGTTATTGTTGATAAATCAAAATAAATCAATAAAAAAAGCAGAATTGCAGTACTTCAAAAACAACATGAGATGCACAAATTTAGAAAAATCTCCATTCCAAATATTCATGGGAACTATTAATGCCCAGCCTTCCTAGCTCAAATTCAGCCACAGTTGTGCAAACTACACATAGGCTCCAACATAGTTATATTATTATGGTCCTCTTTGAGAAGGAAGACAACCACCACCATCAAATTCTTTGCCTTCTCTCAGCAGCACTGATGATAAAAGCCACTCATGCCCCTAAGCTTTTCAGTTCCTCACTCAAGACTTCATAATTCTGTATTTTGAAAAGAAAGAAAGCATATAACCTTTTATTACTGTAATAGAAACAATCATAATCATACTGTAATAGAAATAATACTTGGATGCATGTTGCATTTCTGCATGGCATGTAAGGCCGAGGAACACTGGCATAGTAGAGCTTGTGACAGCAGTGTAGAGGGTTCCTCCTTACAGTTCCAGGGCAGAAAAAAGTGCTTGTGCTCACCCACAGACCAAAGCACAGAGGAGTAAACACCCCTTCTTAGATCATACCACCTTGGAAAAACTAAAAACTTACAGGTCCCTAGAAGTATTTCTGAAAACACAAAGTGCACAAGACCCCTGAAGTTTGGGACTGTTTGCCCTCCACCTTGGAAGCAGATCCCTACCTTAACAAGGACTTAAAAAGTCAAGTAACAGACTGGGAAAATTAGCAAACAATGGGGAAAAAACTCTGACTATAAAAACTTATTTTGGTGACAAAGAAGATCAAAGCACACATTCAGAAGAAGAAAACAAAGTCAAAGGTCCTAGATCCAAAGTCACCAAGAAAAACATGAATTGGTTTTAGGCCATGGAAGAACTCAGAAAGGATCTTGAAAATAAAGTAAGAGAAGTAGAGGAAAAATTGGGAAAAGAAATGAGACTGATACAAGAAAATCATGAAAAAAAGAGTCAATAGCTTGGTAAAGCAGACACCAAAAAACAACAATAGCAATAACAAAACAAACAAACAAAAAAATACTTTGGAAAACAGACTAGGCCAAATGGTAAGAGAGGTCCAAAAAGCCAAGGAGGAGAATGCCTTAAAAAACAGAATTGGCCAAACAGAAAAGGAGGTTCAAAAGCTCACTGAAGAAAATAATTTGTCAAAAATTAGAATGGAACAAATGGAAGCTGATGACTATGAGAAATTAAGAAATCATAAAACAAAACCAAAAGAATGAAAAACTAATAGAAGACAATGTGAAATATTTCACTGGAAGAACAATTGTCCTGGAAAATAGATCCAAGAGAGATTATTTAAAAATTATTAGACTAACTGAAAGTCATGATCAAAAAAAAAAGAGCCTAGACATCATCGTTCAAGAAATTATTGAAGATGGTGGAGTAAAAGCAGTGACTTGCTTGAGCTCTCCTGCAACCCCCACCAAATCCCTATAAAAATGGCTTTAAACAAATGCTAGAGCAGCAGAACCCACAAAAAGGCATAGTGAAACAAATCTCCAGCCCAAGACAACCTGGAGGGTTGATTAGAAAGGTCTATTGTGTTGGGCAGGGAGAGGAGCACAGTAATATCAGACCTCAGTGAACCTAGAGCAGGCTTCAGGCAACTGAATCATGGGCAGCTTTGGCAGTTTCCAGACTTTTCAACCCACAAATGTCAAAGACAACTTAAAAGGTCAGTAGGAAAAGTTTGTGACCATAGCGAGAGAGAAGCTAGGGCCCAGTCCCAGTCCTGGCTGCAGTCCCAGAGTGGTGGCTGCTTCTGGAGCTTCTGGCCCACAGACTGAGGGGGAATCCAGTGGCTGATCAGAGGGATTGCAGGGATCTATTTGCTGGTGCTAAGGCAGCATTCTCTTGCTTTGCCTATGCTTGGATCTAGGTCACAGTTCTGGGTGGTGATCCTGTGCTGAGGAGGAGTGCTGGCATGGTGGAGCTTGTAGTAGTGGTGGAGAGGGAATCCTCCTCACAGTTCCAAGGCAGAAAAGAGTGCTTGTGGTCATTCATAGACCAAAGGACAGGCCAGGAAATGAGTAAACACTTCACCCTTGATCATACCACCTTGGAAGAACTGAAAACTTACAGGTCTTTAGAAATATCTCTGAAAACAGCTGTACAGAACCCCTGAAGCTTGCACCAGTACATTCTCCACACTGGAAGCATAATCTTACCTTAACAAAGAATTTATGACTCAAGTAATTGCCTGGTTTCATGACCAAACCTCAGAAAAAAAAGGCAGACCATAGAATCTTTCTTTGATGACAAAGATCAAGACATACAACCAGAAGACAATAACAAAGTCAAAGCTCCTATGTCCAAAGGCTCCAAGAAAAGTATGAATCAGTCCTAGGCCATGGAAGAACTTAAAAAGGATTTTCAGAAGCAAGTAAGAGAAGTAAAGAAAAAACTGGGAAGACAAATGAGAATGATGCAAGAAAATCATGGAAAACTAGTCAACAGCTTGCTAAAGGAGACCCAAAAAATACTGAAGAAAATAACACCTTAAAAATAGTCTAACCTAAATGGCAAAAAAGGTCCACAAAACCAATGAGGAGAAGAATGTCTTCAAAAGCAGAATTGGCTAAATGGAAAATGAAGTCCAAAAGCCCACTGAAGAAAATATTTCCTTAAAAATTAGAATGGAGCAAATGGAAGCTAGTGACTATGAGAAATCAAGAAATCATAAAACAAAACCAAAAGAGTGAAAAAATAATAGAAGACAACGTGAAATATTTCACTGGAAGAACAACTGACCTGGAAAACAGATCCAAGAGAGATTATTTAAAAATTATTGGGCTAACTGAAAGCCATGATCAAAAAAAGACCCTAGATATCACTTTTCAAGAAATTATCAAAGAAAACTGCCCTGATATTCCAGAACCAGAGGGTAAAATAGAAATTGAAAGAATCCACCAATCACCTCCTGAAAGAGATCCCCAAAGGAAAACTAGGAAAATTGTAGCCAAATTCCAGAGTTCCCAGGTCAAGAAGAAAATATTGCAAGCAGCCAGAAAGAAACAATTCAAGTACTATGGAAACACAACCAGAATAACACAAAATTTAACAGCTTCTACATGAAAGGACTAGAGGTCTTGGAATATAATATTCCAGAGGGCAAAGGAGATAGGATTACTACCAAGAATCACCTACCCAGCAAAACTGATTATGATCTTTCAGGGGAAAAAATAAACATTCAGTGAAATAGAGGACTTTCAAGCATTCTTGATGAAAAGACCAGAGATGAATAGAAAATTTGACTTTCAAATACTAGACTCAAGAGAAGCATAAAAAGGTAAACAGGAAAGAGAAATTGTAAGGGACTTTTAAAGGTTGAATTGTTTACATTCTTGCATGGAAAGATGATATTTGTAACTCATGAGATCTTTGTCAGTATTGGGGTAATTGGAGGGTAAAAATTATATGTATAGATAGACTGATAGATAGAGGGTACAGGGTGAATTGAAGATGAATGGGTGATATCTGAAGAATAAAATTAAAGGATGAGAGAGGATTATACTAGGAGAAGGAGAAAGGGAGAGGTAGAATCATATAAATTATCTCACATATTACAGATAAGAAAAGGCTATTATAGTGGAGGGGAAGTGGGGAAAGATAAGAGAGAATGAGGGTATCTTATTCTCATAGGATTTGGCTTAAGGAGTGAATAATATACACACGTAACTGGGTATGGAAAGCTATCTTACTCTACAGGAAAATAAGAGAGGAAGAGGATAAGAGAGTGGGGGATGATAGAGGGGAGGGCAGATTCGGGGAGAGGGCAATCAGGAGCACAGATTCAAAAGAGAGAATAGAATAAATGGGGGCAGGATAGGATGAAGGAAAATATAGTTAATTTTCCACAGTAAGTTTTACATGGAAGTGTTTTGCATGACTATGCAAGCATGACCTGTATCAAGTTGCTTGTCTTCTCAATGTACATGGGTGGTGAGGGAGAAAGGGAGCAAATTTGGAACTCAAAGTTTTAAAAACAAATGTTAAAAAAAATTGTTTTCATATACAATTGGGAAATAAGATATATATGCAATGGGGTATAGAATCTATCCTGCCTTATAGGAAAATAGAAGAGGAAAGGAATAAGGGAAGTGGCAGGGAGATAGAAAGGAGAGCAGATTAGGGGAAAGGATATGCAGAATGCATGCTGTGTTGTTGTTGGGGGGGGAATGAGAGGGGGAAAAGATTTGGAATTCAAAATCTTGTGGAAATGAATGTTGAAAACTAAAAATAAATTAATGAATCTTTAAAAAAAAGAAAAAAGAAAGAAATTATCAAGGAAAGCTGCCCTGATATTTTAGAGCCAGAAGATAATATAGAAATTAAAAGAATCCACTAATCACTTCCTGACAGATATCCCAAAATGAAAACTGCCAGGAATATTATAGCTAAATTAAAGAGCTCTCAGGTTAAGGAGAAAATATTGCAAGCAGCCAAAGAGAAACAATTCAATTATTATGGAGCCACAATCAGGATAACACAAGATTTAGCAGCTTCTATATTAAAGGATTTAAGGACTTGGAATATAATATTCCAGAGGGCAAAGGAACTGCAATTACAACCAAGAATCACCCACCCAGCAAAACTGACTTTAACCTATGAGGGGAAAAAATAACCATTCAATGAGATAGATGAATTTTAAGCATTCTTGAGAAAAGACAAGAGATAAATAGAAAATTTGACTTTCAAATATAAGACTCAAGAGAAGCATAAAAAGGTAAACAGGAAAGAGAAATCATAAGGGACTTATTAAAGGTAAACTATTTACATTCCTACATGGAAAGATAATATTTGTAACTCATAAGACTTTACTCATTGTTAGGGTAGATAGGAGTATATAGGGACAGAGGACACAGGTGTGAGTTGAATATGATGGAATGGTATGTAAAAAATAAAATTAAGGTTTGAGAGAGGAATTTAACAGGAATAAGAGGAAAAGAGAGGAAGAATAAGGTGAATTATCTTTTTTTTGTTAATCCTTGAGTGATTAATTTTATTTTTTTTGTTAATAAATTTATTTATTTTTAGTTTTCAACATTTACTTTCACAAGATTTTGAGTTCTGAATTTTCACCCCATCTCACCCTCCCCCCACCCCAAGATGGCATGCATTCTAAATACCCCTTCCCCTAGTCTGCCTTCCCATCTATCTCTCCCCGCCTTCTCTTATCCCTTTCCCCTTCTATTTTCCTGTAGGACAGGACAGATTTCTGTACCCCATTTCCTGTATTTCTTATTTCCCAGTTGCATGTGAAAACATTTTTTTAAACATGTGTTTTTAAAACTTTGAGTTCCAAATTTTCTCTCTTCCTCCCTCCCTACCCACCCTCATTGAAAAGGCAAGCAACTCAATATAGGTTATATATGTACAGTTATGCAAAACACTTCCATAGTAGACATGTTGTGAAAAGCTAACTCTATTTCCCTTAATCCTATCCAGCCCTCCCATTTATTCTATTCTTTCTTTTGACCCTGTCCCTCCTCACAAATATTTGCTTCTAATTACCCCCTTTCCCAATCTGCCCTCCTTTCTATCATCCCCCTATTCTCTTGTCCCCTTTACCCCCTACTTTCCTGTAGAGTAAGATAGATTTCCATACCTAATTGAGTGTGTATGTTATTCCCTCCTTAAGTCAAATCCTGTGAGAAAAAGATTCACTCATTCCCTCTCACCTTCCCCCATTTCCCCTCCACTGTAAGAGCCTTTTCTGTTTTTTTTTTAATGAGATAATTTACCCTGTTCTACCTCTCCCTTTCTCCTTCTCCTAGTAAAATCTTCTCTCACCTCTTAATTTTATTCTCCACATATGACTCCTTCATCTTCAACTCACCCTTTGCCCTCTATCTATCTATCTATCTATCTATCTATCTATCTATTCATACATATGATTTTAATCTCTAACTCCTTTAATACTGACAAAGGACTCATGAGTTACAAATATTATCTGTCCATGTAGGAATGTAAACAGTTCAACCTTAATAAGTCTCTTATGATTTCTCTTCCCTGTTTACCTCTTCATGTTCCACTTGAGTCTTGGATTGGAAAGTCAAATTTTATATTCAGCTCTGGTGTTTTCATCAAGAATGCTTGAAGGTCCTCTATTTCACTGAATGACCATTTTTTCCCCTGAAGGATTACACTCAGTTTTGCTAGGTAGGTGATTCTTGGTTGTAATCCTATCTCCTTTGCCCTCTAGAATGTTATATTCCATGCCCTGTGGTCCCTTAATGTAGAAGCAGCTAAATCTTGTGTTATCCTGATTGTGTTTCCACAATACTTGAATTGTTTCTTTCTGACTGCTTGTAATATTTTCTCCTTGACCTGGGAACTCTGGAATTTGGCTACAATATTCCTAGGAGTTTTCCTTTGGGGATCTCAGATGAGATCTGTGGATTCTTTCAATTTCTATTTTGCCTTCTGGTTCTAAAATATCAGGGCAGTTTTCCTGGATAATTTCTTAAAAGATGATGTCTAGGCTCTTTTTTTGATCATGGCTTTCAGATAGTCCAATAATTTTTAAATTCTAACTCCTGGATCTAGTTTCCAGGCCAGTTGTTTTTCCAATGAGATATTTCACATTGTTTTCTAATTTTTCATTTTTTTGGATTTGTTTTACAGTGTCGTGATTTCTCATAAAGTCACTAGCTTCCAATTGCTCTATTCTAATTTTTAAGGAAGTATTTTCTTCAGTAAGCTTTTGGACTTCCTTTTCCATTTGTCCAATTTTGCTTTTTAGGGCATTCTTCTCCTCATTGGCTTTTTGAACCACTTTTGCCATTTGGGTTAGGCTATTTTTTAAGGTGTTATTTTCTTCGGTATTTTTTTGGGTCTCCTTTAGCAAGCTGTTGACTTGTTTTTCATGATTTTCTTGCATCACTCTCATTTCTCTTACCAGTTTTTCCTCTACTTCTCTTACTTGCTTCTCAAAATCCCTTTTGAGTTCTTCCAAGGCCTGGGACTGATTCATATTTTTCTTGGAGGCTTTGGCTGTAGGAGCTTTGACTTTTTTCTCTTTTTCTGGTTGTATGTTTTGATCTTCTTTGTCATCAAAGAAAGATTCTATGGTCTGACTCTTTTTGCACTGCTTGCTCATGATCCCAGCCAATTACTTGAGTTTTAAACTCTTTGTTAAGGTAAGAGTCTGCATCCAATGTGAAGAATGTACTGTCCCAAGCTTCAGGGGTTTGTACAGCTGTTTTGAGAGATACTTCTAGGGACCTGTAAATTTTCACTTCTTCCATGGAGGTAAGATAAGGGGCGAGGTTTTTCCTTTTCACAGCCACAACAAGCTCCACCACGCCAGCACTCCTCCTCACCTTATGACTGCCCCCCAGAACTGTGACCCAGATCCAAGCATGGGCAAAGCAAGAGATTCCTGCCTCAGCACAGGCAAAGAGATCCCTGCAATCCCGCTCTGATCAGCCACTTGATTGCCCCTCAATCTGTGGGCCTGAAGCTCAGGAGGCAGCCCCTGCCCCAGAGGCCATGCTTGGAACATGCAACTGAGATCTAGCTCTTCTTTCACCGCAGACACAGACTTTTCCCACTGAGCTTCTAAGTTTTCTTTGGCATTCATGGGTTGAGAAGTCTGGAAACCACAACAGCTGCCCACGATTCAGTCCTCTGAAGCCTGCTTCAGGTGTGCTGCAGCCTGCGTACCCCCGCTGCACTGATCTCCTCTCCTAGCCTGGCACCATATACCTTTCTGATCAACCATCCAGGCTGTCTTGGGATGGAAATTTGTTTCACTCTGTCTTTTTGTGGGTTCTGCTGCTTTAGAATTTGTTTAGAGCCACTTTTTTACAGGTATTTGGAGGGGTTGAGGGAGAGCCCAAGCAAGTCACTGCTTTCACTCTACCATCTTGGCTCTGCCGAGGTGAATTATGTCACATAAAAGAGGCAAGAAGAAGATTTTACAGTGGAGGGGAAGGGGGAGTAGGTAAAGGGGAGCGAGTGAACCTTACTCTCATCAGAATTGTCTCAAAGAGGAAATTACAAGGTCAATTTGGTATAGAAATCTATTTTACCCTACAGGAAAGTAGAAGGGGAAGGGATAAGAAATGGAGGGATGTTAGAAGGAAGGACAGATTGGGGAAGGGGTAGTGAGAAGCAAAACACTTTTGAGTAGGGACAGGGTGAAAAGAGAGAGAGAATAAGATAAATGGGAGGGGAATAGGATGGAGGGAAATACAGTTAGCCTTTCACAACATGACTATTATAGAAGTGCTTTGAATGAATACACATGTTTAACCTATATTAAATTGGTTGCCTTCTCAATGGATAAGGTGGGGAGGGAGGAGGGGAAAAAATTTGGAACTCAAAGTTTTGAATGTGAATATTAAAATTGTTTTTACATGTAACAGTGAAAAGTAAAATACAAAATAAATTAAAAACAAGAAAAGTTGAAGTGCTACATAAATGTTAAAAAAAGGATTAACTGAAGTACAAGAAGAAATTGACAATATAATGGAAGAACACTTCAACATTTTATTACCAGAATATGATAAGTCAAATACAAAAATTAATAATGAATCAGGCATGAACTTCTTATTTAGTAATTGAGAAGCAGAATTATATAGTGAAAAAAGTGCTGAATTTGGAATGAGGGGACCTAGATTTGATGTTCACAACCTTTGAAAATTAGGTAAAATCATTTCAACTCCCTCAGATTCCATTTTCCCATTTGTAAAACAAGATGGTTGGACTAGATGACATATCATTACGTTCCCTTTTAGTGTTCAGTCTATTATCTCATACCTTACCAATACCTGGGACAAACAAAATGTCAGAAATAAGGAATACAAGATCTTTTGATGTAAATCTGAAACACTTACAAAAAATTGATTACATAGTAGGTCATAGAGAAATGTAGCCTAGATTCCAAAAGATAGCAATAATATACAGAAAATTTGAAAATAATAGCATTTAGAATTAAACAATAACATTTGTACATGCTGCAAAACCACATGGAAATGAGAAAATCCATTAAACAGTGATTGTAGCAGAGAAGGAACAAAAAAAAATGAACCAAAAATACACTCACTAATGTTCAGTACCCAATACTGGCTCTCTTTTTAATAAAGAACCAATGAACATTACAAAACTTGGCCCTTGGCTTCCCCTTCTGATCCACACTTGTACTGGTTCACTAGGTCCCCTGAACACAATTGCTACAACTCCCTCCAAAGATCAGCAGCTAACCTTGAGGAGAGCAGAGGGGCTTTCAAATAAATCCCAGTGCTCTTAATTAATTAACCAGACTTGTTTAGTTTTTAGGAAGGGATATTTACTAAGGTGTAATAGTAAGGATAGTTGGTACAAAATGTCTCTTATCTCTGTCTGTGGCACTCTCTCCCACAAGTACATACAGGCTAAGAGAAAGTGCTAACTGTGTGCAATCAGGGGAAAGTAGGCTCAGGCTCAGAGCACATGTAGTAAAAGGCTAGTCACAGCTCCTGGTCAGTGGAAATGATTCTTTGCCTCTTCATGGGGCACTTATGAAGTGCTTTGTAGGCACAGAGCTCTCTTTGGCCTAGTCTTCTTGTAGTCTTGAAATTACATTTCCCTCAGTGTGCTTAGTTTGTCCTTGGCTCCCAATGCAAACACTGCCTCCTGTTACTGCTGTCCTGGGGACATCATAAGGCCACTGATGAAAAAAAAGTCCCATTCCTTTTCTAGGCAAGGAGAGAGGGAGAAGATGGAGGCCTGGGCCAAGGCTGAGGCTGAGGCTGGACCTGGAGTTCTTCTCTTCCCCCTTCCCAAAGTAATTTCTTGATTTTCAAGGAAAAGTTGGCAGATATTTGTGATGGTGCTAAGAATGGAAAGAAGAAAAAAATGAAAGAGATGTGGAAATAGAAAGGAGGGAATTCTACTGCAAATTCTCCTTCTCAACCCTTGATTCCCCTCCTACTGTTACAATTCTAAATAAAGTTGTTCATACTGATTATTTTTTATATTACAGTTACTGTTTCCCTGGGGTCCCTCCCTTGAGTTTTATCTCTATAATCCACCCAGCCATCTAAATCATTGAAGTCATCTTCTTCATCATCCGGTCTTCACATCACTCCTTAGCTCAAATACCTTCCTCACTGTGAACAGACTGAAGTTCTTGCCCTTAAATCTGGCCTTTAAGACTTGCCATGCCTTAGATCCAGCTATACAGATGTTCCATCAGCTGAAAATTACCATAGAATGGGAGAATTGTCTTCTTTAAATGTAAATAGGTGGAAAGATTGGATAATGGAATGATGACATGTGAGTATAGAATACTGGAGGGAGAATAGAATGCTGACCCATATTATTGATGAAAACACCCCAATATGAGAAACCCACATGAGCATGGGGAACACACACACAGAGAAAAGACCAAGTGAATATTAACTATGATCTGCAACTAGAGCATGTTTCCAAATTTGTTTGGATTTGCATTTCTCTTACTATTAGTGAGTTGGAGCATTTTTTCATGTGAATGTGAATACTTTCCAATTCATTTGAAAATTGTTTGCTCATAGCTTTGACCAGCTATTTATTGGAGAATAGCTATTAGTTATATTTATTTATTTATTGTTTATATATTTTGGATACTAAACTCTTATGAGATAAATTTTACAGAAAGTTGTTTTTTTCTCATTTGAGAACTTTCATTCTTTTTCTGGATGCATTAATGTTATCTGGACAGAAGCTTTTCTGTATCAGGTTTCTTCTGTTGTAGACATAGTATTAGGTTCCCTCAGTTTCTTTAATGTTTTTTAAAGGTGGCCCTGGTTCCCACTGGCTCTCTTCCCCTCACCCTTGATCTGTTCTTCTCATTGGACTTTCCCCTTCCTCTTCTCACTTTCAGTTCGTCTTATTTCTTAGTTTTTAAATTTCATATCTTGTGTCCCTTTCAAACAGGATTACTCTCATTCTCTTCATTACCCATCATCTCTTTCAGTTTAGTACAGACCTTCATTCTCTGATTCATGAACCTCATAATTATCTGGGCTCCCCCTTTTCTTTGCATTCTTCATGCAATTAAAGCTTCCAAGGTATCCATTCTAGGATCTCCCCTCCAGGTGCTTTCTTCCACTGCTTTATTGCAATTTCCCATGGATTCCTCTTTTCCATTGTATTTCACTTCTAGAACAATGTCAATTATTGCAGGTTGCAGAGAGGACACTGCCCCATGCTAGGACCCTTCCCCCACCACATCTCTGATTATGCAGCTCACCACTGATCTATACCCTCTCTTGTTGACCTCTTTTCTACATTTGCCTGGAAATCTCCCCATGTCCATGCTCTCCCACTCCTCCAGGTCCCAGTTGTCCCCAGAGGTTCTAACTGCCTCCTGCCCAGGAAAAGTAGACTTTTCAAGTACCTTATTGTTTCTGCTTCATCAGGTGTAAGGTGCTCATCTCCCTTTCCTCACAGAATCATTCATCAGTGGAACCCCCTCCCATCTCCAAACTAAGGCTTCCACCCTTCCAATTTTCAATATTTCCATCCTCCTCTTTCCTCCTCACCATTCCCCTGTAGGCTTTTCTCTTTCTGAGAACACAGACATCACCTTTACTTCACTGCTAGCCCTTGATTTGACCCCAACAAGTGATTCTATCCCTTTACTCCCCTGCCCTCTTTGTGTACTTTCTTGTGCCGGCCGCGCCGTGCACTCTCCTCTGTGCTGGCCGCGCCGTGCACTCTCCTAACAGGCTTCCAGGGTCACACATACCAGTCTTCGGAGCCCACCCTGATAAACATAGAGACGAGCCGATCAGGAGGTGCAAACGCTCGAACTTTACTCAGAAACCATCACAGCAAACCAAGCAGGAAAGCAAGAGAGCAGGAGCAAGTGAGCAGGAAAAGCAAGCAAGCGCTCTGATCCCTACCCCCCTTATATACCTTCCTAGCCCCTCCTCCTTGCCATCCCACCCCCACATGGCACGTAGCCAACATCAGACAATCCCTCACACTTTCTCATGTTGTAATGTAGTCCCACAGAAGAAGCCTTCACCTATAGGCAGCATGTCTCCACTCCAGGTTCTGACCATAATGATCCCTGTCATTTTCCTCATTCTTACCTCTACAAGATTTCTGCCTTCATTTCTCTCTCCTTATGGCATTTAGAAAGAAATCTCTCACTGGTCTCTCTGTAGTCACTCTGTTGCTGTTGCTGTCTGCATTTATCCACTCCTTCTGCATTTCTGTTGTTTGGGGCATTCAAGAGACTAACAACTTCTTCAGTTCTAGTTTCTTTCCAAAAATCTTTGAAAGATTTCATTGCTCAAACACCCATTTTTATCCAGTATGGTTTAGCTCAGATTTGCAGGCTAGCTCAGCCTGGGCTACATCCTGAACTCCACTCACCTTTGGAACACATTGTTCCACTCCCTCCTCATTTTCTAGTGAATCCAGAATAGTTTTGTGTTATTTGAATGTCCTTTCCTTCATATATGAAGGTCTTTCTGCTAATGGCTTTCAGAACTTGTTTCTGCATTGAATTGTTAAATTTAACCACCATGAATTTTCAACTTTGCAGCATTAGGCTTTGTTTTGGAGGCAATCTGTGAATTCTTTCAATTGGAATTTCATTTTCTATGTTTTGAAGTTCTTAACAGTTCTTTTCTATTATTCCTTTCATTATTGTGTTAAGGTTTTTTGTCCTGTCAGCTTCTTCTGTGAGGCTAAGATTGTCTCTATGCAACCTGTTTGAGTTCAGTATGTTTTGCTTGCAGAATCATATTTTATTTTAATGTTTTTTATTCCTTTTTTCGAAGTTGTCTTTCACTCCTCTGTATTTCCATTCTCAATCTATGGTTTTGTCTTTTGTTTCTTTTGATACTTGTCATTGCAAATTCAAATTTTTCTCTGTTGCTTACTATTTTTGCCCTACAGCACATATGTCTTACTCCCAAAATTCTCATTTATCTTTTAAATCTCAGGAATTGCTGAATTTTGTGTCTCATCAAGTGTTAGATTATTTTGCTTTATTTTGCAGTATTAATTCATATATACAGGAATTCATTTAGTTGGCCTGGAAACCATATTTCTTCCTGTTACTATTTTTCCTGTTCATTTATCTGTTTATTTTCAAGGTCTTTAAATTTTCTTCTTTCTGAAATCTTTGGTCCTTTCGGTCTCCCTGACCTCTTTATTTTTCTTATCGCTCAATTCCTGACTCCTTCCCCTCTGATTCTTGTTTCCTTCAGAACTGGATCTCAAAGCAGTTCAGCCTCCTCCCACACTGGGTTAAGCCGGGGTCTCTGCCCCAAATGATCTTTAAGGGTCAGAATTGGCCCCAGTTGGATGCTATGCTCTTTGCCTCAGGCTTGGTGGAGTTCCACAAAGCACCCCTAACATGCACAGTGTCCTGACCTAGTGACCTGTCACAATCCCTATTCCTTAGTTCTCTAACCTGGGACCTGAAGTTCAGATCCTGTTTCCCCTGGTGTTGGAAGTTAAGAGATATTCAGCTCTAATGCTTCTGGGTTTTAGCCCAAGCTGGTTTTTGCTTTAGAAGGGCTGTGACCAAACTAACTGTTTAGGCCCAAGAAAACTTCTATAGTCTGGAGCAGGGTTACCCATGGCCCTAGAAAGAGGGAGGGGGGATTAAAGTGCAGGTCTGGTTTTGATCTAAACCTGCAACTTATCCTTCATTGTGCTAGTGGAGCTTTGCTGCTCATAGCATGGGAGTTGAGCTAGGGGTGCTATGTGAGCTCAGAGTCAGTGAAAATCAGTTCCTGGACTTTTGTGTTTGTTATTTTTAACATTCTTTTGGATTCTGGATGTTCTAGTTCATGTAGATTGCTAAAGGGTCTTTATCTTTTATACATAATTTCTGTTTTGGCAAGCTTTGGGAGGTCATAGGCATCAGAAGAAATGTTTAGTCCACTAGTCTAGGTGCTCATGTGACCCTAAACTTCCAATATATTTCCCCTAAGCAGTTTGAACCTAATAAGAATTCATGCAATTAGTATGTCAATTACATTTATGTACATAGTTTATACATCGTATAGTCAAATACAATTAAATTGTATTTATACTGGTGAAATCAATAGCAAAGAAGTGCAGTTTTCAAAAGCTGAGCAGAAGACATAGAGCTAGGCTGATCTTTATAAAGGGCAGAATTGCCAAGAATTGTCAATTCTCGCTCAGCTTTACATTATATCTTTTCCCTTCCCTACCACATATTCACAGGTGCATTCAAAAGCCAATTTTATTAAGCATTGATTATCCAACTATTATAAAGTTAGGAAAAGAAACCAGCAAAGGATCCCAATATCTGGATGCTCCTGTGAAAGTTTCCGTCTTGAACTCCTGGCTGGTAGTGAGTCTCTCAGGGCCAGTATTTTCCCACTGAGTTTCTGGTATTGGTGTATGTCAGAGAGATAAGAATCCAGCAAGTGCAGGCTGTTAGCTGGAAGACAAGATTAGAGAACGTGCCCAGGTTGAGGGTGGTATAAAGTGCTGAAATCTTTGAAAATCACAGCAGGGCAATGATGTCAGCATGGTTTATTGCTATTCCAAATCCACCAAATTTATTAATTGAATCTGTGTATTTAGTGGTTTTAAAAATCTAATGAGTAGAGGGGGTGAGCCTAGAGAATGTCCTTGAAAATGTCCATGCTGACTTCTTTCTTCTTGAGGAAATATAAGGTCATCTTGAAGTGCGTCTACAGGACGAAGGGTGCATTTCATTAGCTTCATCTCAAGTATCCCTTCACCTGCCTGAACATCCTCAGGATGGCTTATCTCAGCTTGCTGCTTGTCAGAATCACAATCAATGAGTGACCCAGGGCATGTAGACATGCCTTAATGGCACTAAACAGTAAAGGCACATTTTTTTCTGGCATTGAAATGCTTAATTGGTTAATGGACATGCTCAGATAGTACAGGAAAAAAAGATGAAGAAGCAAGACATGACTTTCATGATTTTAACATGGACCTCCATGCTGGGATCTCTTGGTCCTGTGGCATTTAATTGCATCTGCTGAGTGTGCCACCAAAGCGATAGAATGAGGAAGGAGAAGGAGACCAGACACAGAGTAAGGGACAGAAAACTCACCAGGTTAAAGGAAATCAGGAAGAGAAAAATAAGCTTTTAATCCCTGAGGCTTCCTGGGATACATTTCTCTTGATTCCAATAATTATCTGATTGTTATAGATAGTATTAAATTTCTGCAACAATAGAGAGATAAAGTACACAAGGTGATGAGTAAATGCCTCCCTTGAAAAACAAAGACCACCTTATTGATTCTCCACATCAGCCAGATAAAGGTGGAAGGAGAGAAGTCGGCAATCTTGAGGAAGTAGGAGATGCTGAGGCAAAAAGCAAACCATACATTTGGGAAGTGGGCCAATATCCATAAGACATTATTTGTGTTCAATTTACCTCTCTCTAAGTTACATGAAAATGATAAATTTTGAGAGATCATCAGTGTTGTTAGGCACAACAGAAAGATTCCAGGGATGGTCAAACTGAACAGAATGAGACCCACCGTTGAAAGTTTCTTATGCTTCACCCAGTCAATGAAGTTCACCACGGCCATGAAGACATTCCCAAGGCTGCCCATTAGAATCTCACCACCTATCAGAACCAAGAAGATTTTCTCAGTGACACTTGCCATGTTGGTAAGAAATATCTATCTATCTATCTATCTATCTATCTATCTATCTATCTATCTATCTATCTATCTATCTATCTGTCTATCTATTTATCTATCCATCTGTCTATCTCTGAAATTCAGAATAAAATAAATTTTCCTTGTCTCTTTATGATAATTTTTATCTTGGACCAAAAAAATACCCAGCCTTGTTTGAGGATCTTCATTAGAATCACACTAATTCCTTCCCAACTACCCTTTTAAACCTTGTTCAGTTCTGTTCAATCCTGACATTATCTGTCTTTGGCATTTGTATTTCCTTTTATGTGGAGATCTGTAAAAGGCGGAAAAACATTTGCCAAGACGCAAATGTGGGATGGCTTGTCCTTTGTTCTTTCTGGTCAGGTAACCTTGTATCCAAACACCTTATGTGAGTGCGATGAACCTCATCTAACAATCTAAAACATGAGGAAAGACTCAGTCATGTAGGTGAAGTTTCATCACTTTCATCATTGTAATTATCATCACCAACATCACTAAGTGTCGCTGAGCCTGATTTACTACAAACCAGGCCCAAGCTGACTCTTTTGGGCAAGTCAGTGTTAGGTTTGCATACTAACAGCAAGTTGCCCTTCTGTAGACAGCTAATAATTCGGGCAATTCAATTTTAAAAAAGAATTACCTTTCTTTTCTTTCATTAACTAGGTTTAATATTTAAAATAGATAGAGAATGCTAACAGAGAGTTCACTCCATCCAGGCAATGTTAATAATACTATGAAAACATCAGAAGATAAATTAAATAGATTGCCCTTTATAATAAATCTGAAGAGTGTGACTTCTTTCATTAAAAGAAAAAAATTAGTGTTCCAATTTTGCCACATCTTTTCCAACATTTATTATTTTCCTTTTTGTCATTTTAGCCAATCTGATAAGTATGTTGTGGTACCTCAGAGTTGTTTTAATTTGCATTTATCTAATCAATAATAATTTAAAGCACTTTTTCATATGAATATAGATAGTTCATCTGAAAACTGCCTGTTCATATCTCTTGACCATTTATCAATTGGGAAATGATTTATATTCTTACAAATTTGATTCAATTCTCTATGTATTTTAAAAATGAGGCCTTCATCAGAAACACTGGATGTAAGAACCGTTTCCCAGCTTTCTGCTTCCTTTCTAATCTTGGTTGCGTTGGCTTGGTTTGTACAAAAACTTTTTAACGTAATCAAAATTGTCCGTTTTGCACTTCGTAATGTTCTCTTTCTCTTGTTTGGTCATAAATTCTCTTTTCCGTAGATCTGTCAGGTAAACTATTCCTTGCTCTCCTAAGTTGCTTATGGTATCACCCTTTATGTCTAAATCATGTATCTATTTTGAGCTTATCTTAGTATAGCATGTAAGATATTGATATATGCCCAGTTTTTGCTATACACTTTTCCAGTTTTCCCAGCAGTTTTTGTCTAATATTGAGTTCTTATTCCAGTATCTGGAGTCTTTGATTTTATCAAACAGTAGATTACTATTATCAATGATTACTGTGTATTATGTACCCAACCTATTCCAGTGATTCACCACTCATTTCTTAGCCAGTGCTATGTAGTTTTGAAGATTGCTGCTTTATAAAGCAGTTTTGGATCTGATACAGCTAGGCCACCTTCCTTTGCATTTCTTTCATTAATTCCCTTGATATTCTGGACCTTTTGTTCTTCCAGATGAAGTTTGTTATTATTTTTTTCTAGCTCTATAAAATAATGTTTGATAGTTTGATTTGTATGATACTGAATAAGTAAATTAATTTAGGTAGAACTGTCATTTTTATTACATTAACTCAGCCTGCATATGAGCAACTGATGTTTTTCCAGTTATTTAGATCTGACTTTATTTGTGTGAAAAGCGTTTTGTAATTGTGTTAATATAGTTCTTGGGTTTGTCTTGGCAGGTCTTAAATATTTTGTATTGTCTGAAGTTACTTTAAATGGAATTTCTTTTTCTATCTCTTGCTGCTAGGCTTTGTTAGTAATATATATAAATGCCAATGCTATATGTGGGTTTATTTTATATCTTGCAACTTTAGTAAAGTTGTGAATTATTTCAAGTACTCTTTTAGTTAATTCTCTAGGATTCTATAAGTATACCATTAAGAACTCACTAGCTATCAAAACCAACAATATTTTCCCATTGACACTTACACACATGTATATACATACATATGAAACTTGACAATGAAATACTTTTCCTCTGTCTCTTTATGGTAGTTTCTATCTTGGACCAAAAAATGCCCAGCTCTGTTTGTGGATCTTCATTAGAATTACACTAATTCCTTCCCAACAACTACCTTAAAGACTGCTCAATTCTGTTCAAACCTGGTGCTATCTGTTTTTGGCATTTGTATTTCCTTTTACTTGATGATCTGGAAAAGGTGGAAAGAACATTTGCTAAGATGCAAATATGGAATGATTTGCCTTCCAGGGCTTTGTTCTTTCTGCCCAGGTAAATTTGTATCCGAATACCTTATCTGTGTGTAATGAACCTCATCCAACATGAGGAAAGACTTGGTTGTGAAAATGAAGTTTCATCACTTTCACCACTGTTTTTCTCATTAGCAACATCATTGACAGTGCCACTAACCCTGATTTACTCTAAACTAGGTCCAAATTGGTTCTCCTCAGCAAATCAGTTTTAGATTTGCATACTAAAAGTTAATTGCCCTTCTATAGACAGCTAAAAATTTGGGCAATTCAATTTTAAAAAGAAGTACATTTCTTTTCTTTCATTAAGTAAGTTTAATATTTAAAATAGATGTAGAATGCTAAAGTACAGTTCACTCCATCCAGGCAATATCAATAATATTAAGAAAATATAAAAAAATAAATTAAATGTATTGCCTTTTATAATAAATGTGAATGATATGAATTCTTCCATTAAAAGAAAAAGTTATAGAATACATCAAGGATGAAACTCAACAAATATGTTACTTAAAGAAAACATTTAATTAAAAAAATGATAAATCAAGAATTAAGAAATGGGACTAAAATTTATCATCCAGATATAAGTTAAAAAAAAAAAAAACAAGAATAGCTGTAATTACTTCTGATAACGTGGAATTTAAAATAATAAATATAGAAAAAGCCTGATGAGAATATCACATTATTAGAAAAAAAGAAGGCTTAGATTCTTAAAATCTAGCCAATAGCTTACTAATTTTTAGACTCTTTGAGAGCTTGCCCAATATGACAAATGTTCTAATAAACCTTGTCTTTGACTGAAAGAAGGCTTGGATTGAGTTCTTTGGGCAGGACCCATGTGTTGTGATTTTGGGGTCCCAGTACCCCTAAGCCCCAAAAACTCAACATTTTGGTGGCCCATATGGGCAAACTGGATAACCCCAAGTTCTTCTCTAGTGAAGACTGGAAGGTATGTAATTCTCACCCCCTTCTTTCTTGCTGTGCAGTTGGGGTCGTTCTCCAAGCACCAAGACTTGGAGGTGCTTTTCAGGCAGACAGTTACAAGGCTGTCTCGCACTCAGCCTGATGCTCTCAGGCTCTCAGTCCAGTGGTTCAGTTTGAGGCCATGGACCTGGGTACACTTTCTGCAGTATAGAGGACAGGGACAGACTACCTGTCTGGAAGCGTATACCCAATTCTGTCAGTTCTCTCAGTGCTAGAGAAACAGAAAAACTGCAGTTGCTTTTTGGTTCCCTGAGGCTTACTTACTCTCTTCCCTCTATACCCCTGAACCCTCCTTCATGGGGGTTATGGGGAAAACTTAGAACAGCTAAAAACATCTTAGTTTTGTGACCAATTGTTAAGGAGTGTTTCAAAACTCTGTATAACCTAGTCACTTCCTTCCCCTGAGTCAGTATCTGTTAACCCCTCTCATAGGAGAAGAGAGTTTTACCTTTTCCCCCTCACCTTTGATTCCCCCCACCCTTTTTCTTGCTCTGCAGTTGAGGTCACTCTCTAAGCACCAAGGCTTGGAGGTGCTTTTCAGGCAGACAGTTACGAGGCTGTCTCACACTTGGCCTGATGCTCTCAGGCACTTGGTCCACTGGGTCAGTTGGAGGCCATGGACCTGGGTACACCTTTGGCAGCATAGAGGACAAGGACAGACTCCCTATCTGGAAGCATTTGCCCAATTCTGACAATTCTCTCAGTGCTAGAGAATTGGGGAAAACAGCAGTTGCTTTTTGGTTCCCTGAGGCTTACTTACTCCCTTCCCTCTTCAGCTCTGAATCTTCTTCATGGAGGTTACAGGGAAAAGTTAGAACAGCTAAAAGTATCTTGGCAGATTCTGGAGGTTTTGTGATTGATCATTAAGGAGTTTTGAAACTCCTCCTTGCAACCCTGGTCACTCCTTTCTCCCACTCCCTTCCCTTGAGTCAAGAGGGTATCTCTCATAAAAGAAGAGAGTTTCACCCTTTACCCTTCACCTTTGATTTAGCCCTCCCTCACATGGGAAAGGAAGGAGTAGGGAGGGGCAACAGCTACAGTTTGGGCCCCACTGGCAATGTCCTTGGGACCTGGGCCAGTCTTTGCCTGAAAACATCACCCAGGTTCAGCACATCCTACTCAAGGTAAAGAAACTGGCCTCCAAACGTGGGTAAGCATGCTCTTTTAAAGTTGTAGTTTTAAATGTTAATGATGAGATGTTGATTTTCTATGTAAAGTAATTTGGAAATGCATTTAACAAAACTGAAGTCACCTGATCGGTAATGGGTTTGTTTCAAATTGGTGAACTTTTTGTATCAGTTATGTCAAGCAACTTTTCATAATTTGGTTACCGCTAAAATGATTTGGCTATTGCTGGTTATTGTTTTAATGTGTAAACTTGCCAAAAAGTTTGCTTGGGTTTGTCTTGCTGAGAATTTGCGAGTATATAGAAATAATCTCTAATGATTGGCTTTTTACACCAGGACAAATTTAAATTTGAGTTGTAAATCCTGGAAAAGTTTTTTCTAAGCTGTGAGTAGTGAAACTTGCTGTTAGAGATAAAAGCTCCTAGGATTTTATTTTGAGTTGTCTGATGGATCATAATCCATCAATCATCAATAATCCACCATCTGAGAGAAATGTCACAAGCATCAGGAAAAGCTGAGAGGACAATTTTAGCCTCAGTCTAAGATGGAATCATCCTGGCTCAGTTTCCCCATTATGTTCCTTTGAAAAGGAATGTTATCCACCTGGCTATTCCTGAGTCTGGCTATGAGGTGGATTTGATACTGCATGATTGGAAAATTGAGTTATCTGAATCCAGACAGAGCTAGGGATGTTTTATCTTGTCATTTGGGTCCTGCAGTCTTTTCAGTCAGATTTGGGTCTTCCAGACTACAGGCCGTTGACCTACAGTTGGTAGCAAAACAGCAGGTACCAGCCAATGTCCCCCCATCATTCCCTGGATGCAGCCTGTGCTCAGTTCCAGTCAACCTCCTCTTTGGGATCTCTTGAAGCAGGGACAGCTCTATGCCTCTTGCCAGCAGGAAGCAGTTTCAGAAGCCAAGACCTTTGCCCCTTACCCCAAAATAATTTGGTTCCCATTTGTTTGAGGGGGGAATGATGAGGATGGGAGCTAGATCCCAAAAAGGAAAAACCCTGGACTTTCCCACCAGGCCAAATCTCTGGCATTTGCCTGAGGCTATAATCCCATCCACTGGCCTTTCATTGTGGCTAAACCCAATCTCCAAATTCTGTTACCTCCCTATGGCCCCCAGCCATTTCCCACCCTTAATCCTAGCTAGGCTTCATTCTCCCTTGGCCTTGAGGTCCAGGTCCCAGATGGTCTGTTCATTTCAGTTTACTGACCACCCCCATTCAGATCTTTCTTAGACCCCTCCTCCAGTCACCCCAAACTACTTGATTCCTCCCACAGTCTTTCTGTAAATAAAATTTGTCTTGGCTCCATTAAGGTGCTTAGATTCTTAAAATCTAGCCACTGCTCAGATTCTTAGAATCTAGCCACTGCTCAGATTCTTAAAATCTAGCCAACAGCTTACTAATGTTCAGACCCCTTAAGAGACTGCCCAATATGACAAATATTCTAATAAACCTTGTTTTTGTCTGAAAAAAAGAAAAAGAATGAATAAAAATGGGTAATAATTGTCAATTTATAGACACTAAATAATACACCAAAAGACTTCAAGAATCTATTAGCAGAATGTGACAAATTAAATTAAAATATTATTAATAATCCACAGATCCAAATGACTTATTTAATAAGTTGGCATTAGATGTATGGAAACAACTAAATGGAAGAAATAGAGAATGTACATTCTTTTTCAAATCCTTCTGGAATGTTTAAAAAAAAGCTAGGCAACTATTCTGTTATACTAGGTAATAGAAACATCTTACATAATTTTAAAGGGTCAAAATTATATCTTGTGTATTTCCAAAACACAATATTTAGAATTAAATAATGATATATTTAGGAAACTATAGAAATATCAAAAAGAAAAATCAACAATGATTATGAGAAAGATCTGTATAATAATGAGAGAATATTTAAGTGACACATCTATTACTTGCATCTATATCACACTACTTCTCTGTATAATAAAGGAGAAGAGAAAATCATTGACTTTCAATTGTATTAGTAATTTGAATATTTTTGCTATAACATGGCAAGAGTCCTTTGGGCTGAAGATGAAGTGTGAAGTTGTTAACTTTTTCATAAAAGGAAAAGTTGGTTTGAACTTGGGCCACAGAGCAGTAGGACACCTGAGGACATGACTGTTGAGCATCTGGAGTAGATGCCAGATGGAGAAGTAAATCCGAACTTGGAAGGGTAGTCAATTTAGTATATGGCACTGACCTAGTTGCTAGGGATAGAGACAGAAACCAAATCACAGTCTGTGGCCTTGAGAAGATTCCATTCTACTGAGCTTTATGCCATGTACACAAATTAATATAATTTTAGGTCAGTAGCAAAGTGTTCTAGGATTTCTGAGGATAGATATAATGCTAACAGCTTGAGGGTAGGGATATGAGGGAAGGATTTCAAGAAGTGGAACCTGAGATGTATCTTTAAGTACAATATGGAATCTGAGAGGCAGAAATTAAGATGAAGTTCATTCAAGGCATGTGGGAGGGAGTGTAGAAATCAAGAGATGATGTCATTCTCAGAAATCACCTAGAAGTCTAGACTGGCTGGTACATAATTCAGTGAAAGGGAGTACTATGAAGTTAGCCCAAAAAAGTAAGTTGAAGACAATTGTGGCATCTCTTAAATATTAAGTTAAGGGCTTGATATTTTATTCTGTTGACTATAGGTAGCCACAAAGAGTTTTGAAGGTAAGGAATGGTGGTCATACCCACAAGAACATGCACATAAACACACACACACACACACACACACACACACACACACACACACACACAAACACTGAAATAGGGAGCCACTGATGGTTTTAGAGGTTGAGTGAGTGACATAATCAGGTCAGACCAGAAGAGATCTTAAAAATGTTTATCTTGGCAACTAAATTAAAGGAGTATTGGAGAGGGAAAGAGACTGGAAACAGGAAGACCAATCAGGAAGCTATTGCCATATCCCAAGAGGGTGGTGACAAGGACTTGAACTAAGCTGCTGGTACAGAGAAAAGAGAAAGAAGGTGAGAAGGAACTCATAGAGACAGAACATACAAGACCTTGTTCTCCAAGATCCCTGTTCTCTTTTCTCCATTCCCACTGCTATAGTCATAGCTCATGTTTCTTTTCCCTTTAGCATCAAAAATACCTCTGTACTTGGTGTCCCTCCCTCTAGTCTCTCCTTCCATTTTAAGTCATCCTGACCTGTGTCTTACCACTGAACTTTGATGACTCTGGAGGACAGAGAGAGTCTAATGACCTTGCACAGCCCTGCCTCACTCAAATCCAATTCACTTGCAAGTCAAAACATCCCCCTCCTGATGTCATTGGTCCTCTTTAAGAACCAAGGATAAACAACAACAATAACAACAACAACAACACAACTGTGCTTCTCAAGTCATCTTCCTCACCCGCTGTCTTTATGGCACTACTTGGCTCAAAAGCCTTCTCTGACTCTTAACTGTCAAGACATGGAAATTTGAACCCTAGAACCTGACATTCAAGACCCTCTATATCCTGCTTCCAACTTTCTTTTCTAGCCTTATTTTCTACTGCTCCTCCACACAACCCTCCCCCCACCAAACAGAGCTACTCCCAGATCCTTAAACACATCCTTTGATTTCATTTCTTGGAGCCTTTGCCCACATGGATCTCCCAGCATTGGTGAGAAGCTTCATTTTTTCTCTGTCAAAATTTCACCAATCATTCAAGAAATAGGTCAAATGCCACTCCCCCAATTGCATTCAGATCCTTTCTGAGTTCCCACTATGAGCCAGGCACTCAGTTTTATCTGACCTCTCTACAGATCATTTCCTCCTCTTCCTTGATCCTTCATCTTTCCTCATTATTATTACTAATAATAATATTGAACATTCATGTAGTGTTCTATGGTTTGTGAAGCACTTTACATATGTTATCTAATTAGATCTTAACAAAATCTTATAAAATAGGTATTATTAGCATTCCCCAGATGAGGGAACTGAGGCTAAGAGAGGTAAGTGATCTGTAGTCAAACGATTAATAAGAGATGGAAACAGGATTTGAACTCAGGACACCCTGACTCAAAGTCCAGCACTCTCTCTACTATGACACTTAGCCACCTTCTCTTCCACACCTCCCATGACAGGCATCAACATGAAGAAACTGGTGTTGAGGCAGCAATGATGAAGGAATTAAAACTTCATTTCCACATTTTGTTATTTTCTTCCTTCTCCACATGGTAGATTGTGGCTACAGCCTGTGCTTCATGAATAAAAATTAGTTTGAAGGAGAACAGGTAGACCATGGAAACATCATCTGCCCACTATTTGCATGTCTTGGTTCAAATGTCTTGACTTGTGAGACTCTGGTCTCTAACTTTGTTGGATTGGAGGCCCTGGAAATGTTGGAACATGTAAATCCATAAAAGACAGGCAGAAAGCCTGTAAACTTGGCTGAACTTTGCACTTAACTAGAGCTATATGGTAATGTAGAGATGGAAGCAGCTAGCTCATTACCACATATTCAGAAGAGAAAGAGTCAGTATATTATAGTAGATGATCTCTCTCTCTCTCTCTCCCTCTTTCTCTCTCCCTCCTATCCTTTCTTTCTCCTTTTTAACCTTCATTCCTTCTTTCTTTCCTTCCCATCTCCCAGCCTCCCTCTCTCTCTTCTTTCATTCCTTCCTTCTTTTCTTTTCTCCCTTCCTTCCTATCTTTCATTTTTCTTCTTTCATTTCTTTCCTTCTTTGCTTGCTTCTTTCTTTATTTCCTTTCTTCCTTCTTTCCACCTTCTCTATCTCTCTCCCTCTCTCAATTTTAAATTAACTTTATTGTCCTTTATGTTTTAAAATTTAATTATTTTTAATGACAAAAATTCCCATAAGTATCCATCTCCCTGTCCCTCCTAGAGAGCAATCCAAAATAACAAAGGGTGATTTAAAAAAAATAATGAAACAGAAAAGGGGAAAGTCAGGAAACTCAATAAACTACATAAAAAATTCTGAAATTATCGGCAATATGCCGAAACCATGGTCTTTCCAGCTGTGCAAAGGAGTGGGTTGAGGTGTCTTCTTCTTTTACCATGCTTTTCTTTATAATTTTGCAACATTCACTTTTGATTATTTTGTGGTTATTTTTTCCATTTACATTGTTGTAATCGTGGTTTGGAACAGCTAGGTGCTACAGTGTATAGAGTACCAGGCCTGAAGTCAGGGAGATCAGAGCTCAAATCTAGACTCAGGAACTTACTAACTATGTGACCCTGGACAAGCCAGGGTCTTAACTTAACTGCTATTTGCCTCAGTTCCTCTTCTATAAAATAGGGACACAGTGGACAAGGAAATGGCAAACTACTGCCGTATTTTTTCCAGGAAAAGTTGATAGACAAGTCCATGACATCACAAAGAGTCAAACACAATTGAATAATAGCAAAGTCATTGCATAGATAGTTTTTTTGGCTCTGCTTATTTTACTCTTATCAGATCAATAAAGTCTTTCCCTGTTTCTCTGTATTCATTATATTCATTACATCTTATAGAACAATAATTTTAAGTTCCATTCATGTACCACAACATGTTTAACCATTCTCCAGTTAATGAGAATCTACTTTGTCTCCAATTCTTTACTACCACAAAAGGTGGTACTATAAGTGTTTTGGTGGATATGAGGACTTTTTTTCTTTTTAATGACCTCTTAGAAAAATATAAGCCAAGTAGTGGAATCTCTAGGTCAAGGTTATAGACATTTTATTCACTTTATTTTCAAAATTCCAAATTGCTTTCCAAAAAACTTGCACTGATCCACAGCTCCACCAGCAATGCACCAGTGTGCCTATCTTTCCACAAGCCCTCCAACGGTGATTGTTCTTTTCTTTTGTCATCTTTGCCAGTGTGAAGGGTATAGGATGAAACTTCAGAGTTCTTCTTATTTATACTTGGCTTATTATTGTAGATTTGGAGTATTCTTTGTTATAGTTATGTGTTGTTTTCAATTTTTGAGATCTGATTGTTTTAATCCTTTGATTACTTATCTATTATGAATGATGAGTAAAAAAATCTTTATATCAAATATCTCAGATAAATGACTGATATCCAAGATAATATAGCATTTAACTTAATTATATTACTAAAACTAAAATCTATTAACCAATAGATAAGTAGTCAGAGGATATAAACAACGATGTCTCAAAAGAATTTTGCCCTATTGAAAATCATGATGAAGAATACCACAAATCATTAATAATAAATAAAAGGCAAATCAAAATACCTCCAGAGTTTCTCTTTGTCCAAGAAATCTATAAATATGACAGTAGTAGTGATAGTGCATGTTATCAGAGATGTGGAAGACTGGCATACATATTCATTGTTGGTGGAATTATGAGTGAATTTATCTAAGAATTCTGGAAACCAGTTTGGAATTACAGAAAGTGACTAAATTGCTCATACCCTTTGATCCATTTTTCTACTTCTAGGCATATATCCCAAAGAGGTCAATGATAAAAAGAAAAGTCTCATAGATTGAAACGTTTATAGTAGCAATTTTTATATTAGCATAGAAATAGAAACAAAATAAGTGTTCATCAACTGCAAAGTGGCTAAAAAATTGTGGTAATGAAAGAAAATGAAATTTTCATGTAATACAAGAAATGATGAGTATAATGAATACAGAGGAGCATGGGTAGATTTATATGAACCAATGCAATATGAAGTAAATAGAATAAAGCAAATTACATGCATAATAACTGCAATAGTAGAAATGGGGGAAAATTATTAAAATTGGATACCACAAAGTTCTAGTGACCAAACTTAGATCCAGAGAAGACAGTTCCTCTTCACTTTGAAGATAGGGGGGACTATAAGTCTGAAACACAGCATGTAGTATAAGATTCTTCTTATATATTAGCTTTTATAAAAAAATACCCTATTCTTATTCTTTTATTAGAAGAGATAGCTCTCTGAGAAGAAGAGAGGGTAAAGAGTAATATTTTAGGAGATGTAGATGAAATAAAAGCAATAAAATTAGCTATTTTGAGACTAAATTTGTTTCTTTGCTACTTCTATTACTCCTGATTTTATTTTCTAGGGAAAATTTAAGCAAGTCCAATCCTTCTTCCACATGACAGTCTTTGATTTTTTGAGGAAAGTTATTATGTCCCATCCTCAGTCTTTGACTCTCCAGACCAAGTGTCTACACCATTTCCTTTAAGCAGTCTTCAGATGACATGAATTTTAGGGTTCATTATTTTGGTCCTTCTTTGGCCACCCTCTGCTTTATCGATATTCTTCTCCAAAGGTAGTGCCCAGATGTGAACATACTCTTCCAAATGTCACCTCATCAAGGTCAGGCAAACTGAGGTTAACAATTCCCTATTCTTGTTAAGATGTTCCATTAGCTTAGAATCCTTTCTTAACAATCAAGAAATCCAAGTGAAGAGGAATTGCTTATTTAAAAAGTAATTGTAGTCAGAAAAATGGCATCTTGATATGATGAGATGATGGCAGTTAGGAGCAGTTAGGAGGATTCAAGCTCCATTTACGACTATGTATAGACATTTCTTGTACAAAAGAACATGCCTTATCTTCTTGCTCTCCTGGAAAATTACAATCAGAGAACAGGCTTTTCCAGTAATAACATTGTACCTCCTATCACTTGTAGATTATTTTCTAGAGCCTTTACATCTGATGAGTTTCCCATCTTTCCAACAGGAATATAAGACTCATTCTGGTTAGATGATAATTACTGTCATGTGTGCCTTCTTCCTACTAGAATGTAAGTTTCTTCAGAGCAAGAACTCTTTCAACTTGTGATATTTTCTGCCACCACCCACTCATGGACACTGATTTTCATTTGATCTTCCCCAAATCAGACTAAAAGTGTCCATTAAGGAACAGGGTTTGTCTGAGTTGACACTCAGCATTGGCATGAGCTTTCTTTTTTACCAAAATAACTTGTCCAAAACCCTCAGCTAACTCCAAAAACACTAGTTTGGAAAAGTTTGCTTTTGAATCAGAGGGGCAGTCAAGTGGACTACTAAAGATGTCTGACACCAAGGGTATGGGAACAGAGGATTGATCTGAGGAATAAAATGGAAGTAACTAGTGAGAGCACCAAGAAGGGTTGGCAGTGTGGTGCAATATGAAGTGCACTAGAATTGGACTCATAGGGCCATAGTCATATACTAACTATGCATGTGACTCTGGACAAGGCATCAAACCTTTCTGGACTTCCAATTTCTTTTCTGTAAAATGAGAGATAGGGAGTAGATATCCAGTCCACTTCCATATCTCTGATCCTGTGACCTCGGTAATTCCTCAATTTCCTTATCTGTAAAATGAACAGATTGAACTACATATCATCTGAAGTACCTAATGACTCTCATCCTATGATCCTATGAAGCAAAGAGGTCCCTTCTAGCTTTAGATCTATAATATTGAGGCTTCTCAGGACCTCAATGTCCTCATCTAAAATGAGGGTTTGGGGTTATTGACCTCTGCCATCTTATCACTCTATTCCTATGATGCCACGTCCTCCAGTGTGATCATGTAACAACAAGCATTTTAAACTTTGTCCAAAGAGTCACAGAGCTTTTCAATAGGCACAGAATAAACTTTACATTAGACATTTCCTGCAATAAGTAATGTTCCATTGAATGGAAAACTACAGAAGTGAGGAAAACCTTCCATATTAACTTGTTGTTCAATAGAAGTTACCAACTTTCCAAAGCTGTTCACGTTAAGGTTTTCTTCCTCTGAGGCAGAACAGGGCTTGGTGCCGCACCCACAGGGAGGCCTGCCTCAGCTTGCCATTCCACAGAATCAGGATCAGTGAGTGACCAAAGGGATAGAGCAACATGATTGATGTTCCCAAATTGGAAGCCAGCTTACTCTTTGCCTCTGAATGGTTCCAGAAGATGACAAAGAAACCCATATAGTACAATAAAATGAGGATGAGGAAGGAAGACACAGCTTTCATGGCTCGAACATGGGCCTCTGTGCTAGGAACCTGTGGCATTGTGTTGCATCTGTCTAGTATGCCTCCACAAGGAGACAAAGAGTAGGGAGAAAAAGATTGTAGACAGAGTAAAAGGAACAATACTCAGGAGGCCAAAGAAGACATGGAGCACAAGCAGCTTACTTTTACTCACTTGGACCTCCTGGGACACATTTCTCTTCTTTCCTCCACTAAAGATGCTGCGATGATAATAATGAATTATCTCCACCATTGGAAAGATAATAGACAAAGAGATAATCAAGGGCCTCCAAAAAAGCATGAAGAGCATCCTGTCAATTCTCCATTTCATCCAGAGGAAAAGGGGATTAGAGAAGTTGATGATCTTCAGGAAGTAGAAGATGCTGAGAATAGTGGAAAACCAAATATTTGAGTTGTGAGTCAGTACCACAAATACATCAATTACTCTTACTCGGGTGGGTACATCAAAAGAGATTAAAATTAAATAGCTATTCCATATTATTGTACATGATAGTTCAATTATGGAGATGGCCAAGATGACTAGAATGAGGTCACATGGTGGAAGTTTCTTGCTCTTGACACAGTCAATGCCATTCACCAGAACTATGAATCCATTTACCAGAATGCCCAATAGAAACTCAGCAGTTGCCAGAGCCATCAAGATTTTCTCCCCACTACTTAGCCTGTCAGCTGGAAAGAGATCACTTCAGAAATTACCAATATTTATAATACTTTTGATGCTACTGCTATTGGATTAATTTCCAGGCAAAATGAGCATGAAATGATATGTCCTTCTGCTATTTGGAGATGAAGTAATTTTCTTCTCTGTCTTTCATAAAGTTTCTTAGGCAAGAAAATGTCTAATCCTCTGTTAGAATATCTTTGTCAAGTTAAACTCTGTACCTTCCCAACAGCTCAATTAAATTTGGCCAGCTAAGACATACTCTTTCTCTGTGGTATTTTTATTTCCTTTTGAGAGGTGAACATGGAAAGGATTAGATTCCTATGTTAGATGCAAATAGGGAGAAGTCATCTTTCAATATTTTCCTCTTTGTATCTCAGCCAATTTTCATCCAAACATGTGTTCTGTGTATGAAAAGCCTGCCATAAGTGCAGAGATTATGCTTTATCTCCATCATTTCCCATCACACTGAATATGGATGTTATCACCAATTGTTTATAAAATCAAACTCATAATGGGTATTTCTGTTAAGTCTCTTTTAGGTTTGAGATTTATGAATAAATTCCAATATAATGGACGACTGGGTAGTTCACACTCAAAAGAAATACTTTTCTTTTAGCTTTCAGGGTAACTGAGACAAAGCAGCATACCATGCCAATTCTACTATAAAGACCTACCATTAGCATCAGGCTGGAAAGCAGCAACTATTGGTCAACCACCATCTTTTTGTTGAGTTCTGTGCACAATAAGCTTACAGAGAAAAGATGATAACATTCCACATGTACCTAGTGTCTCAAGTTTTCCCAAGTACTTTCTTTGCAGTAACCTTTGAAAGTGTGAATTCAAAGGCTCTTTCCCCCCTCATTACAGATGACAGAACAGTTTTAAAGAGGTGAGATGGCATGTCCAGGTATCACAGAATCAAGAGTATGAAATGGGATTTTGACCTAGGTGTATGCTGATAGACATTCAACTAGAAGAAGTTATCTATCACCTACTTAAAAACCAACTGATTTGTTATAAATATATTATTAGTCACCATCCCTTTTATCAGCTCTTTACTTCCTGAACCCACAATTGGGTTTGAATGCTTGGTAATTCACCTCAAGAAGGGACTTCATTGTCTCATAACTTATCTTGTCAGGTGATTTTCAAAATCATTCTAAGACAATTTAAATAGAAATGCTTCAATTTTCTGGCAAGTTTCACAGGCATACAATAATGAGGTCAGCACAATGTTGTGTGCTTGCTCACAAGTTTTTTAGCATGGTATTTTCAGTGAGGTGGTCAGACACCTTCAACAAGGATGAAAATGGCATCAAGTTCAGCTACTGCACTGATGGTAAATTATTTATCTTGAAAAGGCTACAAGACAAGACTAAAGTGGAGAGAGCATTGGTTGGTGACTTTCTGTTTGCAGATAATAGTACACTCAATGCAGCCTCTGAAAATGAAATGCAATAGAGTATAGATCAATACTCTGACACTTGTGCTAATTTTGACCCTGACAATTAATACCAAGAAAACAGAGGTTCTCCACCAGTCATTACCGCATCATCCATATGGGGAACCATCAGTTCAAGCAAATGGAGAGACTTTGAATGTTGTGGATAAGTTCACTTACCTTGGCAGCATACTTTCCAAGGACATGCACAGAGATGATGACATAGATACATCCATTGCCAGAATTAGCTCGGTGTTTGGGAGGCTCCAAAGGAAAGTGTGATAGAGAAGAGGTAATAGGTCACCTACCAAACTGAATGTGTACAGAGCCATTGTGCTGACCTCATGGTTATATGCCTGTGAAACCTGGACAGTCTCCTGGCACCATGCCAGTAAATTGAAACACTTCTGTTTGAATTGTCTTAGGAAGATCCTGAAAATCATTTGGCAAGATATGGTACTAGAAAATGAGGTCCTTTCTTGAGCTGAATTGGCAGGCATTCAAACTCTACTGCAGAGAGCTCAACTCCAATGGACTGGTCATATTGTTGAAATGCCAAGCAAATGTTTGCCTAAAAAATTATTTCATGTTGAACTCACACAAGGCAAGTGCTTATATAAAGGTCAGAAAAAGCATTACATGGACATTCTCAAGGTCTCTCTGAAGAACGACATGTGAGACATTGGTACAGGACCATTCAGCATGGCGTGCCTGCATCAAAGAAGGCACTGTGTTCTGTGATTAAAGCAGAATTGCAGCACTTCAAAAACAATGTGAGATGCACAAATTTATAGACATTTCCATTCCAAGTATTTATGTGAATTATATATGCCCAACCTGTGGTTGAGCCTTCTGAGCTCAAAGTCAGCCACAGCAGGACACACTTCACATTGATCCCAACATCATGATATCATTTGGGGCCTTTTTGAGAAGGAAGACAACCACCACCACCAAATTCTATACATTCTGTAAATAGCACTGATGAAAAAAGCCACTTGAGCTCCTAAGCTTTTTAGTTCCTGGACCAAGATCTCATGATTCTATATTTTAAAAATGAAAGAAAGCATATTCTCTTTTATCACTGTAATATAAATAAATCAGAGTTTTAGTTAGATTAATACAAAAGAGAAAGGAATTTTAGAAGGTTCATGCTTATTGAAAAGTACTTAAAATACATTAAAAATAATAGCAAAATAAAAGGATAGGGAAGAAGGAATAAGTGCTAGTCATCCCATGGGCATAATTCCTATTTACAGTAAAATGAGGATTAAACCTCAGGGAAAGATAGGGATGAAAACATTAAAGAAGGAAAATATAACTTGTTTCATTAATTTACTTTAATAATTAAAATGGATTTAAAAATTTTAGAGATCATTCTTTCCTGGTTGCAGAAAGAAAGATGAGAAGAAAATACCAGAAAACAGGTTAATTACATATAACAAGAAATGTGAATATCCTGAATGCTCAAAAAGTTTTAGAATGAATTAAGAAAAAAACTCAATATGTTGATCAAAGTGAACACATTTAATGCCAAAAATATGTCTAAGTTGAAGAGGTTAATATAAAATAAACAACGTAGCTTACCAGCTCAAAAGTAAGGAGAGGCAATAATGGTATTATGAAAGTGTAATTCAAACCACAAAATATTCAAGAAATGAGTGATGACATTACACAACAGTGAAAAGAAAACTGAGTAACAAATTATAACAATTTTGAATTTATAAGCACTCCACCATGAGACATTTGAATTCATTAAAGAAACATTAAATAAAGTGTAAGAAGAAACTGACAATATAATGGCAGAACACTTTAACATTTTATTATCAGAATATGACAAGTCAAATATAAAAATTAATAATAAATAAGATATGAACTTACTTAATAATTGAGAAGTAGAATTATATAGTGAAAAAAAGTGCTGAATTTGGAATGATGTGACCTGGATTTGATGTTCACAATCTGTGAAAATTTGGTAAAGTCATTTCAACTCCCTCATATTCCATTTTCCCATTTGTAAAATGATGAGGTTGGACTAGATGATCTACCACTAAGGTCCTTTTTAGTCTTCAGTCCATTGTCTCATATATCATCAATACCTGGGACAAATTAAATGTCAGAAAGAAGGAATACAAGATCTTTTCACATATATTTGGAACATTCACCAAAAAAAATTTGGTTACATACTAGGTCATAGAGAAATCTTGCCTAGATTTCAAAAGGTAGTAATTATATATAATTCAAAAGGTAGTCAAATATATATATATATATATAAATTTGAAAACCATAAGACTTAGAAACAAACAACAATAACATTAGTACAAGTTATAAAACCACATGGAAATGAGAAAATCCATTAAACAATGATAGTGGCAAAGAAGGAGCCTAAAAACATTAATCCAAAACACAATAATGTTCAGTCCCCAAAGAGTAGTCTTTGGGCTAGTGTTCCTGTAAAGTCTTGAAATTGCCTTTCCTCAGTCTGCTTAATTTGTCCTTGGCTCCCAATGCAAACACTGTCTCTGGTTACTGCTATTCTCGAGTCATTGTTAGGCCACTGATGAAAAAAGTCCCAATCTTTCGCAAACCAAGGAGAGGGGGAGAAGATAGAGGCCTGGGTCAAGACTGAAGCTGTGGCAGGACCTGGAGTTCTTCTCTTCCCCCTTCCCAAAATGATTCCTTGATTTTTCCCCATGAAGCTGGCATGTGTTTTTGTTGGTGCTAAGAATGGAAAGAAGGAAAAGATGAGAGAGATGTGGAAGTAGAAAGGAGGGAAGAGGGAATTCTTCTGCAAATTTTTCTGCTTCTCAATGCTTAATTCCCTTCCTACTGTACAATTCTAGAAAAATTGTTCATACTGATTATTTTTTATGTTACATTTACTCTTTATCTGGGTCCCTCCCTTGAGTTTTATCTTTGTATAACCCATCCTGGCATCTAAATTGCTGAAGTCATTTTCTACATCCGCTCTTCACATCACTCCTAGGCTCAAATGCTTTCTTCACTGCCAACCAAATAAAGTTCATATCCTTAAGTGTGACCTTTAAGACTTGCCATGACTTGGATTGAGCTGTACAGACTTTCCTTCAGATGAAAATGGCCATGGAATGTGAGAATTGCTTTCTGAAATATAAATAGGTGGAAAGATTGGATGATGGAATGATGACATGTGAGTATAGAATACTTAAGGGGGAATAGAATGGTGACCCATATCATTGATGCAAAACACTCTGATATGAGAAACCCACATGCTTGTGCATGCACACACACACCCACACACACACACACACACCCACACACACACAAACACACACACACACACATACACACAGAATGAGAGAGAGAGAGAGAGATGAACAAGTGAATATTAACTATGACCTGCAACTTGAGCATATTTCAGAATTTGTTTGGATTTGCATTTCTCTTACCATTAGTGATTTGGAGCATTTTTCATGTGGTTGTGAATACTTTCCAGTTCTTTTGAAAATTGTTACCTATATCCTTTGACCAGTTGTGTATTGGAGAACAGCTACAAGACATATTTATATGTTGTTTATATCTTTTGATGCCAAATTCTTATCAGGAAAATTTTGTACAAAGTTTTTCCCCCCATTTGACCACTTTCCACATTGTTCTAGATGCATTAATGTTATCTGAGCAGAAACTTTTCAGTATCAAGTTCCTTCTGCTGCAGACAAAGTATTAGGATCCTTGAGTCCCTTTAATGTTATTTGAGAGGTGGCCCTGGTTCCCACTGTCTCTTTTCCCCTCACCCACAATCCTTCCTTCTCATTCGATTTTCCCTCTTCCTCTTCTCCTTTTCAGCTAGTCTTGTTTCTTAGTTTTTAAATTTCATACTTTTTGCCCCTTTCAAAAAGTATTACTATCACTGTCTTCACTATCCATCTTCTCTTTCTGTTTACTAAAGACCTTCAGTCTCTGATTCATGACCCCCATAATTTTCTGGGCTCTCTCTTTTCTCTGCATTCTTCATGCAATTAAAGCTTCCAAGGTATTCATTCTAGGACCTCTCCTCTAGGTGCTTTCTTCTACTACTTTATTGGGATTTGCAATGGATTCCCCTTTTCCATTGTGCCTCATTTCCAGAACAATGCCAATTATTGCAGGTTGCAGAGAAGACACTGCCCTATGGTAGGATCATTCCTCCACCACGTCTCTGATTATGCAGCCCACTACTGATTTACACGCTTTCTTGTTGACTTTTTTTCTACATTTGCCTGGAAATCTCCATATGTCCATGTTCTCTGACTCCTCCAGTTCCCAGTTGCCCCCAGGGATTCTAATTCCCCACTTCCCAGGAGAAGTAGACTTTTCGAGTGCCAAAACGCCTTGGTCTCATCCAGTGCAAGGTCCTCATCTCCCTTTACCCATACAGTCATTCATCAGTGGAATTCCCTCTCATCTCCAAAGTAAGGTCTCCCCCTCTCCAATTTTCAATCTTTCCATCATCCTCCTCTTCCCCACCATTACCCTGTAGGCTTTTCTCTTTCTGAGAACACAGATGTCACCTTTCCTTCACTGCCAGCCCTTGATTTGACCCCAGCACATGATTCTATCCCCTTACTTCATGTACTTTCTCATGTTGTAATGTAGTCCCACAGAAGAAGCCTTCACCTGTAGGCAGCATGTTTCCACTCCAGGTTCTGACCATAATGCCACCTGTCATTTTCCTCATTGTTATCTCTACAAGACTTCTGCCTTCACCTCTATGTCCTTATGGACATTTAGAAAGAAATCTCTCACTCATCTCTTTGTAGTCACTCTGTTGCTATTGCTGTCTGCATTTATCCGTTCCTCCTGCATTTCTGTTGTTTGGGGCACTCAAGAGACTAATAACTTCTTTAGTTCTAGTTTCTTTCCAAAAATCTTTTAACCATTTCTTTGATCTTGAACACCCATTTTTGTCCAGAAGATTTAGCTCAGATTTGCAGGCTAGTTCAGCCTGGGCTACATCCTGAGCTCCACTCACCTTTGGAACACATTGTTCCACTCCCTCCTCCTTTTTCTAGTGACTATAGAATAGTTTTTCTGTTATTTGAACGGCTTTTCCTTCATATATGAAGGTCTTTCTGCTGATGGCTTACAGAGCTTCTTTCTCAATTGAATTGTTAAACTTAACCTCCATGACTCTTGGAGTTTGCAGCATTAGGATTTGTTCTGGAGAAAATCTGTGAATTCTTTCAACTGGAATTTCATTTTCTATGTTTTGAAGTTCTTAGCAGTTAATTTCTATTATTCCTTCTTTATTGTGTAAAAGTTTTTTGTGCTGTCAGGTTCTTCTGTCAGGTATCTGTGATTCTTAGATTGCCTCTATGCAACCTGTTTGAGTTCAATATGTTTTGCTCGCACAATCATATTTTATTTTAATGCTTTTTCTTCTAATTTTCTAAGTTATCCTTTGCTCCTGTGTATTTCCATTCTCAATCTATTCTTCCCTCTTTTATTTCTTTTCATGCTTGCCATTGCAGATGCAAGTTTTTCTGTATTGCTTATCATTTTTTGCAATGGAGGACATACATTCTGTCCTCATAATTCTCATTTATCTTTTATTTCATCTTTTATCATTTATCTCAGGAATACTTGAGTTCTCTCTCTCATCAAATGTTATATTATTTTGCTTTATTTTGCAGTATTTACTCATAAATATATGAACTTGTTTACTATATAGGGAAACAACATTTCCTCTTCTTGCTAATATTTTTCCTGTTGATTTATGTGTTTATTTTCAAGGTCTTTGAATTTTCTTCTCCCTGAAATCTTTGGTGCTTTCAATCTGTCTGACTTCTTTGTTTTCCTTATCACTCAGTTCTTGACTCCCTCCCGATTCTTATTTCTTTGGGGAATCTCAAAGTACCTCAGCCTCCTCCCACACTGGGCTCATCCTAGGTCTCTGCCCCAAATGAGCTTTGGGGCAGAACTGGCCCCACTTGGATGCTGGGCTCTTTGCCTCAGGCTTGGTGGAGTTCCACAAATGACCCCTAACATGCACAGTGTTCTGTCCTAATGATCTGCTATACTTCCTCTTCTTTAGTTCTCTAACCTGGGACCTGCAGTTCAGATCCTTTTTTCCCTGGTGTTGGCAGTTCAGAGATATTCAGCTCTAATGCATCCAGGGTTTCCCAAGAAGGCTTTTGCTTCTGAAGGGCTATGCTCAATCTAACTCTTGAGGTCCATGAAAACTTCTGTAGCCTTGAACAAGGTTCCACTTGACACTAGAAACAGAGAGGTGCGGTTTTGGTTTAAACCTGTGTTGTGTCCTTAGGTCTGCTAATGAAGCTTTGGGCTGGTAGCAAGGGAGGTGGGGCAGGGGCACTGAGTGTGCTCAGAGTCAGTGAACATCAATTCCTGGATTTTCATTTTTTTTTCATTTTGAACATTCTTTGGATTCTGCATGTTCTAATCCATGGAGATTGATTAAGTTGTTTTTTGTCTTTTGTATATAGATACTGTTTTGGAAAACTGTGGGAGGTCATGAGGATCAGAGAAAATGTCTAGTCCATCTTCTTGTTGCTCAGGTGACCCCAGGGTCCCAACACATTTTCCCTACTCAGTTTGAATCTAGTAAGAATTGACTCAATTAGCATGTCAATTAACTTGAGTTTATTTGGGTGAAATCACAAGCAACAAAGTATGGTTTACAAAAGCCAAGCTGAAAAGGTAAAGCTAGTCTGGTATTTGCTAAGGGCAGAATTTCCCTGACTTATCAATCCTCTTTCAGCTTTATTCTAGGTCTTTTCCCTTCCCCACAACACATTTAGAGGTGCATCCAAAAGACTATTTTGTTAAGCATTGCTAGATCAAAAGATCATAAGTTTGAAAAATCAAACCAGCAATGGATCCCAATATGTGGGTGCTCCTGTGAAAGTTTTCATCTTGAATTTCTGGCTGGTAACCAGTGTAGCTCAGGACCAGTATTTTATCACTGAGTTTTTGATGTTGACACATGTCAAAGATACAAGAGTCCAATAAGTACAGGGTGTTAGCTGCATTACAAGATGAGAGAAGGTCCCCAGGATGAAGGTGGTATAAAATGCTACAACGTTTGAAAACCAGAGCAGGACCGTGATGTCATTTCAAATTCACCAATTTATTAATTGAAGCCGTGCATTCAGTGGTTTTACAAGTCTAATCAGACAGTAATCCTGGAGTATGTCTTTGAAAAACTCTATGCTGACTTCTTTCTTCCTGAGGAAATATAAGATCACACTGAAGAACCTCTACAGGACCAAGAATGCATTTCATTACCTTCCTCTCAAGTATCTCTTCACCTGCCTGAACATTCTCAGGATGGCTTGTCTTAGCTTGCTGCTTGTCAGAATCACAATCAATGAGTGACCTGAGGGATGTAGACATGACATAATGACACTGAGGAGTAAAGGCACATTTTTTTCTGGCATTGAAATGCTTAATTGGCTAGTGAAGGTGCCTAGACACACAGGAAAAAAAGGATAAGGAAGGAAGACATGGTTTTCATGGCTTGAATATGGGCTTCCATGCTGGGGTCTCTAGATCCTGTGGCATTGAGTTGCATTTGCCGAGTGTGTCTCCAAAGGGATATAATGAGGAGGGAGAAGGAGACCAGACACAGAGTAAAAGGCAAAAGACTCACCAGATTAAAGGAAATTGTGAAGAGAAATGATAAACTTTTAATCTCTGAGGCATCCTGGGATACATTTCTCTTGATTCCAACAATTATCTGATTCTTATAGAGATCATTAAATTTCTGCAACAATAGATATAAAGTAGGCAAGGTGATGAGTACATGCCCCCCTTGTAAAACAAAGACCACCCTGTTGATTCTCCATTTCAGCCAGAGAAAGATGGAGTGGGAGAAGCTGGCAATCTTGAGGAAGTAGAAGATGCTGAGGCAAAAAGCAAACCAAACATTTGAGAAGTGGGCCAATATCCAGAAGACATCAACTGTGTTCAGTTTACCTGTCTCTGTGACAGGTGAAAATGATAAATGTTGAGAGAACATCTTTGTTGTTAGGCACAACAGAAATATTCTGGAGATGGCCAAGCTGACCAGGATGAGATCTCCTGTTGACAGTTTCTTATTCTTCACCAAGTCAATGAAGTTCACCACTGCCAAGAAGCCATTCCCTAGAAGCCCCAATAGGAACTCACCAGCTATCAAAACCAACAAATTTTCTCAATGACATTTACCATGTTGGCGAAGAACATCTGTCTATCTCTTTATCTATCAATCTATCTGTCTGTCTGTCTGTCTGTCTGTCTATCTATCTATCTATCTATCCATGCATCTGTCTGTGAAACTAAAATTGAAATAACTTTTCATTGTCTCTTTATGGTGGTTTCTATCTTGGACCAAGAAATGCCCAGCCTGTTTGGGGATCATCGTTAGAATTATACAAGTTCCTTCCCAACAACCCTGTAAAAACCTGTTCAATTCTGTTCAACCCTAGCACTACCTGTCTTTGGAATTTGTATTTCCTTTTACATGGTGACCTGGAAAAGGTGGAAAGAACATTTGCTAAGATGCAAATAAGGGATGATTTGTATTCCAGTGCTTTGCTCTTTCTGCTCAGGTAAATTTGTATCCTAACACCTTATCTGTGTAGGATGAGCCTCATCCAGTGATCTAAAACATGAGGAAAGACTTGGTTGTGGAGATGTCATTTTGTCATTGTCGTTATCATCACCAACATCATTGACAGTGCCACTAACCCTGCTTTACTGTTAACCAGGTCCAAACTGGTTCTCCTTAGCAAATCAATTTTATGTTTGCATATTAACAATGAATTACCCTTCTGTAGACAGCTAGTAATTTTGGCAATTCAGTTTTAAAAAGAAGTACCTTTCTTTTCTTTCATTAAGTAGGTTTAATAGTTTAAATAGATACGGAATGCTAAAGCAGAGTTCACTCAATCCAGACAATATTAATAATAATAAGAAAATATTAAAATTTAAATTGTGTATTGCCCTTTATAATAAATGTGAATGGTCTGAATTCTTCTATTAAAGAAAAAGTTATGGCATAAATCAAGGGCAAAACCTAACCAATATGTTACTTTGAGAAAACATTTAACTTAAAAAAATGATAAATAAACAATAAAGTTAGGACATGGTACTATAATTTATCATACATTTGCAACTTCAAAAAAAGCAAGAGTAATAGGAATTAGTTCTGATAAAGTAGAATTTAAAATGATAAATATTATAAAAATCTAATAAGAACATCACATTATCAGAAAAAGAATGAATAAAAATGGGCCATCATTATCAATTTACACATTGAAAATATTGCCCCCGGGGCAATCACATTCTTGCATGGCACTGAAAGAAACAAAATCACAGTCTATGGCCTCAAGAAGATTCCTCTCCACTGGGCTTTATGCCTTGTACACAAATTAATGTGATTCAAGGTTAGTAGCAAAGTGTTTCAGGAATACACAGACATAACACTAACATTTTAGGGGTAGGGATATCAGGGAAGGATTTGAAGAAGTGGAACCTGAGATGAATCCTAAAATACAATAGGGAATCTGTGAGGCAGAAATTAAGATGAAGTTCATTCCAGGTATGGGGGAGGGACTGTAGAAATCAAGAAATAGGATGTCAAACTTAGAAATCAGCTAGAAGTCTAGACTGCCTGGTACATAAATTCTGTGCATGGGAGTAATGTGAAGTTAGCTCAAAAAAGTAAGTTGAAGACAATTGTGGCATCTCTTAAATATTAAGCTAAGGGCTTGATATTTTATTCTGTTGACTGTAGGTAGCCACAAAGAGTTTTGAAGGTAAGGAATGGTAGTTATACCCTGAAGCACATGCACACACACACACACACACACACACACACACACACATGGAAATAGGGAGACACTGATGGTTTTAGAGGTTGAGTGACATAATCAGGTCAGACCAGAAGAGATCTTAGAAATGTTTTCTTGGGGGGGGGGGTGGAGCCAAGATGGCAGAGCAAAAGCAGTGACTTCTTTGAGTTCTCCCCCAAACCCCTCCAAATACCTGTAAAAAATGACTCTAAACAAATTCTAAAGCAGCAGAAGCCACAAAAAGACAGAGTGAAACAAGTTTCTAGCCCAAGATAAACTGGATGGGGCTGGGAAGGGAGAGGAATACAGTTCAGCATGGGGATACAGGTAAACCAGGCCTCAGCCAAACTGGAGCAGGCCTCAGAGGACTGAATCACGGACTGCTGTGGCAGTTTCCTGACTTCTCAACCCATGAATGCCAAAGACAACTTAGAAGATCAGTGCAAAAAGTCTATGACTGTGGTGACAAAGAGAGAAGAGCAGCCCCAGCCCCAGTCCCCAAGCATGTCACTGGAGCAGTGGCTGCTTCCAGGGGATTCTGGCCCACAGACTGAAGGGGAATCCAGTGGCTAATCATGGGGGTATTGCAGGGATCTCTTTGCTGGTGCTGAGGCAGAATTCTCTTGCTTTGCCTGTGATTGGATTTGGGTCACAGTTCTGGGTGGTGGTCCTGGGGCAAAAAGGAAAGCCATCATGGTGGAATTTGCAGTGGTGGTGGAGGAGAAATCCTCCTCACAGTTCCAAGACAGAAAAGAGTGCTTGTGGTCACTCATAGATAAGAGGAGAGGCCAGAAAAAGAGTAAACACCTAGCCCTTGATCATAGCACCTTGGAAGAGCTGAAAATTTACAGGTCCCTAGAAATATCTCTGAAAACAGATGCACAAAACCCCTGAAGCTTGGGACATTACATTCTCCACACTGGAAGCAGATCCCTACCTTAACAAAGAGTTTATAACTCAAGTAATTGGCCTGGATCATGAGCAAGCAGCACAAAAAGAGTCAGACTATATTATCTTACTTTGGTGACAAAGAAGATCCAAACAAACAACCAGAAAAAGACAATGAAGCCAAAGCTCCTACATCCAAAGCCTCCAAGAAAAATATGAATTGGTCTCAGGCCACGGAAGAGCTCAAAAAGAATTTTGAGAAGCAAGTAAGAGAAGTAGAAGAAAAACTGAGAGTGATGCAAGAAAATCATAAAAAACAAGTCAACAGCTTGCTAAAGGACACCCAAAAAAATTGAATAAAATAACACCTTAAAAAAAATAGCCTAACCCAGATGGCAAAAGAAGTCCAAAAAGCCAATGAGGAGAAGAATGCCTTAAAAGCAAAATTGGCCAAATGGAAAAGGAAGTCCAAAAGCTTACTGAAGAAAATACTTCCTTAAAAATTAGAATGGAGCAATTGAAAGCTAGTGACTTTATGAGAAATCAAGACACTGTAAAACAAATCCAAAAGAATGAAAAATAGAAAACAATGTGAAATATCTCATTGGAAAAACAACTGACCTGGAAAATAGATCCAGGAGAGAGAATTTAAAAATTATTGGACTATCTGAAAGCCATGATCAAAAGAAGAGCCTAGATGTCATCTTGGAAGAAATTATCAAGGAAAACTGCCCTGATATTTTAGAACCAGAAGGCAAAATAAAAATTGAAAGAATCCACCAATCACCTCCTGAAAGAGATCCCCAAAGGAAAACTCCTAGGAATATTGTAGCCAAATTCCAGAGTTCCCAGGTCAAGGAGAAAATATTGCAAGCACCCAGAAAGAAACAATTCAAGTATTGTGGAAACACAATCAGGATAACACAAGATTTAGCAGCTTCTACATTAAGGGACCAGAAGGTTTGGAATATAATATTCCAGAGGGCAAAGGAGATAGGATTACAACCAAGAATCACCTACCCAGCAAAACCGAGTATAATCCTTCAGCGGAAAAAAATGGACATTCAGTGAAACAGAGCATTTCTGAGCATTCTTAATGAAAGGATCAGAGCTGAATAGAAAATTTGACTTTCAAATATGAGACTCAAGTGAAACATGAAGAGGCAAACAGGAAAGAGAAATCATAAGAGACTTATTAAGGTTGAACTGTTTACATTCCTACATGGACAGATAATATTTGTAACTCATGAGTCCTTTGTCAGTATTAAAGAAGTTAGAGAGGAAAATTATATGTATGAAAATATATACATATATAGATAGATAGATAGATAGATAGACAGACAGACAGACAGACAGACAGACAGACAGACAGACAGATAGATAGATAGATAGATAGATAGATAGATAGAGGGCAAAGGGTGAGTTGAAGATGAAGGGGTGATATCTGGAGAATAAAATTAATGGGTGAGAGGATTATATGAGGAGAAGGAGAAAGGGAGAAGTATGGGGTAAATTATCTCACATAAAACAGACAAGAAAAGGCTTTTACAGTGGAGAGGAAGTGGAGGAAGGTGAGAGGGAATGAGTAAATCTTATTCTCATAGGATTTGGCTTAAGGAGGGAAGAACATACACACTCAATTGGTTATGAAAATCTATCTTACTCTACAGGAAAATAGGGGGCAAAGGGGACAAGAGAGCAGGGGATGATAGAGGGGAGGACAGATCGGGGGAGAGGGTAATAAGAAGCAAGCACTTCTAAGGAGGAAGAGGGTCAAAAGAGAGAATAGAATAAATGATGGGTGGGATAGAATAAAGGGAAATATACTTAGTGGTTCACTACATGACTACTATGGAAGAGTTTTGCATGACTACACATGTATAACCTGTATCGAGTTGCTTGCTTGCTCAATGAGGGTGGGTGGGGAGAGAGGAAGGGAGAAAATTTGGAATTCAAATTTTAAAAACAAATGTTATAAAAATTGTATTCACATGCAACTGAGAAATAAGAAATACAGGAAATGGAGTACAGAAATCTATCCTGCCCTATGGGAAAGTAGAAGGGGAAGAGGGGGAGAGATAGCAGGGAAAGCAGACTAGGGGAAGGGGTATTCAGAATGCATGCCATCTTGGGGTGGGGGGAGGGATGAAATGGGGAGAAAATTTGGAACTCAAAATCTTGTGGAAGTGAATGTTGAAAGCTAAAAATAAAGAAATTAATAAAAAAGAAATGTTTTCTTGACAATGAAATTAAAGGAGGATTGGAGAGGAAAAGAGACTGGAAACAGGGAGACTAATCAGGAAGCTTTATCATGTCCCAAGAGGGTGGTGACAAGGATGTGAACTAAACCACTGGTACTCGGAAATGAGAACGAGAAGGATGAGAAGGAAGTTACAGAGACAGAACATACAGGACCCTGTTCTCCAAGTTCCCTGCTCTCTCCTCTCCATTCTCACTGGTATAGCTCTAGCTTCACATTTCTCTTACTTTCAGCATCAAAAATACCTTTGTATTTGGCACCCCATCCTCTAGTCTCTCCTTCCATTCCAAGTCATCCTGACCTATGTCTTACCACTGGACTCCGATGACTCTAGGGGAGAGTGAGTTTTATGACCTTGTACAGCCCTGCCTTATTAAATCCAATTCATTTGCAAGTCAAGACATCCCCCTCCTGATGTCATTGGTCCTCTTTAAGAACCAAGGATGAACAACAACAACAATAACAACAACAACAACAAAAACAACAACTGTGCTTCTCAAGTCATCTTCCTCATCCACAGTCTTTATGGCATTATTTGAGTCAAAAGTCTTCTCTGACTCTTAACTGTCAGGAGATGGAAATTTGAACCCTGGAATCTGACATTCAAGATTCCCCATATTCTGGTTCCAACTTTCCTTTCTAGTCTTATATTCCACTGCTCCTCCACACAACCCTCCCCCCACTAAACAGAGGTACTCCCAGATCCACAACTGTATCCTTTGATATCCTTTCTTGCCCACACAGTTCTCCCAGAATTGGTGAGATACTTCTTTTTTTGTTTGTCAAAATTCCACCAATCATTCAAGGAGTAGGTCAAATGCCACTCTCCAACTACATTCAAATGTTTACTGAATTCCCACTATGAGTCAGGCACTCAGCTTTGTCTGACCTCTCTACAGATCATTTCTTCTTCCTCCTTGCTCCTCCATCTTTCCTCATTATTATTACTAATAATAATATCTAAAATTCCCATTGCATTTTATAGTTTGTGAAGCACTTTACGTATGTTATCTAATTAGATTTTCACAAAATCTTATAAAATAGGTGCTGTTAGCATTCTCCAGAAGAAGGAACTGAGGCTAAGAGAGGTAAGTGATCCATAGTCATACAGCCAATAAGAAATGGAAACAGGATTTGAACTCAGGACATCCTGACTCAAAGTCCAGCACTCTCTCCACTATGACATCTAGCTACCTTCTCTTCCACACGTCCTATGACAAGAGTCAACATGAAGAAGCTGGTGCTGAGGCAGCTGTAATGTAGGGATTAAAGCTTCATTTCCACATTTTGTTATTTTCTTCCTTCTCCACATGATAGATTGTGATTAGAGCCTATGCTTCATGAATACAAATTAGTCTGAGGGAGAACAAGCAATCCTTGGAAACATCATCTGCTCCCTATTTGCAAGTTCTGGTTCAAATATCTTGACTTGATAGACGCTGGTCTCTACCTTTGTTGTTTTGGAGGTCCTGGAAATATTGGAACATGTACATCCATAAAAGACAGACAGAAAGCCTCTAAACCTGGCTAAACTTTGCAGTTAACTTGAGTTGTATGGAAATGTAGAGATGTAAGCAATCAGCTCATTACCACATACGCAAAGGAGAAAGAGTTAGCATTTCACACCTAGGAGCAATTCTTTTTAAAGGACTTTGTGCTGAGGTATTCTTAGAGACTGACACTCCTTCCTCTCCCTGCTCCCCAACTCCTGTTTGTCTACTCTTTCCATAGTTCGTAGATTGTACTTACATGACAAGTACTTCCTCATCAGGAACCTCATCACTACTGGGTCTGGAGTCAGGAAGACCCAAGTTAAATTTAACTGCAGATGTTTACTAGCTCTATTTTTGAGAGGGCAAGTCTCTCAGTTTCCTCATCTGTAAAAATGGGGATAATAATAGCACCCACCTCCCAGGGTGCTTTTGAGGATCAAATGAGATAATTATAATGCTTTTGGCACAGTGCCTAATGCATAGTAGGTGTTATGTAAATGTTATTTATATCAATTATTATTATCCAGCAAGATTGAATCAGGCTTGAAAGTTAGAGCTCATCAGTATCCACTGTCTTTCTGATTAGAAGGTAGAGAGAGGAGTTCCTCAAACCTCTGTTTGAGGAGGGTGACTAGGTCAATAATTTCTTTGTTTCTCACCAGGCTGTACTCCTTTGGACTTGTCTATCATGGTACTGTCACTTCTCCCCTCTCCACACCCAACACCACTTTCCAGCCACCCTTTGTGTGTTACCTTACCCCATTACAATGTAAGCTCCTTCTGGGTTACTGTTGTTCAGTTGTTTCCATCATGTCTGACTCTTTTTGACCCCCTTTTGGGTTTTCTTGGCAAAGATGCTGGAGTGGTTTGCCATTTCCTTCTCCAGCTCATTTTACAGATGAGGAAACTGAGGCAAACAGGATTAAGTGACCTTTTGAGGGTCACACAGGGACTNGTTTGCCATTTCCTTCTTCAGCTCATTTTACAGATGAGGAAACTGAGGAAAACAGGATTAAGTGACCTTTTGAGGGTCACACAGGGACC
>NW_020954586.1:1753-3045 GCF_900497805.2 Vombatus ursinus | reverse complement strand
TGTATATATTTGCCCAGGGCTCAGCACTTTACTAACCACATAGCAGGCAATTAATAAATAAATGTTTTTTGAGGGACTAATACTACTATTTTTTTATTTTGTTATTTATTTCTTCTCTTNTGTATATATTTGCCCAGGGCTCAGCACTTTACTAACCACATAGCAGGCAATTAATAAATAAGTGTTTTTTGAGAGACTAATACTACTATTTTTTATTTTGTTATTTATTTCTTCTCTTTTTTTGTTANTTTTTGTTCTCTTTTGCTACTCAGTTATGTGGTTAATTCAAAATTTCCCTACCTCTTCATCCTCTTGTTTTCATTTGTTTTCTTTTACTGCATGTTTTTTCCTAAGAAGTATTTCTTTATTCTTTCCTTTATTTATCTTCTCTTTCNTCTTTTGCTACTCAGTTATGTGGTTAATTCAAAATTTCCCTACCTCTTCATCTTCTTGTTTTTATTTGTTTTCTTTTACTGCATGTTTTTTCCTAAGAAGTATTTCTTTATTCTTTCCTTTATATATCTTCTCTTTAAATCTCTTTTAAATTTACTGATTTATGGGCTATGACTTTACTTTTTCTTTAGTCGTTTCACATCCCTCATTGGGTTAAAACTATCAGGTATAAGTTGCCACTCCTCTAGCCAATTTTTCCATGTTTTTATAGGTTTTGCTCCATCCTTCCTTCTTCTCCTTTGCTTCACTTTTAGAAACAGTAATTTTAGAGAGAAATCAGTGGTATGGGAGAAATTATTTNTCACATCCCTCATTGGGTTAAAACTATCAGGTATAAGTTGCCACTCCTCTAGCCAATTTTTTCCATGTTTTTATAGGTTTTGCTCCATCCTTCCTTCTTCTCCTTTGCTTCGCTTTTAGAAACAGTAATTTTAGAGAGAAGCAATTTTGGACAAAATCAGTGGTGTGGGAGAAATTATTCCACATCTTGTATTTATATGGCCTAATCTTTCCCTTTGTCCACATTCTGATCAGTTTCCCTTCCAAGTGCTGTTCCATTTCATCCCTGGCTCTATTTGACAATTCTTGGTTCCACTTGCCTCCAGGAACTTACAGATTTTTCTTCCTGAGATAGATTATTGCTCTTGGAGGCAAAGTACTCTCTCAGAGCAAGTGACTTGCCAGTGTGCAGACAGTCCTCATCCCATACTGAACCGTGCATGAGTTTTCAATATCTGATCCAATGTTCATACCTATTCCTTCATTGGAGAAATTTTCAGTAGGATTTTATTCAGCAACTGCTCTCCGTAGGATGAGTTCAGCGATGTTCTGTTAAATAT
>NW_020954586.1:0-901 GCF_900497805.2 Vombatus ursinus | reverse complement strand
ACTGAGTGAAGTGATCAGAACCATAAAAATGTTATACACAGTAACAGTCACGTTGTGTGATTACTAACTTTGATAAACTTAGCTTTTCTCAGCAATGCAAGGATCTAAGACATCTCCGAAAGTCTCATGATGGAAAATTCTATCCACATCCAGAGAAAGAACTATGGAGTTTGAATGCAGATGGAAGCATATTATTTGCTATTTTTTCTTCTGTTTTGTTTTGTTTCTTCTTTCTTGTGGTTCCTCCTATTGGTTCTAATTCTTTACAACATGACAAATGTGAAAATACGTTTAATAGGAATGTATACATAGAGCCTATATCAGATTCCAAACCATCTTGTGGGGGGGGATATGTGGGGAGGAAGGGTGAGAAAATTCAAAACTCAAAAACTTATGAAAATGATTGTTGAAAACTAAAAATAAATTAATTTGTTAAAAAAAGAAATTCAGGTTTCTTTATATCTTTCTTGGTGTCTGTCTGTCTGTTTCTCTCTCTCTTTCCTCCTATCCTCCCTTCCTTCTTTCTAACTTTCCTTTCTTTTTTCTTTCCTTCTCTCCCTTCCAACCTCCCTCTCTTCATCTTCATTCTTTTCTTCCTTCCCTTCCTTCTTTTCTTTTTTCTCTACTTTCATTTCGATACTTCCTTGATTGCTTTTCTTCCTTCCTTTCTTACTTCTTTCCATCTTCTCTGTCTCTTTCTTTCTCACACCTTTAAGCTAAATTTATTGTCCTTTAAGCTTTAAAATTTCATTATCTTTTTTTAATGATAAAAATTTCCTTAAGTATCCATTTCTCTGCCCCTCTCAGAGAGTAATCCAAAATAACTAAGGGTGATTTTAAAGAAAAAAATAATGAAACAGTAAAGGGGAAAATCAGCAAACAGTAAAATACATCAAAAATT
>NW_020954585.1:63979997-64085236 GCF_900497805.2 Vombatus ursinus | reverse complement strand
GCATGTAAATCCATCTGGCCCTGGAGAGTTTTTCCTAGGGAGCTCATTAACAGCTTCTTCAATGTCTTCAGCCATTCCCATCTGGACTGAACACTAATATGGTCCAATGTAGGATCAAATGCACAGAATTTTTAACGCAGTGTGTCACATTTCTAGTATAAACTTAATTTTATTACATAGAGACGGTTAACCTTTATATATAACATGGTAGAACGCAGAGAAGTCTCTTTTTTCGAGGCAGAAAATGCAATCTGCAGAAAGGAAAAAATGTTAAATGCCTCCTTTTCAGATCATGATGTAATAAACATTAGATGTAATAAAGGGCCATGGAAAGATGGACTAAAACATAATTAGAGACCAAATTAACTAATCCTACAAATTGATTATGTCCAACAACAGCTCATAGAAACAATCAGTAATTTCATTCAAGAGAATGACAATAATGAGACAACATACCAAAACTTATGGGAAGCAGTAAAGCAGTTCTTAGGGGAAGTTTTATGTTTCTAAATGCTTACATAGAGAAAATAGAAAAAGAGGAGTCCAATGAATTGGGCCTACACCTAGAAAAACCAGAAAAATTAGAAATTGAAAATCCTCAATTAAACACCAAATTAGAAATATTGAAAACCAAAGGAAAAATTAAGAAAATTGAAATTAGGGAAACTATTGAAATAAGAAATGAAACTAAGAGCCAGTTTTATGAGAAAACCAATAAAACTGACAAACCTTTGCTTAATCTTATTTTAAAAAAAAGAGAGAAAAAACCAAATTAGTACTATCAAGAATGGAAAGGGTAAAAGTACCACCAAGGACGAGAAAATTAAAAGAAGAATTAGGAATTATTTTGCCCAATTATATGCCAACAAATTTGACAGTCTTAGTGAAATGGATCCATTTTGACAAAAATATCAGTTGCCCAGATGAACAGAAGAGGAAGTAAAATACTTCCACAACCCCATCTCAGAAAAAGACATTGAACAAGCCACTGATGAACTCCCTCGGAAAAACTCTCCAGGGCCAGATGGATTTACATGCCAAGTCTATCCAACATTTAAAGAACAATTCATTCCAACACTATCCAGAATATTTGGTAAGATAGGTGAAGAAGGAATCTTAGGAAATTCTTTTTCTGATTCAAATATGGTGTTGGTACCTCAACTGGGCAGAGTCAAAAGATAGAAAGAAAATTACAGACCAATTACTCTAAAGAATGTAGATGCAAAAATTGTAAGCCAAATATTAGCAAATAGATGACAGCAACTTATCACAAGATTAATACACTATGACACTATGACCAGTAGGATTTAGACTAGGAATGCAGGGCTGGTTCAACAGAAGGAAAACTGTCAGCATCATTCATCATATCAACACCAAAACTAACAGAAACCACATGATCATCTCAATAGATGCAGCAAAGCTTTTAACAAAATACAACACCCATTCCTATTCAAAAGAAGAGGGATCATAGGCATAAATGGACACTTCCTTAAAATAATAAATAGCATCTATCGAAAACCTTCAGCAAGCGTAATATGTAATAGGCACCGGCTACAAGCTTTTCCAATAATATCAGGGGTGAAACAAGGATGTGCATTATCATCACGCTTGTTCAATCCTGTACTGGAAATATTAGCTTTAGCAAGAAGTGCAGAAAAACATTGAAGGCATTAGAATAGGCAAGGAAGAAACAAAGCTCTCACTCTTTGCAGATGAGATGATGTTCTACTTAGAGAATCCCAGAGAATCAAGTTAAAAACTACTTGAAAGGTTGGAATTTTCACAGCAGGGTTTTACAATCCTAATATGATTTTAATTGTAATCCATGGAGACTATGAAGCTTTATACATCAGATGCTAGACCTAAGAGATGTCCCTTTTTTAGAAGGAGAAAAATGGAATTGTAAGTGACCTACATTATGGGCATACATACGTTCAAAAGGATTGGACTTTCTCGGCACTTGTTATATTTTGTGGATTCCTTGCCTTGTCATATGTGCAGACTTTGAAGCTTAATGCATGAGATGGAAGAGCTAAAGAGATATCTCTTTAGCAGAACTGAAAAGCTGGAACTCTGGCTGAAGGCTACTTCGGCCATTCCCATCTTCACTGAACGCTAATACAGGCAAACATAGGAACCAAAGGATGGAATTTTCACAGCAGGGTTGAATATTTCTAGGATACTTTTAGTTTTAATATGTAGAACTATGAAATTTTATACATATGATGGTAAACCTGAGAGATATCTCTTCATTAGAAGCAGATAACTGGAATTGTAAATGACTAATATTATGGCTGTCCATACGTTCGAAAGATTGTTTTTTCTCAGCAGTTGTTTATATTTCTTGGATTCTTTGCATTGTAATATGTAGAGACTTTGAAACTTAATGCATGAGATGGAAGAGCTAATAGATATCTCTTTAGCAGAACTGGAAAAGTGGAACTCTAGCTGAACGCTACTTTGGCCATTCCCATCTGGACTGAACACTAATATGGGGAAACATAGGATCAAAAGGATAAAATTTTCACAGCAGTGTTTTACAGTTCTAGGTTAATTTAAATTGTAATACATAGAGACCAGGAAACTTTATATATATGATGATAGACCTAAGATGTGTCTCTTTATTAGAAGTGGAAAAGTGGAATTGTATTTGAGCACCACTATGGTCATACAAAGTATCAAAAGGATGCAGTTTTCTCAGTAGTTGATTACATTTCATGGATTCTTTTCATTGTAATATATAGAGACTGTGAAGCTTAATTCATGACATGGAAGACCTCAGAGATATCTCTTTAGCAGATCTCACTTCAGGTGCCGCATTCTCTCCACTGTGCCATCTAGTGGCCTTTCCCCTCATTGCTCCCATTCAAGTGTTCTAGGTGAAGCATCTTAGTCATCCTATGGCATGCCTGCCCTTCACCATGTCTTTGAGGCCATCTAGTTCTACTTTCTCATTTTACAGACATTGTAAACAGAGGCCCAGACTGAAGGTTAAGTAATTTATTCATGGTCCTAATGGTAGAGGAAGAGATAGGACTCTGATATCCAATTTCAGTGTATTAGTCTACCTTTTCCTATTTAAACCTTACAGGAGTTAGAAAGCCCAGGGGATCCTAGGAAGGGATCACCTAAAGGAGAAGAGAAGTGAAGAAAGAGAAATGAGAGTGATATGCTGGGAACAACATGGAAAATAATGTGAATCAAGAGAACTAGATTTTAGTCCAGTTTCTGCCTCCAATTAGCTGAATGACTTTGAGCAAATCCCTTTCTAAGAATCTGGGCCCCAGCTATCTCATCTACAAATGAGTTACCATAACACAAAAGAGCAGCTAGGTAGCATTGCAGTGGATAGAACGCCAGGTCTGGAGTCTGGGAGAGTCATTGCCTTGAGATCAAATCTAGCCTCAGTCACTTTCTAGCTGTGTGACTGGGCAAGTCACTTAATTCTGTCTCAGTTTCTTCCTCTGTAAAACGAGCTGAAGAAGGAAATGGCAAACCAGTCCAGTATCTTTGCCAAGAAAATCTACAAAAAATGAATCAAAAAGAGTCTGGCACAACTAAAACCACTCAACAACAACCACCATAGTATAATAGAGTCAGTGATACATTTAGAGTCAGAAGTTATGGTTTTCATTCATGCCTCTACTACTATACTATACCTGCGTAACTTCAGGAAAATAAGGAGCTGGACAAGAAGTCATTTTTAACCTTTTTTTGTGTGACCTGAATCTCTTTGGCAAAGTGGTGAAGACTATGAACCTCTTCTCAGAATAATACTCTTAAAAGCAGAAAATAAAATGCAAAGGATCATGTATTTTGTTATATTGAAATTCAGTTATATTTTTTAAAAGAGAAATTCATGGCCCCCAGTTAAGGACTCCTAGGCTAGATGTGTTCTAAGGATCCTTCCATCTATGAAATTCCAATTCCAAAGGCTGCCAAAGATAAACTTAAAAACAGTATTCACAACTTTACCATGTGCCCAAAAAGGTAGCTCCTGTAGCTACTTTTTTCTTTCTTCAGCTAAATCAACCCCTCCCAGGCCATCCTTTCCCTATTTCAGGTCAAATCTAAAAGGGCACATACAAGTAACCTCATAGATCTGACCTTTACTCACTCTTTTCCTTCTTGATCCAAAGGACCTGAGTTCAAATTGTATCTTTGACACCAACTACTTTTGTGACCTTGGGCATGCCAACATAACCTTCCAGGGCCTCAACTTTCTCATTTGTAAAAGTGAAGGTATTTATTTTACTATCTGAGGGGTGTGAGATAGAACAGCAGAGTTACCTTAATTTACATTTCTCTAATTTTTAGTAATTTTGGAGTTCTTTTTCATATGCCTACAGATAACTAGGATTTCTTCCTTTAAGAACTTTGCCCATTAAATAATGGCTCTTAATTATATACAAGATGAGACACATTTTTGGATCTGATCAATGTAGAAATTTTTTTTGCTTGACAATGCTCATCTGTTACAAGTAGTTGTTGTTTGAGGGGGAAGGAGAGTAAAAAAAAATCACTTAATCATTGGAAAAAAATAAAATGTCTATATATTATATATATGTTACATGTAAAAGTATGTGTAAATGTTTGTCATATGTGTTATATATGTGAATATAAATATATGTATATATTAAAGTTATATGTGTATATGTATAGATGCATGTGCATATGTGTATACTTTTTAAGTGAAAGGCTTGGACTATATGGTCCTGAAGTCCCTTCTAATTATACAACTCTATAATGTCTCCACTTTCAAGCCAGAAGAATTCTCCCAGAATATGCAGTCATATTCACTGTCAGTGGCTGCCACCTTCTGGGAGACATGGAGTAGGGCACAAAGGAGTCGAACTGGTAACCACAGGTCTTGGCTCATTTACCATCCTGGGGCAGGACTGAAAGCCAAAAAGCCAGCCTGACTTCCTTATGTCCACTCAGGGCTGGCACATCCCCTCCATTTGTCATGGGCAAATAAAGCCTCGGTTAGGTCCTTGATGGGGTGAGATCCAGTCAAGGGTGTGCTGAAGCCTGCTCAAACATTGAGCCAATTATTAAAATTTCAATGTGAGTTTTTACACCTTGGATATCAGGAAAAAAAAGAAAAAAGAAAAATCTCTACCAATCAGAGCTTGATCTATTGTTTTGATGATTGTCTGGGCTTAAGAAAGTGATGGAGAAAATGATAATAATGCAAATTAAACTCAAAGGTGGGTCCTGTGTGCATGTCTTTTTTCAGAGAGCCAGCTGTTAAATATTTACTGGCACACCCTTGGATACAGTACAGGGACATTTCAGGGTATTTGAGGAGAAGCTCTGGTGCAAACTATGAAGTGAGGAGAACACTCTAGTGGGAGAATTAACAGGAATCATAGACTCAGGCCTGGAAGAGGCCTTAGAAATCATCTAGTCCAATTCCCTTCAGATACAGTTGGGGAACCCACAGATGGGAAATGACTTGCCCAAAGCCTCCCCATAGCACAGCCCAAACTTGAATCAAAATCTCCTAACTCCCAAGTCCAGTGCTATATACATCATACCACCCTGCCTTGAACCCTGTGCTTTGGGGAAACATAGAAAGGAAAGGAAGGTAATACTTGAGCATCAGAATAAAATACAGTAGAAAAAAAAAATCAGATTGGCCAGAAAGATAGATAATAGAGACAATGGGATTCTCAGCACAGAATTCTAATGTTGGAAGGGATAATGGAGGTCACTAAGTCCAACCTCTACCTGAATCAAGATGTGCTCAGAAAAAATGACATGCCCATCTGAGAGGAGCTTAGAACTTCATCAAAGGTCACTGGAAGCTGCCTTGGCCATGTGTATACCTTGACTGAATACGTCTATTCCAGGTGTTGTTTTTCATGAGTGAATTGAAGTCAGACAGAGTTGCACAAAGTCTCACTCACTCTCTCTTCCAGAGTCATCAAAGTCCAGTAGCAAGACAAAAGTTAGTACTATTGGCAATGGCCCAGGATACAGTGGATGACCTTGACATATTCAATATGTGACCAAGCTCTAAGCACTCTATAATGTCTGCTTCAGCCGCTTTCATGAACATTGGAACAAATTACTCTTATTACCCATTTTTCCAGGAAAAGTCTTCACATGCTTGGGGTAGACATCCCCCTATCTCACAGTTAGGTTTGAAGCCTGTTGGTTACCCTCAATCTGGTTTAGCCTGTCTGCCAAGGGCCTGTATGTGCATATGTGTATACTTTTCAAGTGAAAGGCTTGGACTATATGGTCCTGAAGTCCCTTCTAATTATACAACTCTACAATGTCTCCACTTTCAAGCCAGAAGAATTCTCCCAGAGCACGCAGCCATATTCACTGTCAGTGGCTGCCACCTTCTGGGAGACATGGAATAGGGCAGAGAGGAGTCAGACTGGTATGTGTTACAGCTTCTTGGAGCCACCAGTGAGAGTTGGATGAAAGGTGGACACCAAAGATGGATGAGCAACCCTGAAAAGGGCTTGGTAAGCCCTCACACCAGAGGTGCTAGTCCTCCCTGAACAACCCCCATGCCCCATTCGATTTCCTCTCCATGTGTATACATAACCTGGTCACATGTGCTCCCTAAATGTGTGACTTCCATGCTTGTTCCCTCATCACATATGTTCTCTGCATCTATACCCTCCCCCCAAGGGTATGGTAACCTGTAACAGCATACTTCATGTGCACATGGGGGTATATTTTCTTATCACTGCTTTTATCTTTTGTCTTTTGTTTTGAACTAATATATTCTCCTTCGGACTAATAAAAATAAACACATTGGTGAGGGTTAATGAAATATAGTTTTGAATGGGTACACCAGAAGCTATAGATTGATACACAGATAGATATAGATAGATGTAGAGAGAAAAATAGATACAGATATAGAGTGAAATAATTAGAGAGAGAGAATGGTGTTATAACAATGATTATCCTTGCTGTCATCAGCAGCAGGCTTGAATCTATTCCTTATGGTCTGCAGCACACACTCCATGGCTTGCTACAAAAGTCACCCCATCCAGTCAGCATCTCCTCAGCTGGGTACAAAATGCTAGCACAGCTGTTCACCCCCCACACTTGTCCATTTTGTTCCCTTTTCTCCCCTGTAGTCAGCTAGAGACTGTCACTTCCCTTTGATTAACAGCCTGCAAAGGAGTATGTTTTCCTTGTCAGAGGAACTGGGCTCTTTCGTGGCTGCTTATGACATGTAATTTTCCTCTGTTCCAGGTTTCTCAAATGGCCCGTATTATCCATTTTTTCCCGATTGCCTGTTTATTCTTCACTGCTGTTTCAGCCTGTGTTTCCACCTAATCATGGAATTGGAGAAATACAGGATGGAAAGGACTTCATGTCATCATATCTAGACTCTTGCTTCTAGTACATAGGCTTCTGCATTCTTCTCTTGGGGATTTCCAGGCAAAGGAATTGATGTTTGTCTGGGATAGAGATTGGGGAGGAAGTCCTCAGCATAGCAGGGTATGCTGGGCCTTGGTGAATGTTAGTATTAGTAGTAGCAGTGGTGATAATTGCAATAACAATAATTACCTTGCAACTTAACAACCCTCTTTACTTTGTAGTCTCAACAGCTCTTTTTCTCATCTATAATCTCATTTTATTATCCTTCCCAAAGCTCCAAGAGGTAAGACTGGTATGACTGGACCCATTTTAAAGCTAATGAAAGTGTAGGCTGGCATTTGCATAACTGTTGGTAATTACAAAGCATTTTACATCTTTCACACCTCACAGTGGAGTGAAAAGAGTGCTTGATTTAGCAAAGACCCTGGGTTTGAATTCTGGCTGCCACTAGCTATGTAATCTTTTTATTTTTAATTTTTATTTTCAGTTCCAAATTCTCTTCCTCTCTCAAGTCCCTCGCCCACCAATGAGAAAATAAGAAATGCAATACCCAATATACATGTGAAGTCATGCAAAACACATTTCCACATTAGTCCTGTTGGGGGGCAGGGTAGAGGCAATAAAAACTAGGTAAATGAAACTATATACTTCCATTTCTTCCATTCTCTCTCTAGAGGTAGATAGCATGGATAGCAAAAGACTCATCATGAGTCCTTTAGAACTTTCTTAATCAGGGTAGCTGTCTCACAATTGGTCATCGTTACAATATTGTTGTTACTATGTATAATGTTCTCCTGGTTCTGCTCACTTCATTTTGCATCAGTTCATGTAACTCTCCCCAGGTTTTTCTGAAGCCATCCTGCTTGCCATTTCTTATAGCACAATAATATTCCATCACAAATCACATAATACAACTCAGCCACTCCCCAAATGATGGGCATCCCCTCAATTTCCAGTGCTTTGCCACTACAAAAAGCGATACTATAAATATTTTTGTATACATGGGTCCTTTTCCTTTTTCTTTGATCCCTTTGAGATAGAGACCTAGTAGTATCAAAGAGTATGCACAGTTTTATAGCCCTTTAAGCATAGTTCCAAATTGTTCTCCAGAATGGTGGGACTAGTTCACAAGCTGAGTAATTTTGAGCAAAATCACCTGACATCTCTAGGCCTCAATGTCCTTATCTATAAAATGAAAAGATTGGGTCAGATGATCTCTAAGGTCCCTTCCACCTTTAAATCTACAGCCCTATGACTTCATTCCATCCTCACAACAGCCCTGGGAAATAGGTAACCTCTCTGGGCCTTAGTTTCCCCATCTGTAATATGGGTACAATAATACTTACCCATCTCATAGCTGATGTTCTACCTCCTGTCTCTCTATCTATACCTTTGCCTAGACTGTCTTCTAAGCCTGGAATGAACCCCTCTCACTTCTGTTTCCTAGAATCAAGAGCTTCCTAACAATTCTATGCAAACACTTTCCTGATCTGATCAGTAGTTAATGGACTACTCCTTGAATTATCTTGTATTTACTTATCTGTGGGCACTTTGCATCTCCCAATGAAATGTAAACTCCTCAAGGGCAGAGTGTGAACTGTCATTTTTGTCTTTGCATCTTGGCTAATACAGAGCCTCAAAGCTAATAGGCACTTAATAAACGCTTGTTAAATTCAATGTAATCCAACCTCTTCATTTTTCAAATAAACTGAGTCCCAAAGCAAAGTTTATACGTTTCAGAAGTGGGACTGGAATTTGATTTCTTTAACTCCAAAATCAAGGCTTCTAACTAGTGTTGTGTCCAGATCTTACCTCAGTTCCCCCCACGGCTCCTTGCATGTGCCAATGACATGAATTTTTAATGAGTGTCCCTTATCCTGCTTGTGTCTTATTGCTGTTGTTCAGTCATTTTCAGGTGTGTCCAACTCTTCGAGACCCAATTTGAGGTTTTCTTGGCAAAGATACTGGAGTGGTTCACCATTTCCTTCTCCAGTTTATTTTACAGATGAGGAAACTGAGGCAAACAAGGTTAAGTGACTTACCCAGGGTCACACAGCTAGGAAGTGTCTGAGGCCAGAACTGAATTGTGCATAGCATGTGACTGAAGAATTCAGTAGAGTTGAGGATGTTTGAGGGGTTATCACCATACACACTGAAATCTCATCATGAAAGCATGATGGTAGGAGTTGAGAAAAGGAAGATATCAAACTTCTGGAGAAAGGAAGAAGAAATGACCTTTTGTACATAGAGGTTGGTACATAAACCTAACCAAGATCTGGACAGGGTAAGATGATGAGAACATTTATATAGCACTTTAAGGTTTGCAAAGCTTTGTACATGTTATTTCATTCGATACTCACAACAAGCCTGTTAGCTAGGTGCTTTTGTTATCCCCATTTTACAGACAATAAACTGAGGCTGAGAAAAGTTAAATGACTTGCTCAGGTTCACATAGCTGAGGCAGTGCCTGGGACAGAGACCACTACTCAAATTCAAAACAAAGACTTAGTTACTTTGAAAGCAGAAAGGAGTTTATTGCTTTCTCATAAGAAAGCCACTGGCAAGGGAGGACCAGGGAGGACACATACCAGTACAGATTGGTACAGAAAACAAGGCTGATTTACATCCTAATGCAACTTCCTCCTCCCAAACCCCCTTCCCCTTCATCCCATTGACTGGGCTTCAGGGGGCACAATCGATTCACAGAAATCTTCCCCAGCAAAAGAACACAAGTTTGCCAGGAGACAAGAAAAGGCGGGAAGTCCTGCAGTTTGGGGTGGGGGGGAGCATTCCATTCCCTCTGCTACACGCTCAAAAACAGGGCCCAAGGGGGTTTTGACAAGGTCAGAAGGGAATGTGTTTCAACAATACAATTAAATTCCTTGAGAAGGCCATCTACAACAGGTGCCTCCAATTTCTCTCCTTCCACTCTTCTTACTATCTGGCTTCTGACCTTATCTCTCTCCAAATGACCTAATTGCTATCCTTTGTGAGAACTATTAACAAGAACTATTAACCCTTTGAGGAGGTTTCACTTCTGAGAGATCATTTCTCACAGCAGTATTTGAATTTAGTTCTTCTCACCAAGCCCAGCACACTCCCCACTGTGTCACCTACCTGACTGCTACAGCTGTGTGGGGGGAATTTCAAAGGTGGTTCTGCATTTGTAAAGGGGAGTTAACTTCAAAATTACTTTTACATAGATTATGTCACTATGAATACAATAAATATGTGAAGTAGGCACAGCAGATGTTGGTGGTATTGTGCTCATATAAGAGATGGGAAAAGCGAGGTTTATTTAACTCAGTGAGGTTAAATAACTTGCTTGAGACGACATAGGTAATTAGTTGTAAAGCTAGGACCAGAAGTCCCCTAACTCCCAGCCTGGGCATCTTCCCAAAAGATCACATTGTGCTTTTGAAATAGGTAGTCCAAAGCTAATGATGAAAACTTAAAGCCTATGGATTCTCTGGACCATGCCACCCATCTCATTTGCCTCTTGACTACTGCTCCAGGCTCCTCTCCCACTGTTTCCTTTAAGTCCCAACTAAAAATCCATTTTCTACACCCTTACTGAACCCCTCTTGATTCTAGCACCTTACCTTTATTTCTTATTTATCCTATATATAGCTTGCTTTTTATATATCTGTTGGCATGTTGTCTCCCCCATTACATTGTGAGCTTCTTGAGGGCAGGGACTGTCTTTTGCCACTTTTTATATCCCCAGGGTTTAATACAAAATCTGGCACATAGTAGGAGCTTAATAAATGTTTATTGATTGATTGGTGCGTTCTTCCATTTTGATGATGGGCCCCCTTACCAGCCATCCTTCATTTTCTGGGTTTAGCTCTCCATCCCAACCTCCCCTTCCCCACCTTCGACCTGCCCCTGCTTTTCAGTTTTTTGGTTTTTTTTAGCTTACCCCGTTAGAATGTAAGCTTATTTATTCTTTTTGCTTATATTTATATCCTCAGTGCTTAGCACAATGCCTGGAACATAGCAAGTGCTTAATAAATGTTTATGGACTGACTACATAGAATGCAGATAACAGGTGAGCTCCTAATAGAATGAAAGCTCATTGAAAGCAGGGACTGTTTTATTTTTTGTCTTTGTATCTCAGAGTGCTTGGTCCATAGAGGACACTTAATTAATCCTTGTTAATTGATTGATATTTAGGTTTAGAAAAGTGGGCAAGAAGAGTTTGGCGGTAGAATTCACTTTCAGATCATCGTTGTATTTCTTCGGCAAAGAAGGCACAGTAGGAAAATCACTGGACTTGGAATTGTGAGAGATGATCTCTGAGAATCTCTCAGGAATGAAGCCTCCTCTTGTTCTGTTGAAACACTTGCAGCTGGTTGACTTTGTAAAGAAACATGCTTTTCAACTTTATCAGACCTCCTCCTCCCTAAAACTATTTACTCTAAAAAGAAAAAGAAAAAGAAAAAGAAAATCTCCTGTCTCCAGGCAAGTTGTAAAAAGTGTTGCTGTTCTTTGTTGCTGGGGTAGATTGCCGAAAATAGATTGTACCCTCAGAGCTTGCATTAATGAGCCCTGAGGAAGGGGTGGAAGGGGATTGCACTAGGACCTATATAACCTTTTGATCTGAACACACCTCTGGCTCTCTTCAGTCAGCACCAATTTTTTGGTGTTCTGAGGGAGCCCTTTCTCCAGAAAGCTAAATGAATTTTTCTTTTTGCTATGCTTGACTTTGTTACCCCTGACCGCTAGTTAACTTAGTCACCATTGCAGGCCTAAAACCACACCTCCATGTGGCCCCCCCCCTTGTGGGCTTTTCCTAGTGAACTCTGGGTAAAATGCGTGCGGGTAGATACAAAAAGTGTTCCTTTGAGAACTGACCACTCCTTAACCACTCCCTAATCCCACCCTGAATCACCTAATTAGCATATCTGGCACATAATTTATTATATTTTGTCCTATATAAACTTTAACTGTACCCCTCTAATGTTGCAGGTTCCTTTTTTTTGCCAACTTGACTTAAAAGAATTCTTGAGTCTGTGAATTGATTCTAGATAACACCATCCTGTACTCCAGTCTTTGAGGGGTCTCAAAATCTCAGACTGCAACATTTATAAGTCATTTAGTCCAATCTCTTTACTTAAAAAAAAAGGAAACTGAGAGGTAAAGTGACTTGCCTAAGGTCACACAACTAGTACATATCAGAGATGGGACTAAAACTGGCTTAGGATTCTGTGTGGGGTACAGAGACCCTTATCAATGAATTGGAGACTCAGAGATATTAGCAACATGCCTGGCACTTATTAAGTACTTAAATTCGTGTTAACTGGCTGACTGCAAAGGAGAACTGACAGTTCTATTTCTCCCCCTAAAGCTTAAAACCATGCACAGAGAGTATCAGCCAGATTGGGGTAAGCCAGATTTCAGTGCAGAGTGATTACAGCCCACCCAAATTTTCTTTACTCAAATAAAGGGTTGCTCTCTATGCACACACACACACACACACACACACACAGTTATTCCCCCAACTCCTTAATTCCTATCTCTGGTTCACTTCAGCCTCCTTGGAATGCTGGACCCCCATGTACTGCTCACGAAAGCCTCATCTTTCTCTTCTGCCAAAGCCACCACACCTTCCCTAGTTGCCATGTGTTCAGCCCACTTGTAGGCCTCAGTGACAGGTGATGTTAGAGTGATTTTCAGGAAACTGAGGCCCTAAAAGTATTCCTGGACTTTGTCAACTGTTCAATTCTGCAGCCTAAGAAAATCATCAGGAGCCTTTGAGGCATATTATTAGCATTCACTGGTGCCTATTCCTATCATCTGTTAACAGAACATTGGTTTGGTTCCTGACTAGAACAGAATTTTAATGGAATGTTATTACTGACATTGATCTGAGCTTTCCATTTCAACTGTATCAGTCTCCCCTGGAGAGTCCTAAGGCCAGTTCACACAGAAGTCTGATCTTCATAGGGATATTTTTCAATGCTAGTAGGTTCACCCAAATAGCATTCCACTAAGAGATACAAAACAGACATGCTCCCCATACTCCTCCTTTCTTTCAATCCTCCCCTATCAGTCTCACTTCCCAAAAAAAAGACTGTTTTTCTTCTCTTCAGACATCCAGACATAACCAAGACTGGCCCAACACCTGCCTCCTCTAAGAAGCCTCCTTCCTAATTAACCTCTGCCCACAGTGACTTTCTGACTCTGAAGAGTCCTATTTAAGGCACTTTAGACAACATCAGAATGAATGTAATTAAGTTGTACCAAGACAAATTTGAGATAGACATAGGATACACTGAGGTTAGAACTTCATCACCCAGCAATACCACTACTAAGGCTGTAACCCAAAGAGACCATAAAAATGGGAAAAGGACCCACATGTACAAAAATATTTATGGCAGCTCTTTTTGTGGTGGCTAAGAATTGGAAATTGGGGGGGGGGGGGGGCAGCTAGGTGGCGCAGTGGATAGAACATCAGCCCTGAAATCAGGAGGACGAGTTAAAATCTGGCCTCAGACCAAGCACTTGACACTTACTAGCTGTGTGACCCTGGGCAAGTCACTTAGCCCCAATTGCCTTTCAAAAAAAAAAAGAATTGGAAATTAAGGGAATGCTCACCAATTGGGGAATGGCTAAACAAGTTGTGGTATATGAATGTAATGGAATCCTATTGTGCTGTAAGAAATGATGAGCAGAAAAACCTGAAAAGACTTGTATGGTTGGATCAGTTCACAACTCAGAAATATTACTAACTACCCAGGCATCCATCCTGCCTGCTGTGTAGGTCTTCGGAGAAAATATCAAATTCAAGTATTAAGCACTAACTATGTGCACAGCCCATTAAAAAAGACAGCATAGTAAAAGACAGAGACAGCTTTAGAATAAAGAAGACAGAAACTCAAGTTGTCTCTCATAGATACTGGTTTCATTAACATAGACAAGCCACAGGCTTCAGGCATCTTGGTCAAGTTAAACTACTACTGTTGGGCTACTACATTCTGATTAAATTACTATTCCAGAATACTTTAGATATCTTAGATATCTGGAGATAAAGAACCCTGCTCTCAAGAAGCTTACATTTTACTGGAGGATACAACAGATAAAACAATGGGGTGGGAAGCACACAGATAAAACAATGAGGTGGGGAGCATACTGGGGAAACCATGGAAGACTTTGTGGCAGAATCAGCACCTGAGCTGAGCCTTCAAATAGACAAGGATTCCAAGACTGAGGGAGTAACATTCTAGGTATGGGGGACTGCCTGGTGAAACACACACAAGGAGATGGGTATGTGGTTCTGGATAAGATATGGCCAAGGCCTAGGGCTTGGGAAAGGTGTAATACGAAATTCTTTCCTGAAGCAAGTTTCTTCACCCAAGTTGAGACACTAGGCTTTTTTTTTTTCCCCAATTAATTTACTTTTAGTTAACATTCACTTCCATAAGCTTTTGAGTTTTAAATTTTCTCCCCCTACCTATTTTCCCCCCTCCCCTAGACAGCATGCAATCTAACATAGGCTCTACATATACATTCCTATTAAACATATTTTCACATTAGTCATGTTGTAAAGAAGAATTAGAACCAATAGGAGGAACCACCAGAAAGAGGAAACAAAACAGAAAGAAAAAAAAAAGAGCAAATAGTATGTTTCCATCTGCATTCAAACTCCATAGCTCTACTCTGGATATGGATAGCATTTTCCATCATGAGACTTTTGGAGACGTCTTAGATCCTTGCATTGCTAAGAAAAGCTAAGTCTATCAAAGTTAGTCATCACACAAAGTGGCTGTTACTGTGCACAACTTTCTCCTGGTTCTGCTCACCTCACTCATCAGCATCAGTCCATACAAATCTTTCCAGACCCTAGGCTCTTCTTTGCATGATCCTAAGACGTTCAAACACTGGGAACGGCTCACCACCAAATCTATTAAGATAAAAATCCTCAGAGGGCCCTAGAGAACATGTTTCTTGGGGATTCAACTCTGGATTTCAGTTTCCTCATCTGTAAAATGACAGTCTGACTTATGCCCTCTAACATCCTTTCTAGATTGAAAAATATGATCCTAAACTAGTAGCAAACCATGTACCAGAAATTCATCGATTAGCATTCCAGTCAAGAGCCAAGTTATATCAAATGAATAATATTTATATTATCACATCAGAGTGAAAGGATCACATCTTCCTGGGTGGTATTTTGTTATTAGACATCTGCTCATTCTTACCATTTTTGTAAAGTCTTGGGTTCCAAATCCTTGAGGATTACCCCCCCCCCCAATACCACCACCCTCCAAGTTCCTCCTACCCAATAAGAAGCCAATAGTGCTAGTAGACAACTGAAGCCAAGTATCCAACTGGGTAAGATGGGGAATGAGTTGTCAGGAAACCTGGATTCTAGGCCTATCTCATCAATTTGCTAGTTATATGACCTTAGTCAAGTCTTTTTAGTTGTTTGCCAAAAAAGATACAAGTTAAGGCAGCTAAGAATATTAGATATGAAGAATACAAGTCATCCCCCAGTTGATGAATGGTCAAAGGATATAAACGGGCAGTTTTTGGAGGAAGAAACTAAAACCATCTATAGTCATAAGAAAAAATGCTAAATCACTATCGATTAGAGAAATGCAAATCAAAACAACTCTGAGGTACCAATACCAGATTGGCTAGTATGACAAAACAGGAAAATTATAAATGTTGAAGATGATGTGGGAAAATTGGAACACTACTGCATTTGTTGGTTGAGTTGTGAAATGATCCAACCATTTTGGAGAGCAATTTGGAACTATGCCCAAAGAGCCAGAAAAATGTGCATACCTTTTACCCCAGCAATACCACTTCGAGGGTTGTATCGGAAAGAGATCTTTAAATGGGAAAAGGACTCATATATACAAAAATATTTATAGCAGCTCTTTCTGGGGTGGCAAAGAATTGGAAATTGAGGGAATGTCCATCAATCGGGGAATGGCTGAACAAGTTGTGGTATATGAATGTAATGGAATACTATTGTGCTACAAGAAATGATGAGCAGAAAAACCTGGACTGATGTTGAGTGAAGTGAGCAGAACTAGGAGAAGGTTGTACACAGTAAACAGCTACGATGTGCTGTGACTAACGTTGACAGACTTAGCCCTTCTCAGCAATGCAAGGATCTAAGACTTCTCCAAGTCTCATGATGGAAAATGCTATCCACATCCAAAGAAAGTACTGTGGAGTCTGAATGCAGATCAAAGCATACTATTTGCTTTTTTTCTTGTTTTGTTTCCTCTTTCTTGCGGTTCCTTCTATTGGTTCTAATTCTTCCTTACAACATGACTAATGTAAAAATGTTTAATAGGAATATATACATAGCCTATATCAAATTGTGCCCTGTCTTGGGGAGGGAGGTGGAGAGGGGAAGAAATATTTAAAACTCAAAAGCTTATGGAAGTGATTGTTGATCAATCAAAATAAATTCATTTAAAAAAAGAATACCAGGTCTGGCATCCGGAAGACCCAAGTTCAACTCTAATCCCAGATAAATCATTTAACCTGTTTCCTCATCTGTAAAATAGGGATAATATCACCTACTTCAGAAGTTATTGTGAGGACCAAAGGAGATAAATGTAAAACTCTTAGCAAAACGCCTGGCACATAGTAAGCATTATCTATGTAAGTGTTAGCTGTTAATGCTAACTCATAAGCACAATACACAGTTGCCATACTTGTAAGGCATCATGTCAGTTTGGGCTTCTATTACTACCTTCTATTACTACCCTTTGCTTTCACAAACCTCATAAAAAATAATTGTCTTCATTTTCAGCTCTCTCCCCACCTTCTCCTTCAGCATTCAGTGTGGTCTATGTTACTGGTCTTTTCCCCTATACCAAAGTTTATCTTCCAGTGTACCATATCAGGTGTCACAGTTTTAGTAACAAGAACTTAATCCTTACTATTAGTCCCTCCCAAATACGTTAACTTAATACACCTAGTTAGTATAGCACCCTCTCCAAAGTACCCACTCAATAAATCTGAAGGTCCTTAAGGAAGCCAGCTGGGATTAGACATTTCATCTTTCTAAAGAGAATCTGAAAGGGAGCCTTTACATTACTCTACCCAAACCTACAACCCTGTCCAAGGAAATTACCAATTATGCCATTCCTCCCCAATCCACAAAGCCCATCTTTTCTTGTATAACATACTATTACAATTCACATGAGTAACTATATCCTAGGGTCTATCCATATCAGAAATCCTTCAGAAAAAGAACTCTTTAGGTAAAGAACACATTATCTCTATGGCAAAAGCTTTGTGTAAAAAGAGAGCCCAGATTGCTTAAGTACTAAGAATAGTTTTTTAAACCCCACTAAATTACACAATTCTCTATCATAAACCAGGCCTGATTTACAACTACTTCATAGCAGCTGTAGCCTGAGGCCTTAGGAGCCAGGCTCAGCTTCGGCAACCAGCGGCCTTTTGAGCCCATGTAGGGAAGGTTTGGGAAAATGGGATGGATGACAGTTCTAGTCTTCATTAATAGAGGTGCTGATATTCACTTACTGGTGAGCAAAGGGCTGAGCTCCACATCCTTACAATCAATCTTTGCTACTGCTACTTGATGGGAATTCCCATTTGCCTGGCCTGTGCTTCCTAAGGACCACTAGACCCATCTCAAACGCTCCTGTTTCTCTCGCTTTCCACTAACCCTATAGGTAAACTTTTATGTGCTGTCTCCCCTATTTGGATGTGAACTATTCCAGAGTAGATACCATTTCACTTGGTACCCCATGGTGTTTAAATCTTCCATGCACTTAAAATGGCTTTTCAAAGTTAAATAGTGCATTTTAAAATGACTAGGCAATGCCAATTTAACTAAGATAGCTATATTCAGTTAAAACAAAGATCAGTGATTAGATGTGGAACTGAAAATGACCTTAGTCATTACAACCTAATTCCCTTAGCAGTGCATGGCACAGAGAAAGTAATGTAAAAAATGCTTCTATTTTACAGATGAGGAAATGAAGGGTTGGAGAGGTAAAGTGATCTGCAATCAATAAAGCTGGGTTTAGAGCACTCATTCTCCAACACCAAAGCTATTTCAACAAAAATAAGTTTTTCCTAAAAATTCAAGTCAGTGAGGTTTGAGACTCAATTTCTCTCCTCTATTTCCCTAATACCTCTAAATGAAGTACCCCAGTTACACATAGAACAGATAATTAAGCAAACTCTACCTATCACCCCATCTGATTCATCTGGCAGGGGAGGAGAAGGAAATCTCTAATCCTGTGTGATATGACTTCTTAATACTATTCCACTTCAACAGCTCAGGCTCCTTTTCCTGGCCAGAAGACAAACTGATGTTGGTGGGTGCACCAAGTGCCGAGTCAGACACACCATTCCATCCTCAGCAAGTGAGGACTTAAGATGCTACAGTGGAGCACTGCTACAATCACATGAGGTGAATAAGACAGAATACTCCATTTTTTATAATGGGGCAATATCCCAAGGTGACTTTACAAGTTTCTAGGGCTATTTTTCTGAAAATCTAAACAAAGTAAATGAACCCACAAAGTACCAAATTTCAGGACTAGCTCCCTAAGACTATACTTTGGAATCTTCCAACGTGAGTGAGAAGTCTTCCATTGCCAGACACCAAATGTCTTTTCCAAAAATTATTTCCTTCTATAATGCTCCAGACTCTTAAGATTCATCCTACTATCCCCACCTAGGGGTGGTTATGTCCAAGAGAACAGTCAAAGTTTTTCCCAAGTTTCACCAAACATCCAACAAATACTGTATACTAGGTCTTTATCCCAAGAGATTAATAAAAAAAAACCCTGTATACACAAAAATATTTATAGTAGCTCTTCTCTGGGGGCAAAGAATTAGAAATTGAAGGGAAGTCCATCAATTGCGCTGAATAAGTTGTGGTATGTGATGATATTACTTTTACTATAATGACAAGCAGGACGTTCTCAAAAACCGAAAGTCTTGCACGGTCTGATGCAAAGTGAAATGTACTGTGTACAAAGTTAACTGCAATGGGGGGCAGCTAGGTGGCGCAGTGGATAGAGCTCTGGCCTTGGAGTCAGGATGACCTGAGTTCAAATTCGACCTCAGACGCTTGAAACTAGTTGTGTGACCCTGGGCAAGTCACTTAACCCAATTGCCTCACCAAAAAATGCAAAAAAAAATAACAGCAAAACTGTAACACGATCAGCTGTGAATTACTTAGCTATTCTCAGCAATACAACCATTCAAAACAATTCTGAAGGACTTATGAAAAATGCTACCCATTCCCACAAAGAACTGATGGTATCTGAATACAGACTGAAGTATACAATTTTTTTTTAAAGAGAAAAATAGCACCGAGATCAGAATTCAGATGGCTTTGCTCAAGGATACTTTCATAAAGAATAGTCAGCTTTTGAAAATTACTGTAACTGCTTCCCTGTGTATAAATAATCAGTAGCTGGGCCCTTTGCTACTAACTACTCCTGGACCATGCCTTTATTGGTTCTCTCACTTTCTAATGAGGATTTATTAAGCTGTCAGACATTATGCCTTGACAGCACATCCATTTCCCATCACTTACAATAGTGGACCTAGCTTTTAACCAAGTTTATTGATCTCATTCTATTTCTCAAACTTGTCTCAGCATTATCAATCTTCATTCCTTCTGGTTACAGAAGAGATAACTTTCTCACAAGTAAATTCAACTACCAGCACCCTTGGATGCTATGCCCTCCCACGTCCTTTAGGACTTTGCCACACAATCTCCTCTCATTCGTCTGTAATCTCTGCTATTCCAAGGATTTTTTTCCATCAGCCTAAAAACATGCTCAGATTTCCCTACTCCCAAAGTAGTTTTTCCTTTAAGAATTCAGCTAGCATTCCATCTCTCTCCTCCCCATTACTTCTAAAATATTCTTTAAAGCTGATACGCCCCCTCTTCAATAACCAACCCATAATTTCACCCCAACTCCTTGAAATCAATTTGCCTTCTCTTCTGCCCCTACAGACTAATCCTGTTGCCTAATCATATGGCCTTTAGCTTTCATTTTACTCCAAAGTCTGTCTGAGCACCAGGTGACGGATGTCCCGCATTGGTTTCAGAAATCATTCTTGGTTCCGAATATCCCAACAAACTGGTTACCTTTACTGGTCCTGAGAATTTAAGGACACTTTCCAAAGCAGTCTATTGCAGGGATGGGGAATCTGTGGCCTCAAGGCAGAAGGTTCCTCATCCTTGGTATGGTAATAGCATTTACTATAATGGCTTCAACCACAGGCCCTCTTCAGATAAATCTCAAATCTATTTCTAACCCTCAATCTCCAGGTGCTTTCAGATCATCACTTGGGATGTTCCACTAGTACATCAAACTCAACAGATATAAAACTAAACCTATCCCTTTCCCCCAAATTGTTCATCCAACCTCATGTTGAGAGGAAGCCTGGTATAATGCTGTCTTACATTCAAATTCCACTTCAGACACTTACTAGCTGTAACCATGGGAAAGTCACATTTCCACTTACATAAAACAGGGCAATGTACCTAACTACCTTTCCAATCTGTTCTGAGGCAAAAATAAAAAAATCTCAAGTGTTTTGCAAACCTTTACAACACTACCAATTTGCAACTATAGGTAATCCTGTTTTTTCCCTCTCCTTAAGTCTACCCCTACTTATGTCCTAAGACCTGTCTATTCAACCATTACCTATCTACAACCTATTTTCACAACTACAATACAAGCCCTCATTACCACTTTCCTAAATTACTGTGATAGGCTGTTCTATTCAACTCAACAGTCTTTCATAATAAAAGAACCTTCCTTACACATTTGGTTCTAACAGTTTCCATTCTCTCCCTCCTCAAATTACTTATTTTTACTTGTACAAGTTCTATCATCCTAGTCTAACTTAAGCTTCTTGAGGGTACAAACAATTTCATTTTTGTCAAAGCACCTAAATAATGCCTTTCATTTCATAGGAATTTAATGAGTTGAATGACTATCAATGTAATAAAAAAATCTTCAGTGGGTCCACAGTACCTATTACCTATTGCTCCCAAACAACTGTACAAAGGAGAACTCATTCCCACCTAAATCCATCCATCATCTTCTAAAACAGTTCAGAGAACTATCCTCTCAGCAACGCATATTCCTATACTGATTCACCGTACTTTTGCCTCACTTTCCCTTCCCCCACATAAAATCAGACAAATCTTACCTTCATGTCATCTCTACTTTTTCAAATCATATCCAATCTTCCTGTACAGGCCTCTTGAATAGTCATTTTCCTAAGGTACAGGTCTGATTACTGCCCTCCTTCCTTGAAAATCTTCCATGGTTCCCATTGCCTCTAAAACATGAACTCAATGTAGCACAGCATGCATTCAAAAACTTTGAAATTTAACCCCAAGCTAACTGAACTAGTTGTTTACACATTTGTTCAGGTCTACCCTCCCTACCCCAAAACAAGTATCCTTAACTACTTTTAAAGCTTAGTTTTGGTGTAAAAATATCCCTGAATTACATTTGTGCTCTCTCCTATTCCAATTAACTCGAGGGCATATTACAGTGCCTTGTAGAATAGGTTCTTAATGCCTGTTTAAACTGAAACCCTTCTGCCTGGTATTCAAGGCTCAACTATTTGGCACTACTCCCACCCCTCTAGGTGTTCCTTCAATAATCCCACAACCAAACTGGCTTTCTCTCTTCCAAAATCCCTTCCTTCATGCTGTTTCCAAAATTTAGAATCCCCACCATTTCAGAGATAAAGGGAATTAAGAGTTTAGTTTATAGAACTGGCAAACAAGATGCATCTACTTCTCCACACCCAATGTCCCAAGGACATAGTATATGAAACTTGTGAAATATCTACTATAGCTTACGGGCAATTTAACTCTAGTTATACAATGTCATACAACGCTAAACCCTAATCAAGAAATATTGATTTTCTTTTCTCAGGCTGAGAACCCCTTGATGAGAATATTTCAGACCCCTCTGAATCTGCCAATTTACATAGATCACCCTTCTGTCTAGATGGTTAATTAGCTACTCTTAAACCCTAGCCTTTTCTCCCTTAAATCCCAAAGCATCTTGAGTCACTAATGACAAACTACAAGTTACATAGTTCCTCACTCTCTTCTTTCAGTATTTTGAACCTTCACTTTCAACCAGGTGAATGCAAATGAAGTTTTGTGAGAAATAAAATCAAGCAGCTTAAGAACAGAATTCTCCAATGAAATTTCTATTGTGATCTTGGGATTTGGGAATATTGAATTCTCAAGGGAAGACATTCCAGGAATACTTAAAACTTATTATCTTAAAATTCGGCTAAGATCAAACTCAAACCCCACCTTTCCCCCATCACACATCTTGAACCAGAAGAAAACTCTATGTGGAATTACAGTAAACTAAAATGCCATGAACCAGAGTCATCAAGGACAGTAGTTCCTTGCTCCTTTGGTCTTCCTTGTATAACTTCAATGGCTTTAAAACTAAACACAGGTGAGCTGAATAAGGGAAGAATGCTATATTACCTGAGACAGATTGGAGAAGAGAGTCCTAACTCAACTCTCATATACCCAAATAGTATGCAATGGGCTTGTTAAAACACACAAGATTGAGAGCCTTTTTCCCACACCTCAGTAGAGAGGTTTGTTGTATCAAATAGACTTTTGTTCATTTCAGGTTGACACTGGTTGGACCAATGCTCAATCTTATAATCTAACAGTGAGGCAACATGACCCAAAAGATCAGAATGGATTTGGTAAACGATAAACATTCAGCACTTAGTACCATATACCTATGAGAACCAAATATATGAGCATCTGTATAATGCTATTAAAACTTTTTTCAAGGTTTAAAACCACTGACTGGAAGCACCAGAGTCCATTGGATCATTTTTATTTGTATGTATGTTTTACATCCTTAGAAAAAGAATCCCAGGATTTTTCCTCCTGTGTGTTTTCGTCTTGCTTCCTCATGGTCCATGATGCCAGCTGAGGTTGTAAGCACAATGAACCTATTAAAGAGTTAGAACAAAGAGAAAGGATTTTTCTAGGTATAAGAATAACCTTTAGCAATATGGTCAACTGCAAAAATATTACACAAACCTCCACCTTAAGCAGTCATGGAATTAAACTTGCCTATACTTAGGATTCAGATGCTCTGGTTGTCTAGTATTAGAGATTTTGAATTTATAAAATTCCCACTGGGCTAATAGCAGCAGAGAATTGTTCCAAAACCAATTGTGTATTAGCTTGGGGCAACAAGATCCAACCTCATATATGAAGACCTCAAGATTAAAAAAAAAAAAAATTCCTTTCATTCTCCCCACCCCCCAAAAAGAAACTTTTCTATTTCTCTAGAAATACCAAGTCTTCTTAGACTTTCTGGACTCAATCTCTCTTTGATGGCTAAGTTAGGTTGAACACAAAATCCCTTCCATTAGGAAGTATAAATAGTTACCACTATTGACTGAGAAAATACATGATAAAAAGCTACTATGAACTCAATATTTTAAATGAACTTGTTATTTTAATCACAACAGTATTTACAAACCCATGAAATAAGTCATTCATACATGTGCTTATTCAATCCACAAAAAAATTTATTTGATAGCTCATTTGAGATGGCTAGTGGGGCACAGATTGGAAAACATCATTCTAGGTTTTAAACATTCCCTGCCTATATGTAAGGATAATGATAATATTCATGATATCCTTAAACTAAATGCAATTTACTCTGTAGTTTCCATGATTTAGCAGTGTTTTGCTAAATTGTTTCACAGAACACGGGCTGTTGAACAAAGGTGGGGGTAGTTCAATGAATAAAATGTAACAGCTAATTATTTCCTCCTGAACATTAATATTTGTGTCAATAATCAATTATGCTTAGCATTTTTTCAATGAAGATAGGCCTAATTTCCTCTACTCTCTCAAACTTGACTTCTCACTTTATCCTGGTAGTAATACAGATAATTCAATTCCCCCTAAATCATGGGATTGAATTTAAAAGTACTCCTTGGTGGAGCAACTAGGCAGTCTAATGGATAGAGCACCAGTCCTGGAGTCAGCAGGACCTGAGTTCAAATCCACCCTCAGACACTTTACATTTGCTAGCTGTGTGACCCTGGACAACTCACTTAACCCCACTGCCTAGTCAAAAAAAATATAATTTTTAAAAAAAAAAAAGTATTCCTTGGTCAAATTAGTTAGGGGAAAAGCCTAGATGCCAACTTATTACTTTGTTTTCAGGGTAGAAAAATAACTGATTAATGAATGATACTTTTATATGGCGTGTGTTCTTAACTAGAACTGCAAAGTTATTAATTTCATTTTCTTTCATATTCAACACCTTTTAAAGATTCAAAAAGATTGACACCACATTAAAACCAATGAAAACAAATTCAAAGTACATGTTTCTGAATGCATACAATATATATAATAAATCATATAAATAATATATACAATAATGTAATAAATTAGATCACTTCACAGAAATTCTCTGATTTGTAAACTTTAAACTGCATAAAGAGAGGCTTACCCAAACTGACGGGACGGTAGCAGATTATTCTGCCACTTCTCCAGATCTTTCAACTGAACATCAAATCTGGGGCTGATTACACCACACTGTAAAAAAATATTTTTCAAAAACTTTTTTTGAACAGAAATATTACATTCTAATGATTTAGAACCACTTTTAAATAATGCCTGTTTAAGCCTATCAGTTATTAAAGCAACACCTTTACTGACTGCTTAATGTGCTAAGTGTGCTGACCCTCTAAGCTCCCAGTCCTCGAAGAGCTTACAATCTACCTAGAGGAACACAAAAAGTTTAATAAGACAAAAATAGTAGACATCACAAAGCAGTACATGATTAGTTGCCAAAAAAATGGAAGGCGTTAAAAATTACAGCTCAGCAGTTTTTCACTGTGGGCTGGAATGGCTGATATGAAAATACCCCTTATGAAAAAAGAGCAGAATCGGAATGGTCAGGAAGGAAAAGGAATGGAATGAGGGTTGGGGAGGAGGAAAAAAGAGCTGAGTAAAAGATAAACTTGAGGGAGCTTCATTTGTGAGAAGAGGAGGATGAATGCAGATAATGTTGAAAAAGCAGGATCAGGTTAGGCAGAGTTAAGAACCTTAAATCGGCATAAAGTTTCTGCACAGAAAAAATGCATTTGGGAAAACTAAACTATGCAGATCTTGCAGTTAGCACTCCAACACACTAAAAAGCAAACAACTGAACTCTACTTTATGTTTGTAAGAGTATTTTAGTTATCTACCCCTGCAACAAGATAGCTGGGTTTCTCTAATGTAATATAATCACTGATTTCATATTTGTTGGAAACTGCCAAGATCCAGCCACCACATAACTATGGTCACAGTTTGCAGAGAACATCCTGTGAATGTATATTAATAACCTCCTTTTCAGTTTCTCTAGATATATCAAGTCTAAGAATCCTTTCTGGACCCATTCTCTCTTTTATGGTGGGTTTGGTTGAATACAAAAACCCTTCCATTAGGGAAATGGATTAAGGTAATAAGGAAACTTAACTCCAGTCTAGATATAATTATATATGACCAGTGACCTGTCCAAGGGAATTCTTTCCTATGTGGCTCAATGATACTGGGAAGAGACTCCTTCAGTCAAAGTAGTTTAGTAGTGACTTGTTCTAGAATGTTACATCAATAAATTATTCCTGGTATATTTGTGTTTCAAGTGCTGCATACAATACTAACATTATATTAACATTTTTTTCTACAATCTCCGTATGTTCACATATAATCCATGAACTACAACATAAGAAGTCTCCTAACCTCTCTGAGCCTCAGTTTCCTAATCCATGAAATGAGGGGACTGAACTAGATGGCCTGAGGCCCCTTTCCAGCTCTGGCTCTAGGATCTTATGACTAAGGGGCAGCTAAGATTATTTACCTGCTATTACTTTAGGATCCAAATTTATTTCAGTCACTATAAATATGAACATTTACATCTAATAATGTTTAGCTGACCATTAAGTTCATGTTTTAAGAGATAACTTTGGTTTTAATAACCAATCTTTTCCAGAAATCATATCTCTCCCAAGATCACTAAATAAATGTTTCTTAATGAAGGACCCACTGGTCTATTTTTCACTTTTTTTTTCTCATCTCAAGCTCTAATTACAGATTACAATTATCAAGATATGAAAAACGTCCTCAGAAATCTTATTAGTCTATAAATTCCTACCTTGTTTAATCTGCCCGTGAGGTTCACGACAATTTTTCCTGCTCTATGATCATCAATGATCTCAAATTCACCAATGTAACCTACATGGTATAAAAGAGTGTATGTTATGCAACGAACAGAAAAAGTTTGCAACTCTTGAGTCTTCGGTATATCGATTCAGTGTTCCCCAAGCAAAAATATACTGGATTTTGTACTAAAACTAGCATTTCTAATGTACCCTTGACAAAACTTACTTCTGAAACTTAGAATACTTAACAAAATACTCAATTCACTAGTACACCAAACTTGTTTAATTTCCATAGTGTGGCCAAGGGGAGAAAGAGTCTGATCCAACTACTACCCTCATTTTACACTAGAGGAAACTTGAGGCCACAGAACTCTAGCATCAAGTACACAGCAAATGAAAGTTACTCATTCTTATTATATTTAGAAGGCTCAGAGTAATTCCATACATATCTATTTTTAAAAATTTCACAATACTATAAATGCTGCCATTACAAAAGTACAATTTTTCTCAAAATCGAAAGTATTACCAAGGACCACAAAGCTCTTCATCTCTTCTACATTGTATCTTGAACCTCCTTTAAAACAATACCACAGAGAGAATCATACTTACCATGCTTCATCATCACAGTTAAGAACCGGACAATTACTTTAGAGCATGGCCTAATGAGAACCTGACGTTTTCCTCGCTTTTCTGCATTGTTGATGCTTTTGAGAGCATCTGCCAGGACATTCATACGCACCATGGTGCCTATTAAGGAGAGAAAAAATAGTTTAGTTAGTACTGCCATCATAAGCTGAAAGGGAATGATTTTAACTGTTGTTCCCCATTGGCAAAATCAAGATGCCAAGGATCCAAATAAGCCTGCAATGATGCAAAAGCATAAATATCTTTAATAAGGCATAAGAACAAACAATCCAGGCTCATTATTAGGGCCAGGGATTGGACCTGTGATTTACTTAGTATAAGAAACTCCCAGGTGAGGAAAACTCCATTAATTCAGGTTCTCTGCTACTTAATGATCTTAAAAGAGAACAGGGAGGTCATACAGTCAATGTCAGAAATAGGACTTGAATCCCAGTATTTCCCAGAGAGGCAGGCTCTCTGACTACTACCTATATTGTCTATCATAAATCAGTTGCTTAAAAGAAGATTTTAGACCAGATCTAAACCTGAGGTCAGAAAAATTCCCTCATTCTCACAAATTCCGGGCCACAGACAAAAATTAAAGTCTTGTACCAACAAGGAGCTTACATTCTATAATGGGAAATAACACACACAAATCACAACTAAATACAAAACACACATAAAACAAGTAACAAGGGCCTGTTAAGAGAATCAGGCTAATAAGTGGCACCTGAGCTCAAACTCTTCTGTGAAGGAGGGATTCTGAGAGACCTGAGTAAATATACGAACGTCGAGCAAAAAGGTCTAGTTTGACTGGACAACATGATGGGTGGAGACGAATTTATGCTAACTCAAGTTAGGCCTAAGACAAATTAATGGTGTTTTAAATGCCAAGAGTTTGTATCTCATCCTACAAGCAACAGGGAGCCACTGAGGTTTGCAGGATAATGAAATGAATGGTCAGACCTATGCTGGGAGCTGTGTGGAGAATGAAAAAGGGTACCTGGAGACTACTGCAAACAAACGAGGAAAATGACTTTTTGAAAGATGGAGGTGAATGCCAGACTTGACAAGACTTAGCCAGGTAATGACGGGGAAGATGGGAGATGGGTAGTGAGGCAGAAGTTAGAGCCAAAAACATTCCTCTGAGGCTGCAAATCAGCAACTCGGGTACTGGCAGTTTCAGCTCTGCAGTGTCACCCTTCTTACTCAAAAGTCATCATTACCATTAATACCAAACAAACTGCAATTTGCCACTGAAAGCTCTTTACAACCTGACGCCCTGTTTTTTCGCTTCTTACAAAGCTCTTCCCTCTACGCTGTCAGTTCGTCTCTCAAGTCCTCTTGCACACCCCACCCACCCAACCTTCCCGTGCCTACAATGCACTTCTCCTTCCTCATCTCGCCTCCCAAATGCTTGGCTTTCTTTCCTCCAAACTTAAGCTCCAAGGGCCACCTTGCACAGCAGACTTTTCCTAGAGCCCCCCTCCCCCGAGTTGCTAATGCCTTCCCCGCAATAAAGTCACCTTGCACGCAAATGAAGGCGTACTTTCTACGGACTGCTTTAGGGATGGGTGGTCTCCCCTACCAGAAAGAACATCCTGGGCTCCTTGGGGCCTGTGGCAGCGTCCGCTTTTCCTTGGTACCCTGCACTCAGCAACAGGCCTGCGGGGCTATCAGACTCAAGGCACTAGGGAATTCACTGACCGCCCGGCCTCCGGGCGGACCCGGCCTGGCCTCCCCGGGCTTGCATTCCCCGTGGACGAGTTCTCTTCCGCGCGAAGCAAGCCATATTCATGGCTTACTCGTTGCGCTCCAACGGACTCAGCGAAGGAAACGCCCCCGGCCCCACTGCAGCGGGGCTCCCTCCGCTCGCACGTGCGCTGACCGGCAACCGGGGCCACAGTCAGGGGCCTCACGCTCGCCCATGCCCGCCCAACCGCACGCCAGGTTCCGCCCGCCGCCCCGGGGGCCGTGCTCCCGGCCTCGCGCGTCGCCGGCTCCGTTCCCGGGCCTGAGGAGCGCGGAAGCGGCCGCACCCCCCACCCCCGGGGAAGGGAAAAGAAGAGGCTTTAGCGGAGTCGGAGGCACCCTCCCGCCCCCGCCGGTCCTCCCGCGTCCCTCGGATCTCCAGCCGGGAATCCAGCCGCGGCCAGACTGGGAGCCTCTGAAAGGGCAGAGTCTGGGGCGCCAACGGAGCCCACGAGCGCGTGAACTGGCCACAAGATGTAGCCGATGTCCCGTGGATGCAAACGGAGAGCAAACCGAGGCTACTCACCAGCGCTGCAAGATGGCGGAAAGAGGACGCGATGGGAGAGCGCGGAGAGTTATGGGAAGCGCGGGAAGTCTCGCGAAGCTTTGGAGGAACGCGGAACAGGATGGGGCGTACCTGCCCGCCCAGGAACTACAGCAAAACAGAGCCGATGACAGGGCACCGAGAATTGGGAAGGGCGGGTACCAAGAAGGGCTGCCTGGGGTCGGGGAATTAATTATTGCCTAGACTCGTTTCAACACCTGCTTTCTATATACCCTTCCTATACTTTAAAACTTTTCTCAAAGATTTGAAATGTTTAAAAGTTGTCTGCTTGTTTTTCATGATTTATTAATTGCAAAGAAATCTAAAAACATTGATAAACAATCTGTGCCAACTTAATGCGGAAGAAAACCACAAATGCCACCAAAAGAAAAGAAGAAAACTTGATTAAGAGAGAATAAGGACTACCCCATTATTCGACATTCATCCGTACATCAGCTTCTCCCTGCGTTACTTAGACTCACTAGACTCACGACGGTTACTCGTTTTAAAATCACATGTGTACCTCGTTTTATGAAAACTTTAAAATAAGGACGTTCCAGGTAAATCAGAAAGAACATATATGTATGCATACATAAATACATATTAAAATTTTCCCTTCCTAGTACTCCCCCACCCCCTGCAAATGCTTTCCCTCTGAGATCTATGGTTGAATCATTTGGTACAGAAAGAGAAGTAATGTATAATTCTGTAATAAGGTAGTTTAGGACCAGGTTGTGAAGGGCTTTAAATGACAGAAGAGTATTATAATAATAATAAAAAACATACACATATATACATATGTGTATTGTGCACGTGTATGTGTAAGTATTTGTGTACACATATATATAATTATTCATCTGTTAGGATATAAACTCTTGAAACGGGATTCTTATTTGTATCTTATTTGTGATTAGTGTATAGTAGGTGGTCAACAAAAATTTGTTGATTTGATTGATTTAAAAAGGATTGGTTTATTTAAAATATAGTAAAATGATTTATCAAAAAATACTGATTCATATTAAGATTTTCAGAACCTCTCTCGCTCCACCCCAAACTCTCATTTATAGTTTTCTCCTTTTCCCAATTGGAGAAATCTTTTACATTCACCTGAGGCATCATCTCAGTAATTCTCTCAACAGACCTTTCGTTGTGGCTACACCCAATCTCCCAATTCTGTTATTGCCCCTGGCCACTTCCTACCCTTAACCTTATCTCGACTCCTTTCTCGCTTGGCCACCTGCCCCAGGTCCCTGGTATTCCATTCACCCCAGTTTACTGGCCACTCCCATCCAGATCCCCCTTAGACCTCTTCTCCAGTCACCCCAAGCTAGATCACCGCCCACAGTCTTTCTGTATGTAAGGTCCATCTGGCCTCCATTAAGGTCCTCAGATTCCTTAAGAACCTAGACAAGGGCTCAGATTCTTTAGATCTGGCCTTCTTGCATTAGTGATACAAATGCTTAGATTCCTTAAGAGTCTGGCCAATACGGCTGATCTTTAATAAAACTTGTCTTTGGCTGAAAGAAGGCTTGGATCAAATTCACTCAGGCAGGACTCACGTATTGTGATTTTGGGGGTCCTAGCACCCCTAACCCTCTAAACTTCAACAGTACCGTATTGTAAAATTTGGGTTAAGTAGTTGGTCATAGGCTCTGTGTCATCTGCAGCTGCCACAAAACCCTCCAAAATTCCCATTTAATTTCTTATGCCAACCTCAGATATATCGAAACCTCAATGGGGAAATTGTGGAAGGAATATCTATTTGGGAGCAGCTAGGTGGCACAGTGGATAGAGCATGGCCCTGAAGTCAGGAGGACCTGAGTTGAAATCTGGCCTCAGACCAAACACTTGACACTTATTAGCTGTATGACTCTGGGCAAGTCACTTAACCCCAACTGCCTAAAAAAAAGGAATAACTATATGTATACATTTTCTGAAATGTTCAGTGAAACTAATTAGACTTTACAAATTTTTTAAAACAGCACTAAAATTAGACTAAGAAAAAAAACACAAACACCTGGGTTTCCTGTGTTTTCCCATTTTCAGTTTTGGCTCTACCACTTTCAGGCTGTGTGACCAGTGGCTCTCAATTCCCTAGAGGATCAAATATAATATCCTCTGGTTGTTAAAGTCCTTTGTAACATGATTCCTTCCTGCCTTTTCCACTCTCTCAACTTTTTGCTCCCCTAGACATAATCCATGATCCAGCTAGACCGGACCACTTTCTGTTCTCAGAATATGTACTCCATCTCTCATCTCCTTGCTTTTGCACTAGCAAAATCCCCATGCCTGGTATATTCTTCCTCCTTACCTCCAATTCCTAGCCTCCCTGGCTTTCTTTAAGACCCAGCTCAAATTCTACTTCCTGAAGGAGGTTTTTCTCCCCCTAACCAGGCAGTTGGGGTTAAGTGACTTACCCAGGGTCACACAGGTAGTAAGTGTCTGAGGCCAAATTTGAACTCAGGTCCTCCTGACTCTGAGCCAGTGCTCTGTTCACTGTTCCATGAGGCCTTTTTTACTACCACCACGACCCCAGCCAAACCCTTGCAAGTACTCTCCCTGTTAGCTTGCATAGTAAGCCTGGAAAGGTAGGTTAGGACCCAGTTCCAAAGGGCTTTAAATGACAGAGGAGATTATAACAGATTTCAAAGGCAATAAGGAGCCACTAGGGCAATTGGGTAGGGGTGTGGCATGATCAGACTTGGTTTTTAGAAGTATAAACTCAGTAGTTATTCATGAATGGGAGAAGGAGAGACTGGTGAACTAAGAGATGAATTTGGAGGCTTTGAAAATTACCAGTAACATGTTTCAGAGAAGGGAGAGTGGAACATCCTGTTCTGTACACAGCAAATAGGCCTATTCAGCTAAAATGCAGAGCTGCTTGAAGGATAATAACAGATAATAACAACCAAAGCCAGAATGTTAAGAGTTTCAAATGCCAAGAGAGTTTGTTTTTTTTTATTTTAAAAGCAAGGGGCAGCCCCTGCAGCATCTCTAAGGGTGCCATTTTCAGAACTTTACTTTAGGAATACCAGTTCAGACAAAGGAGGGGAATGAATTGAAATGGGGAGAAATTGGAGGTAAAGAGACCAGTTAAGAAACAATCAATGCCTCTTATACCTCCAAAACATTTAATTGTTTTATATTTAATAGATATACTCTCTGAATTTGAACAGTTGCTTTCAGACTTAGCTAGTTTAATCCTATTCACTCACTAATTTTAGAAAAATAATGGAAACCTAAACTCCATATGATTAGTAGGCTAAAACTTAATCCATAGGCCTTAAGCACATGAAAAATTCTGTCAGCTACAGTATTTTCTGAAACCTTTCTCTTTCCACTACAGTTAAGGGAGGAAGAAATGGACAAATATAATCCAAGGAAGTTGGAAGTAAAAAATGGCAATTGATTGAGTCATCTCTCAATTATTCAGGAGCTAAAGTATTCTGTGTCTAAGGGCTGAAGACAGTTCCACTTGTCAATAACACTGGAAGAGTAAGAAAAGCTAGGAAAAGCTAAGGAAAATCAGTTGATTTTGCTGGTTCTGAGAAGATGCAAGCTTTTGAAATAATCATATCTTTATAGTTACACAACTGAGAATTTTCTTAAAATAGAAAATCAGGCAAGAGGCAGCTAAGTAGTTCACTGGACATGGCACCAGGAAGACTTGAGTTCAAATCTGGGCCCAGATACTTAATGGCTATGTGACCCTGGGCAAGTCACTTTAACTTTTGTCTGACTCAATTTCCTCAACTTCAAAATAGGAGCAATATAGCACCTACTTCCCAGGGTTGTTATGAGCATCAAATCAGGTATTTGTAAAGCATTTAACAGAATACCTCTAGATACTTAATGAAAGTTTGTTTCCTTCCTCCCATCCATGCATTAAAATTAGATAATACTGACAGATTTGAATAGATGACTTTGTTCAAAAATCAGTGAGGTATTGCCATTAAGTGAGTATAAAGTCAGGTATCATAGATGTTCTGCATATAGTCCAGTGATGGGGCACCAATGATGGATCCCTAAAAGGCTCCGGACTTTCCCATGTGGCCCAGGTCTCTGGAGTTTGATTAGGACACCTGGCCCTTCCCAATTAATACTTTTAACTGCCCTTTCATTATAGCCCTCAGAGTCTACACCTAGTCCCATCCTAGACTGCCACTCCTTGATTCCATCTAGACCCCTTCCCTGTCAGTCCAAACAACTGGCCATTATTGACCTATAAAAAAGGTCAGTATAACCTACCAAATTGCTCAGATTCCTTAAGAGTCTGGCCCACTTGTATTGGCATCACAAAGGCTCAGTTTCCTTAACAGTCTGGCCCACTTGTCAACACAAGTGGCACAAATAGAGCTGACTCTTGAAAGCCGGCCCACTTCTATTGGCAAAACAATAAACCTTGTCTCTGAGGGAAAGAAGGCTTGAGTTGAATTCTTTCAAAGCAGGACCTGCTTCTTTTGCCCTTGAATTTTGGGGTTCCTGGCACCCCTACACTGCAACACAAGCAAAATGATTCTCCATAGTTAGAAAGGTTCTCTAAATATTCCCAAGCAAAGATGGCATTATGCTAATTGCTATAGAAAAGGAAACAAGAGGAAGGTCTTCAATGAATTGGATAGATCCTTGGTAAGGGATTTGGGGAGACAGACAAAGCATCTCACAGAATGAGGGTGGATGGAGAAATTGGAATCATAAATTAGTGGATTTTCATCATCACATTGATGAAATATCAAAAGACCTACTGAAGTATCAAAATTGGCAGTAATCAATAGTGAGAACATACTAATTCATGAATCCAATATTACACTACTGGAAGGTTTGTTTTGGGGCAAGCAAAATGCCATTGTATTCATTTAATTTGGGTCATCAGATTATCATAGCTTGCTGAGGAAGTTGCTCAGTCTTTACACCTAGAAATATCAAAAAAAAATGGCTATGGTAGTGGTATATTCTGTTATGTCATATTTCCAAGTATTACCTTTCTCTACTTAAGATGGTATATGACAGTAGGCCAGAATGGGAATGTGACCTATGACTCACAGAGAATGGAAACTACTTTGAAGAAAAGTAAACAACAAAAAAAGCTCCAACTATCCCATTGGAACACTTCCATGTGACCCTGGGCCATCCCTGGCACTATGCCTTCTTTGTTCTTTTTCTATGTAATACCTGACCTAGCTTGAGGTTGGTGCTTTGGATGTTATTTTGTCCTGCTGCCCCCCAGGATGACTGGACTCTTGTAAAAAAACTCCCTTAAAAAACTCAATCAACCTAGTTTACCCTAACAAAACCTGTTAATAACCAAGCTGGTATGAGCCCCAATTTGGTTTCTCAGTGTTGTCTCAGAGGATATGCCACCCTACAACTGGCATAATTAGGACAGGATAGTCTGCCCTCTTACATCTGGCATAGTTGGTAGGATATCAGAGAAAGAGGCCTGGGGACTGAGGTTTCTGCAGGGCCATCCTCATCCCTGTGGGAGAGGTGGCCTGAGGCACATGAGGACACAGACACCTAAAAAATGCACAATGATTGGCTTCTGCAGGAAGGAAGGTTTGGGAAGCTCATACGATGTATTGTGTTGCTTAATGTAAGATTTATAGTCTAGGCTAGAGGTTCCCAAACTAATTTGGCCTATTGCCCCCTTTAAAAAAAAAAATTACTTAGTGCCCCTCTGGAAATCTACTTTCTTTAATCCTTTAATGTTCTTTTTTAAATGTGTCATTTCAAAAAATATATAAAATATATTTTAAAAAAATGATGCATCTTGATAAATGCCAAAGATTTATGTGGGTTTATTTTATAGCCTGCAACTTTGCTAAAGTTGTTTATTATTTCAAGTAGTTTTTTACTTGATTCTCTAAGTATATCATCATATCATTGGCAAAGAGTGATAGCTTTGTTTCTTCTTTGCTTATTCTAATACTTTCAATTTCTTTTTCTTCTCTTATTGTGAAAGCTAATGTTTCTGGTACGATATTGAACAACAGTTGTGATAATGGACATCCTTGTTTCACCCCGGTCTCATTGGAAATGCTTCTAGCTTGTCCGTATTACATATGATGCTTGCTGAAGGTTTTAGGTAGATGCTACTTATTATTTTAAGGAAGACTCCATTTATTCCTATGCTTTTTAGTGTTTTTTATAGGAATGGGTGTTGTATTTTATCAAAAGTTTTTTCTGCATCTATTGAGATGATCATGTGGTTTCTGTTAGTTTTGTTGTTGATATGCTCAATTATGCTGATAGTTTTCCTAATATTGAACCAGCCCTGCATTCCTTATATAAATCCTATCTGGTCATAGTGTATTATTCTTGTGATAAGTGGCTGTAATCTATTTGCTAATATTTTATTTAAAATTTTTGCATCTATACTCATTAGGGAAATTGGTCTATAATTTTCTGTCTCTGTTTTGACTCTTCCCAGTTTAGGCATCAGCATCATATTTGTATCATAAAAAGAATTTGGTAAGACTCCTTCTCCTATTTTCCAAAATAGTCTATATAGTATTGGAATTAATTGTTCTTTAAATGTTTGATAGAATTCTCTTGTAAATCCTTCTGGCCCTGGAGAGTTTTTCCTAGGGAGTTCATCAATGGCTTGTTCAATTACTTTTTCTGAGATAGGGTTATTTAAGTATTTTACTTTTCTCTCAGTACATTTCCTTAGTTAGATCAGAATAATCCACTTACTTAGATCCATTTAACCCACTTGATTAGATTTTTTTTATCATTACATCAAAGTCAACTTATACCTACCCCCTCTATGTATACCGCTTTAACATGGTGTAATAACAGTACAATTCTCAAGTGTCATCTTCCCTTGTAGGGATGTAAACAGTTTGCCCTTATTAATAACGTTTTTTTCTGTCCCATTTACCTTTTTATGTCTCTCTTGAGTCTTGTATTTGAAGATCAAATTTTCTATTGAGCTCTGGTCTTTTTATCAGGAAGGTTTGGAAGTCCCCTATTTCATTAAATGTTCATCTCCTTCCCTGAAAGATTATGCTTATTTTCACTGGGTAGTTGATCATTGGTTGTAATCCAAGCTCCTTTGCCTTATGGAATATCATATTCCAAGCTATTGACTCTCTCTTGCATACCTCTCATTTCTTTTCCCAATTTTTCTTCTACCTCTCTAATTTGACTTTTAAAGTCCTTTTTGAGCTCTTCCAAGAAGGCTTTTTGGGCTTCAGACCAGTTCACATTCCCTTTTGAGGTTCCAGATGTGGGTTTGTTGACAATGTAGTCCTCTTCAGAATTTTCTGCCTTGATCTTCACTGTTCCCGTAATAAGAATCTATAGTATGTTTCTTTTTGCTCATGGTGTTTTCTTATTTCCTAGCCTTTAAAAAGATTGAGCTTTCCTGCTGGGGAGCAGGGAGCACTGACCCAAGCTGGGGCCTGGTCACTAGCTTTGTGTGCTGGGGCCTCCAATGCTGTCAGTTGGAGGCTGTAGGGTTCTGGCAGCTTACCTGGTGTTGGGCTGGAATCAGCAACACTGGAACTCTAGGGGTAGGATTGGGTAGTGTGGCCCTTGGAGGTTGCCTGCTCACCTGGGCCTTTCCTTCCTTTTGCTTTCTTTGGCTCCTTTCAGACAGATGTTTCGCTGCTACAGGATGTTTCTCCACCTGGGGCTTTCCCCCTTGGAGCACTTCCCAAAGTTTTGCTAAGGCACTGGGAGACCTGGCTGCCACAGAACACTGAGGCACGTGGGGGTTTTCCAAGCCAGTTTCCACTGGTTCCCCTGCCCACTCTAAGGCAGTTGGGGATCCTAGTGTTGGTGCTCATCTGCTGCACCACCTGAAGTTCAGAATCTCCCCTTGTTATGCTGAGGTGGGGCTTTCTGCTAGTTTGCTGGGACATCTCCCATACTGCTCCCTTACCCTAGTGCAAGAGGGTCTTTTCCCTCAAGCTACCTGGGCTACTGGACTGCTACACACCATTTTTCTTCTGGTTCAGCTGTTCAGGGTTTGTCCTGGGGCGATATTTTCTGGGCTTTCAGAGGTTAATAAGGGAAGGTAAGAGCGACTTATTTCTTACTCCACCATCTTGGCTCCCAGAAGAGGAAAGCGCAACAGCGTGAGACAGAAAGAGAAATTTCATTTAAAGTTACTGTAGACATTATAAAATATTTAGGAGTCTACCGAAACAAACCCAGAAACTATATGAACACAATTATAAAATGTGCCGGCCGCGCCGTGCACTCTCAACAGGCTGCCAGGGTCACACGTACCAGTCTTTGGAGCCCACCCAGATAAACTTAGAGACGAGCCGATCAGGAGGTGCAAACACTCAAACTTTACTCAGAAACCATCACAGCAAACCAAGCAGGAAAGCAAGAGAGCAGGAGCAAACGAGCAGGAGCAAGCAAACAGCAGCCCGACCAGCTCAAGAGCTCTGATCTCTACCCCGCCTTATATACCTTCCTATAGCCCCTCCTCCTCGCTGTCCCACCCCCATGTGGCACAGCCAACAGACAATCCCTCACACCTGTCCCATCTTGCCTCAACCCCCACATGGCACATAGCCAACATCAGACAATCCCTCACACCTGTCCCTCACAATAAAACACTTTTGACACAAATAAAGTCAGATCTAAATAACTGGAAAAACATCAGTAGCTCAAGAGTAGGCCAAGCTAATATAATAAAAATGACAATTCTACCTAAGCTTATTTTTCAGTGCCATGCCAATCAAACTACCAAAAAATTATTTTATTGAGCTAGAAAAAATAGTAACAAGATTCATTTGGAATAACAAAAGGTCCAGAATATCAAGGGAACTAATGAAAAGAAATCAGGGGAAAGTGGCCTAGCCATTCTAGATCTTAAATTGTATTATAAAGCAGCAATCATCAAAACTACTTGGTACTGGCTAAGAAATAGAGTGGTGGATCAGTGGAATAGGTTAGGTATGCAAGAGGCAGTAGTCAATGAATGTAGTAACCAATAATTTGATAAACCCAAAGACCCCAGCTTCTGGGATAACACCTCTATTTGACAAAAACTGCTAAGAAAACTGGAAAAGAGTATGGCAGAAACTGGGCATAAACCAAAAATCTCACACCATATACCAAAAATGGGTTCATGATTTAGATAAAAAAGCTAATATTATAAGCAAACTGGAAGAGCAAGGAATAGTTTATCTGTCAGATTTATGGAGAATAGAAGAATCGTGACCAAACAGGAGACAGAGAACATTATGAAATGCAAAATGGATAATTTTGATTACATTAAATTGAAAAGGTTTTGCACAAACCAAGCCAATGCAACCAAGATTAGGAGGAAAGTAGAAAATTGGGAAAGAATTTTTACAACCCGTCTCTCTGATAAGGGCTTCATTTCTAAAATATATAGAGAATTAAATCAAATTTATAAGAACAGAAGCTATTCCCCAATTGATAAATGGTCAAAGGATATGAATAGGCAGTTCTCAGATGAAGAAATTAAAGCCATCAATAGTCATATGAAAAAATGCTCTAAATCACTATTGATTAGAGAAACGCAAATCAAAACAACTCTGAGGTACCACATCACTCCTATCAGATTGGCCAATATGACGAAACAGGAAAATGATAAATGTTGGAGAAGATGTGAGAAAATTAGAACACTAATGCATTGTTGGTGGAGTTGTGAAATGATCCAACCATTTTGGAGAGCAATTTGGAACTATACCCAAAGGGCTATAAAAATGCGCATACCCTTTGACCCAGCAATAGCACTTGTAGGGTTATATCCCAGAAAGATCATACAAATGGGAAAAGGACCCACATGTACAAAAATATTTATAGCAGCTCTTTTTGTGGTGGCAAAGAATTGGAAATTGAGGGGATGCCCATCAGTTGGGGAATGGCCGAACAAGTTGTGGTATATGAATGTAATGGAATACTATTGTGCTATAAGAAATGATGAGCAGGTGGACTTCAGAAAAACCTGGAAAGACTTGTATGGTCTTATGCTGAGTGAAGTGAGTCGAACCAGGAGAATGTTATACATAGTAACAGCCATGTTGTGTGATGACTAATGTTGATAGACTTAGTCCTTCTCAGCAATGCAGGGATCTAAGACATCTCCAAAGGCCTCATGATGAAAAATGCTATCCACATTCAAAGAAAGAACTATGGAGTCTGAATGCAGATCAAAGCATACTATTTGCTATTTTTTTCCTTCTGTTTTATTTTGTTTTGTGAGGGATTGTCTGATGTTGACTACTGCCATGTGAGGGTTGTGGCAAGATGGTGTAGGAACAAGATATTAGGAAGTAACCGGAGCTCACGCTCCCGAGGCAGGGGCTGCGCTAGGCAGAGTTGTGGTGTACTGGGATGGGAACTGGATACGGAGAAGTAACCGGAGCTCACGCTCCTGAAGCAGTGGGCAGTGCTATGTGGAGCTGTGATAAGCTGGAGAAGGAACAGGATACAAGGAAGTAGCCGGAGCATGTGCTCCTGAGGCAGGGGGCTGTGCCACGTGGGATTGGGACGGCAGAGAACGAGTTCCTTTGTCTAGTCCTCTTCCCTAGGTGCAACGTTAACCCCAGACATCTCCTTCCTGATTTCCTGGGTCACGTACTTTCCCTTTGTGTAGCACTGACCCCAGACGCCTCCTCCCGGTATCTGGGCCTGACTTCCTGGGTCATGTACTTTCCCTTTGTCTATGCACTAACCCCAAACGTCTTCTCCTTCCTGTATCCAGTCCTAGCCTCCTGTGTCACTTCCTCTCCCTTGGTGCTCTAAACCCAGACATCCCCTTCCGGTATCTGATCCTACAATCAATGACTAGTAGGCAGGCTGAGGAGGAGGGGCTAAGTAGGTACTTAAGGAACAGTAGAGATCGGAGCTCGCTCTCTTTTGCTCCTGCTCTCTTGCTCTGGCCTTCCTGCTTGGCCTTGCTGTGATGGCCTCTGAATAAAGCTCGAGTGTTGGCACCTCCTGATCGGCTCGTCTCTGTGTTTATCTGGGTGGGCACCGAAGACTGGTAAGTATGACTCTGGCAGCCTGCTCCTTATAGGAGGAGAGTGCACAGCGCGGCCGGCACATTGTTTCCTCTTTCTGGTGGTTCCTAATTCTTCCTTACAACATCACTAATGTGAAAATATGTTTAATGGAAATGTATATCCATAGCCTATATCAGATTGTGTACCGTCTTGGGGAAGGAGAAGGAGGAAAATTTTAAACTCAAAAGCCTATGGAAGTAATTGTTGATAAATCAAAATAAACTAATAAAAATTATGCATCTTAAATTTAATAATTCATTGTAAATTTGTTAGTTTTTTCCTGCATTGAAATTTTGATGACACAATATTGCGTCAAATAACCATATAGTATCATTTGGAAACAAGTCATTACACACCCATATTCCTGCTGATGCATATGCTGGACTTCCCAACAATGTGCTCACCTTCCAACACTTGCTTGTTAAGACCTATTGGCGGACTTGACCACTGATGGTTACAACGCATTTTCTGTGTTTATTTGGAAAATATTATAATCACTACAAGTTTAAATCTGTTATACAACAGATGAAACATGTACAAAAAGTTTTTCAAATTTTCTTCTCTTCTTTCCTTATGCTTCCACCACCCCGTTATTTTTATTCAACACCCTGCAATTGCACCCAAGGCTACTACCACTCCCCTAGATCATCCCAGCACTCCCCAGGGGGCAGTATTGCCCACTCTGGGAACCTCTGGCTAGGCAAAGATGAGAACTTTCAGCATTGTTAAGAGAGACCTTGAGATGGCAATTGCCTTCTGTATCACAGGATAAAGAATGGAGAGAGTTTCTCTTTTCTCTCTCTTTCTCTCCTTCCCTGACTACTCACATCAGAGAGACAGGAAAGAAGCAGAGGATGAAAAACTCAGAGAAGTGAAGAATATTTGGTATTTGATTGGCAAGGGCTGGAAAAATTATGGGAAAAAATGGTAATTACTGTGTGAGAAAATGATACAAAGAAAGGACCTTGTAGAATCCCTTTTATCTGTAAACTGAAACCATCTGTTTGGGCAAGGTCATCAGCCCTAGGAAAAGAGTTTGTTTTGGGTTATGGAGTTTTTACAAGAGTGTTTATAATATAGAAGTGATTTCTAATGATTGCTCTTTACATGAGAAAGAGTCTAAGCTTAAGGAGAAGAAGAAAAAACAAAAACAAAAAAATTAAAGATGCTAAGTGAAATCTCTTGTGTGTGTGAATCCTGGTAAACTTTTATTGCTTATTGCAATTCCATGAGAGTAAAATAATTGTATCTAGCTCTAAGTTGTGATTAGTGAAACTTGCCATTTAAGGTAAAAGCTCTTGGGATTATAACTGATATTGTTTTGAGTTTTAAATTCAGTTACAGTTGTCTGATGGATCATTGAGTCAATAATTCACCACTCAAGAGAAATGCCACGAGCTACTCAGAGGGAATGTGATCCTGAAATGTGGCAGGTAGAGAGAGGTCTGTATCTGGGGAAAAAAACAAGAGGATAACCTTGGCATAGCCACAGGTAGAATCCTTTTGGCTCAGTTTCCCCATTGTGTCACTCCCTTTTGAACAGGGATATTTCCCACCTGGTTGTTCCTGAGTCTGGCTGTGAGGTGGAATTGTTACTACATAATTGGTTGCCAACTGTGACTCTTACTTGAAATCAAAGAGAGCTAAGGGTGCTATATCCTGCCATATGTGTGTTGAGTCATTAAGGATACATTTTGATGCTATTATAATCATATCCTGCTTTTTCTTTTTATAGTGAATTTCTATAATCAGAGTAAGTGGTCAGTAGAAGATATGAGCACAAGCAGGTATGTAAAATCTTACTGTTTTCAGTCTCAATGTGTAGTCATTCCATATCCCAACAACTAAGAAGATTAGTGCTTGGGCTTGTCATCTGTCTGCTAATACTTACATAATCTTATGTAAGATTAAGTCCCTGACATAACTCATTCTTTCAGAATGTTATGGGAATAATTGGACAAAGGTAAAAAATGTTGTGAAGCAAAGATATGAATCTATTAATTAATTAGGTTAAAGTCAGAAACTTCTTCTATTTTATTTTAAGGAACAGAATCTCAGTACCATCAGTAATCTTTTTTTTTTTTAGTTTTAGGCAATTGGGGTTAAGTGACTTGCCCAGGGTCACACAGCTAGTAAGTGTCAAGTGTCTTCCTGACTTCAGGGCCAGTGCTCTATCCACTGCACCACCTAGCTGCCCTTACCTCTTTTCCTTGATAATCTATGTTCTCTGGTCTTTCAGGACAGTACTCTCTCCTGATTTTCCTCCTACCTGTCTGAAGGCTCCTTGTCCTTTTCTGGATCTTCATCCAGGTCACAACACTGGGGATGTCCCATAGGGTTCTGTCTTGGTCCCTCTTCTCTTCTTCCTCTATACTAGTGGTGTCCAATTCAAATATCCCAAGTCTTTTATTACAGTTGGAGTGAAGTCAGACTATTGTAAGAAAATTCATTTGTGTAATCATTGAACCTTGGGGTGGAAAGCCTCTACCTGCAAGGAGTGTTATTACCTCTGTTTTCTTATATAGGATTAGATCCTCAAAGCAAAGAAAAGATCCTCAATAGCATCTGATCTTCCTAAAGGAATTGAAATTAAGATGGAAAATTTTGAGAAAGCAACAAGATGAGACAATCCTGTATGTCAAATATAAATGATTCCATTGGGGTATATAAAGACTTAAATTCTCTGAAGTTTTAAGTGAACTATGGGTCCCTAATTTGATGTTCCCCTTAAAGCTTTATTGTTAATAAAGTCAGAACTATAAGGTTTGAGCTGGTTTTCACTGCATGGACTAGTTATTGAAGAAGTAAAATTTGAAAGGCTGTGCCAATTTCTGTTGAGATCTGTTCTGTAAAAGATTTTAGCAGGAACATATGAGTAGTCTCTACAAGTAACTTGGAACCAGAAAAGCAAGTCTACTGAAAAGGTGCCCCTGAAGACAAGACATTTTCGAGAATGTCCAAGAAAAGACATGTCTAGGGAGCAGCCAATTACATGGGACTTCTGAGATCTGAGATGAAATTTGTTGATTAAATGAACATTAGGAGTAGGTCAGTGGTTTTTTTTTTTTTTTTTAGGCAATTGGGGTTAAGTGACTTGCCCAGGGTCACACAGTTAGTAAGTGTCAAGTGTTTGGTCTGAGGCCAGATTTGAGCTCAAGTGCTCCTGACTTAAGGGCTGGTGCTCTATCCACTGTGCCACCTACTCCCCCAAGGTCAGTGGTTATTATATTTGTTTTAATGTATCAGAATACTGAGTTCTCTCAGTTATCTTGGTGTCATAAAGTTCCTCTCTAAAATTAGTGCATAGTTTTAGACACTCTTGCTATGGCTTGTATTGTGATTGACTAGTCAATTTTTTGTTTGTTTGTTTTTTGTTTTTGCTAGGCAGTGAGGTTAAGTGACTTGCCCAGGATCACACAGCTAGTAAGTATAAAATGTCCGAGGGTGGATTTGAACTCAGGTCCTCCTGATTCCAGGGCCAGTGTTCTATCCACTGGGCACCACCTAGCTGCTCTGCCAAGGAGGACTTTTAAATTCAATCCCATGGTTTAGGGGGAATTGAATTATCTGTATTACTACCAGAATAAAGTGAGAAGTCAGAAGTTTGAGTGAATAGAGGAAATTAGGCCTATCTTCATTGAAAAAATGCTATACATAATTGATTTTTGACACGTAAGTATTAATGTTCAAGGGGAAATAATTAGCTGCTCTATCCACTGTGCCACTTAGCTGCCCCCATTGATTGGTCAATCTTGTTGCTCTTACATTGACCAGTCAGGAAAAATTGTGACAGGCCTTCCATTGACAAAAAAATGGGAAACTGAGAAAAATTAAATAATTTTGATCCCATTTGATTAACTGATTCTATTCTATATCACTCCTAATATATTGTAAAATTGCCCAAGCCATGTTTCTTTGTCTCTGAACTTAGTTCAGAAATTCATCTAGCCTTTGGAGAGTATGTGGACAAATTGGGATACTAATGCATTATTGGTGGAGTTGTGAACTGATCCATCCATTCTGGAGAGCAATTTGGATCTATACCCAAATGGTTATAAAACTATGCATACCTTTTGATCCAGTAATACCACTTCTAGATCTATATCCCAAAGAGATTTATAAAGAGGGGAGTGAGGAGGACCTATTTGTACAAAAATATTTATAGCAACTCTTTTTGTGGTGGCATAGAATTGGAAATTGAGGGGATGCCCATCAATTGGGGAATGGCTGAACAAGTTGTGGTATATGATTGTAATGGAATATTACTACGCTATAAGAAATGACAAGCAGGAAGATTTTTGAAAAACTTGGAAAGATTTATATGAACTGATGCAAAATGAAGTGAACAGAACCAAGAGAACATTGTACATAGTAACAGCAATATTGTATGAAGATCAACTGTGAATGACTTAACTATTCCCAGCAATACAATGATCCCAGATGAAAAATACTATTCACTTCCAGAGAAAGAAGTCTGAATTCAGATTGAAGCATACTATTTTTCACTTTCTATATTTTTTCATGAGGTCTTTTTTTCCCCTTTGGGTCTGTGTCTTCTTTTACTACATGACTAATATGATAATATATTTTGCATGATCCAACATGTATAACCCATATCAAATTGCTTGCTGTCTCAGGGAGAGGGAGGATAAGGGAAGGAGAGAAAAATTTGGAACTCAAAAGTTTTTTAACATGAATGCTAAAAATTGTTTTTTACACGTAACTGGAGAAAAATAAAATATTATTAAAAAAAAAAAAAGAAATTCATCTTACCTGAACTGAGTTAAGTTCATAAATTCAGTTCTTCCACTAATCACCAAATGCCATTGATTCTTGCTTCACCTCCCCAGGGGTGAGATGGAAGAAAATTGTAACAATTGTGGTAATTTTCTTTTTGGTCATGTTGTTTCCCTACTTATGCTTGTATTGCTGTTATGGTTTGTGCATCCAATGTAAATCATTGGTAGGCACCTCTGCTTCCTCCATGTTACTGAAACCACTTGTGCACTGTTTAGGAAATTTTGTATTTCCTAAATATTATTCCTAAGTATTATTGGAAAACTTGTATGAGCCGGTCACAAAAGGGAGGAGTATACATGGGTAGGCTAGAATGGGAATGTGACCTATGACTCTCACAGAGAATGGAAACTACCTTGAATAAATGTAAACAGCAAAAGAAGCTCCAACTATCCCATGGGAACACTTGTAAGTGACCCTGGGCCATCCCTGGCACTATGCCTGGAATGAATTCACACACTCAGACCTTCTTCCAGTCAAATGACAAGGTTTATTGTAATGCCAATAGAAGCAGGCAGGGTTCCTAGTGAAACTGCAATTTAATGGGGGTGAGACTGATGCTTATATACAAAAAGGACAGTGAAAGGATCTGGATAGGATTAAGGAGTGGTTAGTAGTTTGGGGTGGGCCAGGTACAATAGTGAAAGGAGTATTAAGTAGTCTGGGGTTGAAGAGATTAGGGGCAGAGATTAGGGGTGCTGGGACCCCAAGAATGCCAAAGTAGAGTCACCTGAAATGAATTCACACACTCAAGCCACCTTTCAGTCGAAAGACAGTTTATTATAATGCCAATAGGAGCAGGTGAAGTTCCTTATTTTGGGGAACTTGCACCCTAATGTGGATGAATCTGTGGGTGAATATATGGAAATGGAGCATGGGAAAGGAATGACAGGATACTAATTAGGTAATCTAAGGGTCCAGGTGTCTTTGGGAGCTATGGATGGGAAAATGTAGGGCAGACCTGCACAACTTGGCAGTAGGTAGGAGCCAAAATTAAAACAGGCTAACCAGCTTGCATATAGGTTAGACTAGAGACAGACTGATGATAGTTGATTGTCATGGATCACTTGACAAAAGAGTGCCCAGCAACAACCCTACATGTTTTGAGGGCCCTGAAATCGTTTGGCCGGCCACAAGCAGCCCTCAGGCTGTACACTGTGCAGAAACGATGTAGGGAGTATACCAGACATTGAGGGAGTTGTCAGAGGCATGGACCTAGGGGATTTGGCAGGAGGAAGAGTCGTTGGGCCAGCCGGGGACAAAAATTCCTTGGGCCAGGCATCCCTGTGTCTGCTCTGATAAGGGAATTACAGAGTCAGGCCTGCAACAAGGGAAAATTTTCTCACAGGACAGGGGTCCTGTTGGGAAGTTGGGAAGCTTCCAGAGATGTGATCTTAGGGCTGGGGCCCAAGCACCCTAGCAGGGTAGGCCAGGTGCAATAGTGAAAGGAATATTAAGTAGTCTGGGGTGGGCCAGGTACTGCAGTGAAAGGACTTTCAAGTAAGCTAATTAAGTGATCTAGGTGGGCTAGGGTGGGCCAGTTGCCTTGGGTGCTAGCGATCTGGGCTGCTGAAATGTATAGGAAAATTCAGGGACTGGGTTGTTTTCAAAGATGTGGTCTTTTCCTTTTAAGGGTCCAGGTTCCATCACACCAGCAGTAAGATATGAGACTTGCTGGTAGTCTCCATCATGTCCCTGTCCAAGATTGCTATGTAAGATTTCAAGGAACTTCCATTTGGGTAAGAATTAGAACCCTCTCTTAGTTAAGCTGATTTACTTCCTTCAAAGTGGAAGAGCTTCTTCACTCTGTATTATCTGGTATATATTCTCCTAGACATACTGGCTCTAAATTCTATTTTGCTTTGACTTGGGTAAATGGGTTTCTTAAGTTACCTGCTAAGTGTGTTCATTGTGGAACTGGTATCAGTGGGAAATGAGTCAAGCCTTGGATATAAAGGTTGGAGTCCTCCTTCCTCCCAAAATAAAACACTAATCAAAAATTAGATTGAACCTGAAAACCACATCCCCTAGACTAATAATATTTAAAGGAGTAGATAATTCTAATCCAGTACGTCCTCTTTCTCTAAGGAAAACAGAGTGGCCCCAACTGTCTCCAACCTCCTACTTTTCCTCCTGCCAGGAAATAAAGACTCCCTTGGAGAAGGGTAGGGGAAGAAGAGGCTAGAGGTGTCTATTTTGCCTCCTTCTGAGCCACACAATGAAACCTCCAAGTTACGTGGCAGGGGCGGAGGGAGGAGAAGGGGCGGAAGAGGGGAGGGGACACAGCCCTCACCAAACAAGCAAAATAGCAACTAAAAATTAGAGAAGTTATACAGATTTGAATAAACAAGAGAAATGCCCAAGTTAATGAGCTCTTCTAATAGGAGCAATATAAGATTTCAGCTCAAACCTAGAGAGAAACACTTATCTCACCCAAAGGGAAATTCTCTCTTCAAAATTTCTAGCTGGAAATCAAGGATGTGTTGAGTAGCACATCTGCAGCTATCAAAAGTATTTCTTGCTCTCCTCTTCTGTGTCTCCCCTTGAAGAATTTGGAACCACTGCTACTCCTCAAATACTGTTTGTTTCTGTCAAGTCAGCATTCTCTCTGCTGTCATATCACATATACAGCAGCACTACACAAAACACACTCTGGGTAGTCTGGAAACCCGGGTTGCCAGGGCTGTTGCACTGGCTGGGTGTACTACAGAAGTTTGTTATTCAAGCAGTACCTCAGTACTGTACACCTATCCTTTTATTTTTTCCTGACTATTGAACTTCCTTGGGGGGCAGCTAGGTGGCACAGTGGATAGAATACCAGCCTGGAATCAGGAGGACCTGAGTTCAAATCCGACCTCAGACACATAACACTTATTAGCTGTGCGACTCTGGGCAAGTCATTTAACCCAAACTGCCTCACCCCCCAAAAAAAAACCAATTGTTGAACTGGCTATTGAACCTCCCGATAGTGGCTACTCAAACTTTCTCTCCTTTTCTCACTCACTTCTCATGTCCCCCTTCCCTCACTGAAAAAATTAAGGCCCTCATGGCTCCACTAAGTGTATTTTAGTGTGCCACAACCCCTCCAATACTGATTATTCTTATCTTTTGTAATCTCTTCCAATCTGCTGGGCATGTGGTGAAATCTTAGTCATTCTGAGTTGTATTTTCTTATTAAAATATATTTTGATATTTAATGTTTTTATAGCACCAAAATTTCATCCCTCTCTTCTCTCCCAGAGACACACCTTATATACCAAAGAATATTTTTTTTTAAAAATGAAGATTAAGAAAAAAATGAACAATACACCAAAAAAGCAATATAAACCAGAAAGAGCAAAAACAGAGAAAGAAAACTACAGACCAATTTCCCTAATGAATATTGATGCAAAAATTTTAAATAAAATACTAGTAAGGAGATTACAGCAAAAAATCACAATGATCATACACTATGACCAAGTGCAATTCATACGAGGAATGCAGAGCTGATTCAATATTAAGAAAACTATCAGTATAATTGACCATATCAATATGAAAAACAACAAAAATCACATGATTATACCAATAGATGCAGAAAAGGCCTTTGACACTAGTAGGCATAGGACTAAATGGAACTTTCCTTAAAATAAGTAGTATCTATCCAAAATCATCAGCAAGCATTATATTAAAATAAGCTAGAACCCTTCCCAATAAGATCAAGGGTGAAGCAAGGATGGCCAATATCACCACTCTTATTCAGTTAGAAATTCTAGCTATAGCAATAAGAGAAGAAAAACAAATTTAAGGAATTAGAATAGGCAACAAGAAAACAAAACTATCACTCCTTGCAGACAATATGATGGTATACTGAGAGAATCCTAGAGAGTCAACTAAAAAGTTAGTTGAAACAATTAACAACTTCAGCAAAGTGGCAGGATATAAAATTAATCTATACAAAATTCAACAGGAAGAGATAGAAAGAGAAATTTCATTTAAAATAACTGCAGACGATATAAAATACTTGATAGTCTACCTGTCAAGATAAACCCAGGAACTATATGAACACTTTTCATACAAATCAAGAGTAATCTAAGCAATTGGAAAAATGTTCATTGTTCATGGGTAGGCTGAGCCAATATAATAATAATAATGATTCCACCTAAATTAATTTACTTATTCATTGCCATACCGATCAAACTACCAAAAAAATTATCTTATAGAGCTAGAAAAAAAAACAAAATCCAACCAAAAGGAAAAAAAAGTCAAGACTATCAAGGGAATCAATGAAAAAAAAATATGAAGGATGTATCTTAGCTGTATCAGATCTCAAACTGAAAACACAAAGTGGTCATCATCAAAACAATCTAGTACTGGCTAAGAAACAGAGTGGCAGATCAATGGAATAGATGAGATGCACAACACATAGTAGTAAATGACAATAGTAATCTAGTGTTTGATAAACCCCAAATCCAAGCTTTTGGAACAAAAATGCACTATTTGGAAAAAAATTTCTGGGGGCAGCTAGGTGGCACAGTGGATGGAGCACCTGCCCTAGAGTCAGGAGGACCCAAGTTCAAATCCAGGCTCAGACATATAATACTCACTAGCTGTGTGACCCTGGGCAAGTCACTTAACCCCAATTGCCTCACCCAAAAAAAAATGCAAAAAAAAAAATTTCTGGGAAAACTGGAAAGCAGTTTGGCAGAAATTAGGTATAGACCAACATCTCACACCATATATCAAGATAAGGTCAAAATGGGTATGTGTTTAGACATAAAGGGTGATATCATAAGCAAATTAAAGGCACATGGGAAATTTTTACCTCTCAGAGAGGAGAGAGAGAGTATTAAGGGATGTACAATGGATAATTGATTACATTAAATTAAAAAGGTTTTGCACAAACAAAACCAATGCAGCCAAGACTAGAAGAGGAAAAAAATTTTACAGCAAATTTCTCCGATAAAGGCCTCATTTCTCATATATAGACAACTGAGTCAAATTTATAAAAATAAGCACCATTCCCAATTGATAGTCAAAGGACATAAACAAGCAGTTTTCAGAAGAAGAAATCATATAGTCATGAAAAAAATGATCTAAATCGCTGTAGATTACAGAAATGCAAACAAACAACTCTGAGGTACCACTACATACCTATCAGATTGGCTAATGTGACAGAAAGGAAAATGACAAATGCTGGAGAGGATGTAGAAAGAGGGACATTAATGCATTGTTGGTGGAGCTGTGAGCTGATCCACCTGTTCTGTACAGCAATTTGGAACTATACCCAAAGGGCTATAAAATTGCATACTCTTTGACCAGGCAATGCTGCAGTTGCTGTTTTTGCTATTATTTGTCCTTTGTTCTCAAAGAGGACCATGACATTAGGAAGGTGACACCATGACTTGCAAGTCAATTAGCTTTAAGTGAGGCAGCAATGTGCAAAGTCACCAGCTTCACTATCTCCTCTGGATCCATGAAAGTTAGCACTCCCCTTGATAAAGATGAAAGAGGTCTTCGTGGCCTTTACAACACATATATGGTTAAGGCATTGCCACCTACTCTGTGGCATCTAACCATGACAGAGCAATACCACCAATTGGTCTATACACCAAGGGATCAAAGAAAAAGGACTTATATATACAAAAATATTTATAGCAACTCTTTTTGTGGTGGCAAATAAATAGCAATCAAAGAGATGCTCATTAATTGGGTAATGGATGAACAAGCCATGGCACAAAATTATGGTGGAGTACTATTGTGCTATAAGAAATGATGAGGGGGAGTTTTGGAAAAACATGGGAAGACCTATACGAACTGATACAGAGAGAAGTGAGCAGAACCATAACATTGTACACAGTAAGAACAATATTGTAACAATGATCAACTATGAAAGACCTAGCTATCTGATCAATACAATGACCCAAGCCCATTCTGAAGGATTTATGGCGAAAAATTCTATCTACCTCCAGAGAAATATCTCATGAAGTCTGAATGCAGATTTTTTTGAAGTGTAATTTTTTCACTTTATTTTTCTTGCTTTTTTTTTCAACATGGTTAATATCAAAATGTTTTGCATGATTTCATATGTATAACTGATATCACATTTCTTCACAATGGGTGATGGAGAAAATTTGGAACTGAAAATTTTAAAAAAAGAATAAATAATTCAGAAAGTTTTTGGAACAAAAAAATATATATATGCAATGTTCCAAAATCCATGACCACCCACTTCTGCAAAAGAGTGGGGTTTTCTATCTCTTCTTTGACTTATGCTTGTTCTTTGTAATTTTGTAACATTCACTTTTATTTTGTGATTGTTCTTTCCATTTACATTGCTGCAGTCATTGTGTAGTTTTCTTGGTTCTGCTTAATTCACTCTTCGTCACTTCATCTAAGTCTTCTTTGTATTCATATTATTTCTTACAGAACAGTAAATAGGGCAGGTAGGTGGTGCAGAGTGTGGAGCACTAGGATTGGAATCAGAAGACTCATCTTTCTGAATTAAAATCTGGCTTCAGACACTTACTAGTTGTGTGAACCTGGGCAAGTTAATTAACCCTGTTTGCCTCATTTCCCCATCTGTAAAATGAGCAGGAGAAGGAATTGGCAAATCACTCCAGTATATTTGTCAAAAAAACCCCAAATGGGGTCATGAAGAGTTGGACATGACAGAACAACAATATTCTATTACATTCATGTGACACAATTTTGCTTTGCTATTCCTCAATCAATGGATATGTTTTCATTTCTTTACTATTATAAAAAGTGCTGCTACATTTATACGTGTATGTGTGTGTATGCGTGTGCATGCGTGTGCGAGAGAGAGCACGCATATATAGTGGCTTTCTTGTCAATGACCTCTTTGGGCTATATGACTAATAGTGGACTCTTCAGGTTAAAAAGGGTATGATGAACATTTTGGTTACTTTATTTGCATAATTCCAAATTGCTTTCCAAAAATGGTCGCACTAATTCACAGCTCTACTAAAAATTCAGGATCATGCCTCTCTTCCTTCAATGCCTCCAATATTGTCTACTCTCATCTTCTGCCTTCTTGGCTACATTGCTTGCTGTGAAAGGAAACTGAGTTGTTTTAATTTGCATTTCTCCTATTACTAGTGATTTGGAGCTCTTTCATATGGTAATTAACAGTTCACCATTCTTTTGAGAAGTTTGTTCACATTCTTTGACCACTTCTATGTTAAGGAATTGATTTTTGTGATTTGGAGCAATCTTTCCATATGGTTGCTAATAATTTGTCATGCCATTTTTGACCTTCTTATCCACTTATCTACTGGAGAATGACTGTCAAGAGGCAAATTTAGGGTATTAGCTTTAATTTGCATTTCTCTAATTATTAGTGATTTGTAGCATTTTTCTTATTGCTTGTTTTTATTTGGCCATTTATCTGGTCATTTATTAAGTGACAGCTGGTGGTGCAATGGATAGAGCTCAAGACCAGTTCAAATCTGCCCTCAGATACTTAACAGCTGTGTGACCTTGGGCAGGTCATCCAAACTGCCTCAATTTCCTCAATTGGAAAATGGGGATAATAGCACCTACTTCACAGGGCTGTTGTGAAGATTAACTGAAATATTGGGGAAGGGGGGTGACGAAGCACTTAGCACAGTGCCTGACACATTGTAAGCTTATAAATGCTTATTCTCCTCCTCCCCATCCCCCCCTTCCCTATGAATTGAGGAATGGCTTATTCTTATAAATTTGAATCAGTTACTTAAATGTTAGTCAATAAATATTTATTAAGTGATGACTATGCGCCAGGTACTGTGCTAAGTGCTGGGGATATAAATACAAATAAAAGCAAAGGCAGTTCACTGCCCTGCAGGAGCTTACAATCTAATGGGGGAAGCTGGGTGGCAGAGAAGGAACTTGACATAAGGTCTCAGAAATGAGAACTTAATCAGAGAAATTGGCTGTAATTATTCTCCCTCAGTTGTTTCCTTTCTAATCTTAGTGCATTGGTTTTGTTTGTACAAAAACTTAAGTTAATATGTAATCAAAATTGTTTTATCTTTTGTGATCCTCTCCATTCTTGTTTGGTCATGAAGCCTTCCCCTATCCAGAGACTTGAAAGGTAATCTGTTCCTTGTTCCTTTAATTTATGTGACTTTACATGTATCTATTTCAAGCTCACCTGGGTGTATTGTGGGAATTGTTGCCTTTACTTGTGTCAATTCCATACCATCCAGCTTGACCATCTCTTATCTCTCTAATTTCATCTTCTTATCTACTGGCTCCCTTTTTGCTGCCTTCATTACAAGCCTAGATCTCTCCTATTCTTAAAACTAACTGCAGTCACTCAAGCTTTCTTTTCACAAACATAGAAAAAAATCTGATTTTTCTTTCACTTTACCTCTCACTCAAATCTCAATTCCCTGCAAACTGTTTCTCTGTTCCCACTGGTTGAATGAGACTGCTCTCACCAAGGCACTAATGATAAATCTTCTCTTGGGCATCAGCTTGTTGACCTCTGCAACTTCTGACACTGTTGACTATTCCTTCTTGAATATTCTCCCCTCCGCAGGCTTCTGTGACACTGCTTTGTGGTTTGGTTTCTTTTGAAGGATCATCACTGTCTTATTCTATTACTTGTGTGTAACCCAGGACTTTATACTTGGCCCTCTCCTTTTCCCTCTATATTGTGATCTCATCATGGTTTCACTCATCTTTCTATGCAGATGAATAGCCTTCATCTCTTCCTGAGCTCCAGGTCTGTCATCACCAGTCTGCTAGATATCTTCACCTGGATGTCCCATAAGCGCTTATAACCAATTTGTCCAAATAGAATTCAATCCATCCTTCCCTTTTTTTGTCCTTTTTTCTGTGCAAGGTACCATCATTCTTCTAGTTCAGAGGTTCCCAAACTTATGTGGCCTACCACTCCCTTTCAAAAAAAAAATTATTCAGTGCCCTCTTGGAAATCTACTTTCTTCAAGTTTTTTGTTTTAATTTGTATCATTTAAAGCAATATGAAATTTTTTAAAAAAGATGTACCTTAAATTTAATAATGTCCTGTAAATTTGTGGGGTTTTTCCTGCATTGAAATTTTGATGATGCAATATTGCGTCACGTAACCTTATAGTATCATATTGGAAAAGTTACTACACACATATTCCTGCCAAGGCATGCTGGACTTTCCAACAATGCTAACAGTTGCTTTTTTTCAGGGGGGGGAAAGGTAGGCAATGGGGTCAAGTGACTTGCCTAGAGTCACAAGCTAGCTAGTACCTGTCAATATCTGAGGCCAGATTTGAACTCAGGTCCTCCTGAATCCAGGGCTGGTGCTCTATCCACTGCACCACCCAGCTGCCCCTGCACTTGCTTCTTAAGACTTGTCACTGGACTTGACCATCAATAGGTTATAACTTGCATTTTGTGTATTTATTTGGAAAATAACATAATCATTACTTTAACTCCTGTTACACAACAGATGAAACATGTATGGAAGTTTTTCAAAATTTTCTTCTTTCGTTATGCTTCCACTGCCCATTTATTTTTACTCTATACCCCTCAACTACACCTGAGGATACTACCAGCCCTCTGGATCATCCTAATGCCCCCCAGGGGGTGGTATCGCCCACTTCAGAAACTTATAACTCAAACTCACAACCCAGAAGTCATCCATGACTCTACTCACTGACATTCCCCAACCTCTCTATTCATCCATCAGTTACCAAGTTCCTTCTTTTCTTTCTTCAAAATCTTTCTCAAAACCATTGGCATCCCTCAATTACCTCTCACCTGGACAACTTGTATTCTTCCCAATCAATGTCTTTGCCTCCTCTCTCTATTCCATTCTCTACAGTTGTCAAAGGGTATTCTCAACACTCAAGTTAACCATACTGCTTAGGAACATTCTCTGGCTTTTTCCCTATTGAACTTGAAAATGCCAAGGTCCCCCCCAGCATCCTGGCCATCTTCAGTTGTCTTGATCCGTATTTGGCCACTGAACCCAGACGGCTTCAGAGGAAAAAGTGAGGCTGGCGACTTTGCACAGCCCTCCCTCACTTACATCCAATTCATTTGCATATCACGGCATCACCTCCCTCATGTCATGGTCCTCTTTGAGAATGAAGGACAAACAGCAACCTCTGTGAGCCGAGAAGGAGCTGCCCACTAGGGACCAAACTTCCAATTGGGTGACACTTGTTTCTTTTCTTTCTTTCCTTCTTTCTTTTCTGCCCAAAGGGAATGTAAATTTTAATCTCTGAAACTTTTCTTGTTTTCATTTCTTTCTCTTAAAGACCAGCCTTAACTCCAAATCACTCTGGTCCCAGACCAAGTCCTACTTGGTCACTGTTTGGGCCCTGATGGGCTCAAAATGAAAGTAAATAACAATTGTTTCTATTTTCACCAGAAACCCCGAGGGTCTTCCCCTGTCAGATCTTTTTTAAGAGGCCATTCTTTGCCTCATTTTTATTAAGCCTTAATCACTGAGGCGCTGCCTCAATCAAACTGAGACCCGTTAAAGATCTTAGCTTGAAAAAGTCAAGGTCCCCCACTGCATCCTGGGCCATTTTCAGTTGTCCTGATGCCCGCCTGGTCACTGGACCCACACGGCTCCAGAGGAGAAAGTGAGGCTGGTGACTTTGCACAGCTCTCCCTCACTTAAATCCAATTCATTTGCATGTTATGGCATCACCATCCTGATGTCATGGTCTTCTTCAGGAACAAAGAACAAATAGCAGCAGCAATTGAGCCTCTAGGATTAAATACAAACTCCTCAGTTTGGCATTTACAGCCCAGCACCAGACTTCAGCCTACCTTCTCAGGCTTATTTCACATTACTCCCCTTTCACACTTATGCTCCAACTAAATTGGCCCACTTGGTTCCCCAAACTAACACTGTCCCTCAAGGACCATATCAAGGGGACTATCTTAAAATCCAGAACCCTCTTTGCTATACAAATTGGCTTGTATGAGGTCTAAGACAGACCCTTTATAGTAAGTACCTGTAATGTTACAGTGAATTCAAGGTAACTCATTAACGTAATTATTTATAAGTTTGATTATACAATTTTCTTGGTTGAGCTTTAAAAAATGCTAGAATGTAAGTGAAGAGTTTAATTTTTTTATTCTTTCCCATCCCTCTTTATACTCTCCCCATCTCTTCCTACACAAAACACAGTAGAAGGAATAATACAGGATTAAAACAGCAGAGGTAATCAGTACAACACACAAAAAACAGCTATGAAGACAGGCTTATTTACAAGAGGAAATAAATGCAATATTTTCTAGGTGGTTTATATATCAGACAACATTCATAAAACTAATCATGCTACATGGGCTCCTTGGCTACAGTAGTATTCTGAAAACAAAAGTTTACTGTTAGGACATAAATATCACAGCCCAGTTTTTATAATTTCAGTGCAATTAAATTCACAAAACTACATTATAGTTAATAAGATTTTAAATATTGTTTCTAAACATTCCTTGACATTTTTCACACAGGACAGGGTGTTGCTGAAGAAGTGCTGCAAGTTTTGGGGGTTTCTTTATTCACATTCAAAGCTACCTCAATTTCTGGCTACTAAGCTGAATATAATTTGAATATCTGGTAACTTCAAAACATACAAACAGGGGCAGACTTTCTACTATACTTTTACCAATAGCCCTTTAGTTCTCTATGGAGTGGTGAAAGAAAAGGACACAGGCAATCACTTATTTTTATACTAAACCTATGGTGACAGCAGTGTCTTATAACTACTAACCTGAGTCATATCACAGGTCTGAGAATTTAAAATAGTATCTCATGAGATCTATTCTCTATTAGAGTGGGGCTTGACTAATTTAAGGGTTAAGTTTTATTATTTGGCCTTAGAGCTAGGAATGCCATAACTCTGTTTCTAGTGCTTTTATATAATGGTGACTCCATTCATTGGTTCTTCCTCTGCCCTCTCCCCCAGGCCAAGGATTTAGTTAATTATCTTATAATAGTAGGACTCTGTTAGGAGTTACTATAAGGAAACTTCTCAACAATTTACTAAACAGAAGTTACCATATTTTAAGTGCGAAGGCACAAGAGTGACCGAAAACAATGTGCCAGATTGCTACTTGGCAGAAATGATCAAATTTCTGCACACTGCCAAGGTGTTCCACAGGGGCAAAACATTAATGGTTGGTTAATCATCAGCTAGGCCATGGAACCACTTTTCAGTAATTCTGTGGGCATTTCCATGATAATGAATAGGAATGGAAAATTAATGCTAATTGGTCTCTATCAGAAGTGACAAAATTGGATGTTACATCCATGGAGCCAACTTCTTGAAGCAGGATATGAAACCTACTTCCTACACCCACAGACCACCACTGTTTCTCTAGAAAGAAAAGTTTAACCTGAGATTTTCCACTGTTAAGATGGACTGTATTACTCAAGTTACCGTTAACATTCTAAAAGATTAAAATGAATTACAATACTAGTGAGTTACTAAACTACTATACTAGAGGGGTTGTTTCAGTTCCCTAAAAATGCCAGTTCAGTTAACCTTGGGTAATGAAATAAGAACAAGTCCAGAGGGGACCATCTCACAGACTGCTATTTCTCAAGTTATCAATATAAATCAGTGAAGACACATTCTGTTGAACTTTATGCAGACACCATACATAGGGCCTTTCAATTGGCCAGTCTCAAATTTTTATCAAGAGCCAATCAGAAGTTAAATAAGAAAGTAAAAATATACTTCCATAACATTTTAGTACACATACTTTGTAGAAACTGTTCCCAAGGACACTATGCCACATTTATGATACTGAATGAAACAGATGCGTCATTCATTTTTCTTCTCCTTTTGTTTGAGGAGCTTGTTTATCTCCCTTTTGGCCATTCCAATGTACTTTGAAATGATTCCATGTTGGTTTAGTCCAGGAAGTAGCAGTAAGAAAGTTACTAAAAGCAAAAAGAAATTAAGTTAAGGAACATGTATCAAATAATGTGCTTCAAATTATGGTTATATACATTTGTTTTATCTCTCTCCTAGTATTTACAGTGTTCCTAAAGGAAAGCAATAGTTCATATTTTTCTCTGTCTCTGAAAGTACCTCGCACATAATAGGTATTATATAAACATTTTTATTTTTCCTCTTAAAAAATTTATTTTCCTGGAGTAAAACAAGTAACAAACCTTTTAACAAACATACATAGTCAATCAAGCAAAACAAATCCCTATACTGGTCGTGTCCACAAAACATATACCTCATTCATGCATCCTGACTCCACTACTTCTGTCAAAAGGAGGGCAGCCTTCTTTTAACATTTCTTATCAAACTAACAATTGAGTTGGAATCTAATAGTCATACTTTCCATGCACAGTTAAACAATTCAACTCTTCACTGTCCTTTACTCTTGAATCCCATTCCTCTGTCCTATCAATGCTAACAACTTAACCAAACCCCAAACCTAGACCAACTGTGATCATTTACCTCCTCCACTGCTATTCATGCTGCTGAACAACTGGAAGAAATCACACAACTAATCTGACTAGTCTCACTATGAGTTTATGCTGTCTAATCTCAACTGTGCCCTCAAAGAACAAGCCACTTCTTCCTAAATGATTCTTTGAGCCACTCCTCACAAAGGCTGTTTGAAATCATTTTCTTCCCTCAAATTTCTCACACACTCTCTCTCAACCAGGGATCTTGCTTCGCTTTCCTGGACCAAAAAAAAAAAAAAAAAAAAAAAAGACATCATTTTAAGCATCTCTTTTCTACATCTTGTAACCCCTTAACATTATTCCTCATTCAATCCTGTTATATCTATCTCTGAATAGGGATCTATCTTGTTAAAGTCAACCTCCTCTACATGTACCTTGACCTCACCATTTCCCTATCTTCTTCAGCAGTTTGCCCCCATAATCACCCTTTTTTTACAATCTTCTTTATTCCTTCTCTGATGCCTACAAGCATGCCCAAGTCTCCTCCATCCTGAAAAAAGCCCTCAACAGAACCAACTATCCCTCAAGCTATTATTCTCTCCTGTTTCACAAACTCATTGAAAAAGCTGTTTATACTTACTGCCTCCACTTCCTCTCCTTATTTACTTCTCATCTCTTTGCAATCTGACTTCTGACCTCATACGTCAACAGAAAATATTCTCCCAAAGTTACCAGCGTTTGACACAGTTGACCCTCTCCTCTTCCTCTTAGATACATTTTCCTCTTGGAATTTTATGAGATTGTTCTCACTTAGTTCTTTTCCCACCTGTCTGACCATAACTTTACTGGTTCATCAAATATACATGACAACTCCTAAATGAGATACTACAAGGCTCTGTGCTGGGCCTCTTTGTTCTCTCGCTGTACTCTATCAACTAATTAAACTCACAAATTCCAACGGGTTTAATACACTGATTCTCAAATCTGGGTCTCCCTAACCCTAGTCTCTCTCCTGAGCTCCATGAATAAATCTTTAGCTGACTATAGGATACTCAGACAAGACATTCAGTCAGCATTTCAAAATTGACATACTCAAAACAAAATTCATTCTTGTTGTGCACCCCTCTCCCAAACTTCCCTATTTCTGTCAAGAAGTCCACCCTCCTTCATGTCACTTAGGTTTCCACCCTTGGCATTAACTTTGATTCTTCATAGTCACTCACCCTCCATAGCCAATCAGTTGCCAATTCCTGTTTCTATTTCCACATTATCTCTCTTTTTTCCACGCTATCCCTCTCAAACAACCCATTATCTATGTTCCCTTTACCACTACTTTAGTTCTGGGCCTCATCACCTCTTACCTGAACTTCCGTAACTGACTTCTAATTGGTCTCCCTGCTCCAAGTTTCTCTCCCACAGAGGTGCCAAAGTGAATTTCCTATAGTATAGGCCTGACCATGTCACTTTTCTACTCAAACTCCAGAGGTGCCATATTACCTCTAGGATCAAATATTATAAAATCCCCCATTTGGCATTTAAAGCTCTTTACAACTTGACCCCTTTCTACTTTTCCAGTCTTCTTGTGACATTACTCCCCTGCACACCCTCTGTACTTCAGACATTCTACATTACATGATGTTCTATCTCCCACTTTTACGCCTTAGAATTGGCCGCCTGTATGCCTAGAATGATATTTCTCTTCACGTTCATGTCTCAAGAATTGTTTCCTTCCTTCAGAACTCTGTTCCAGTGCCAACTTCTGCTTGAAATATTTCAATCCCCCTAGCTGTTAGTGTCTGCCAAAAAAAAAAATTTACCCTTATATTTATTTATATTCAATTATATATGTGCATGGTTTTTTCTCTCCTTGCAGAATATTAACTCCTTGAGGCCAGAGACTTTTTCATATCTTTGCTATCCTCCAGCACAATGCCTGGCACATAATAAGAGCTTACAAAAATGCTCATTGTTTGATAGATAGCATATTCCTTTAGTTCAGTCTCTAAAAAGGCTTACCAATAAGGTAGGTGAGGAAAAGATTGTGGACTTGCTGTCCAATCCAAGCAACTGCAGCGAGGGAAACAATCATGGTCATGAAGTACTAAAAAATAAAAACGAAAAAGAATTCCTTGTTAACAAAGATAGGATACCTAAAACAATTAAGTTCTTTAGGACTTTGTTATTACCACAAAGCAAATACAACTGATCTAAGTTTAAATGTTCTATTTTCACTCTTTACTCAGATGTTCTAACATAAATCACCATCCCTTCTGCACTGTGACTTTCCCCATCACAATTCTGATATATTGCAGGTGCGCATAAGACATTTTTTTAGGATTTTTGTGGTCGCCACAGATGACACTCAAACGCCAGCACATGACACAGAAAAAGTTTAGAAAATCAGAAATGCATAAAATATATGTATAGTATTGTATAATAACCCAAATTTTATAATAAGGTACTGTAAACACCCCATAAGAGAAAAAGAAAAAATTCAGACTTCTTTTCTCGTACGAAGAGAGGGCCAAAAAATTTTACATGGATTTTCCAGACTTCGGGATATTGTGTCCTAACCCCCACAACTGTATTAGTTCAGAAGCTAACCACTGCTACTGAAAAGACTCTTCCTATAATTGTATTATATAAAAATAAAGCAACACAAGGGGATATTTATTCTAAATACAGTACAGGCATTTTACTTTTGTTTCAACAAAGTATAAGAGAAAAAATAAGGAACAAAACCTTCTTATCTACAAGAGGAAATATTACCCCAAAACAACCAAGTACAGATAATGTAACTTTCTGACTTGCATGACCTAAGCATTACTACCAAAAAACCTCATATTTCATAGCCTACAAATATTATGCTACTTTGAAGTCAGATTAGCAGATATATTAGACAAATGTGTCAAAATCAAGTACCATTTTAGGTTTTTCTTCCTTCAGCGTGAAGAGGCGTCTCCACCAGCCAACAGCTCTGCGCCGTGTCTTCACTAGATTGCTGCAAATTTCATGGAATCTTTGCTGTTGCTCAGTAGTCCTAGTGAAATAACAACACCCAACCACCCCACTCTTACTGTGAGCAAATTTTATATAGAACAAGAAGTCATATACACAATTTTGCCATCTTAGATATTAAGATTCTCTCTACTAAAGCAAAGTTTGGTTAAAGAACCACAACAAAGCAAAATATTTTATCCTATACATGTAGAAAGTATCATAAAATTACATGGCTCCAAAAATCATGTTTTGTAAACCTCACACGGTCAGTAGGATTTAATTAATTCATTACTATATGAGAACATAGAGAAAATCTTGAAGAGTCAGAGGCTGCCCATATAAGAGGGGTATGTGGCTTACCAGCCCCAGTCTTAAGTTCCCATGGAAACAAGAAAGAGTTACAAAGTTTCTTATCAATGGCAAAAAAGTCTATATTCAATGCAATTTCACCTTTAAAATAAACATACTCCTGGATATCCTATATAAACTGAGCCATCTTTATTTCTGCATTTTAAACTTTCATGGAACCCTAAAATTAAAGACTAAAATTTATTAACATTCCTAAAGCCTAGACCTGACTATGTTATATATCTACTCAAAATCTTCAATGATTCCGTATTGTCGAGGATAAAATATAAAAACTTCAGCCTGGCATTTAAAGCCCTCCACAATCTGGCTCCCACCATTTTTTTTTTCAGTATTCTATTATTTCCTTTTTCAAGCAGTCTATTTTATTCAACCTGGTCTGTTAAGCTGCTTCCTAGAAATAACTATAAATTAAAATGTGTGTGTGTGTGTGTGTGTGTGTGTGTGTGTGTATATGCCTCACCTATGTCTTGAATCCCTAACTTCCTTCAAAGAATTGCTACGTGTGGTCTTTGTCTTGTCTTCTAAGAAATCAAGAGCCTCTTGTTTTAATTCTCAGTAGGCATTCAGTTAAGAACACAAAGTATACAGCTTTAGTAGAATGCAACTTAAAGTAATAGTACAGCATCCAAATAATATGATTTTATGCTGCCTTAAGAGATACAGGACCCAGAATAAGGAAGGAGGTAGTCCAACTATACTCTTGTTATAGTCAGATCACATCTAGACTCCCTAGGTCAATTTTGGGCTTCACATTTTAAGAAGGATTGGGTAAGGAGCCTTAAGCACATGCTATATTAGAAGGTAAAGAAAATAGGCATATTCAGCCAGAAGACTTGAAAGTAGATATTACAGCAATTTTCAAGTATTTGAAGAGCTGCCTTATGCAAAGTTTCAAGGAACAGATCTAAGAAAAATGGTTAGGTTACAAAAATGCAGATTTAAATCCAAGATAATATAATTTCCTAATAATAACAGCCATTTAAAAGTCTTAAGGGCTGGGAAGTATCAGGATACAGTGAGACCCCCTTATCAGAGGTCCCTAATCAAAGGATGACCATTGGTTAGACATTTTTATACTTAGCTGACCCCTTAAGGTCTTTTCTAACTCTGAGATGAAGCGATTTGTATTTTTGGAGGTTTGTATTTTAGAAGTCTTTCCCCACCCCTTTTTTTATTTAGAGAAAAATCTTTATGGATTTAGTAATCAAATTTTAGGAACAAATGGTGGCTGTAAAATCCGTCCACTCTAATTTTATTTAATCACTTTTTAACAAAAATGTATAAGTGTATTTCAACATAGTAAAAATAAATGCTAAAAGAATATAAAATGGCTTATATTTTGGGGTTATATAAAATAGCATTTTTTCTTTAGGTTATATAATAAAAAACAGTATATGTGTACTGAATACACATGAACATTTATATGAAACTGCTATGCTAGCCATTCTGGAAAACAATTTGGAAGTATGTCAAAAAAGTGAACTGTGCATACCCTTAGGCCCAAAGATACCACTGTTAGGTCTACACCCCCAAAGACACCAAAGAAGGAAGAAAAGGACCCATAAATACAAAAATATTTATAGGAGCTCATTTTGTGATGGCAAAGAACTAGAAACAATACCCATAACTGAAAGCGGAAACCAGCTGAGGAATGGTTTAACAAATTATAGTATATCAATGTAATGGAATGATGAAGGGGACAATTCCAAAGGATGACTTGTAAGAATTGATGCTGAGTGAAGTACGCAGAACCAAGAGAATAATTTGTACAGAAAACAACAATAACGTAAAGACAACCTTAAAAGACTACAATGAACAACCATGAGGCAAAAGCACTAAGGATAAAACATGCTACCAAGAGTAGGCAGAAAGAAAAAAAGACTTGTTCATTGAAATGAAAAACAAAAATGAAAAATGCTAAGAATGAAAATCTATAACGCATATGGTTTATTCTGAACCATTATACTGAAAACCTAATCTCATTTTAGGCATGTTCATTAATTTGTTAGGGATTTTTTAAAAAAGTTACATGAAGATTTTTTTTATGAAACGAAAGAATAAGACCCATAGACTTTCAAGAGTATAGTCACAACTTCATATAATAGTCAAGGAAACATATATCTGGAACCATAGCTACCACCTAGTCCAAACTATAAATAGAAACCCAGAGAAGTGACTTAAGTCACACAGCTAGTTAGTAACTGAGTTGGTTCTTGGAGTTCATTCTATTCACTAGAGTAGCCTATTCTTATGAATGGCATTTGTAAAATTTTTTTATAGTTCAGATTTCATGGTGAAAAATCAGTTTGTTTTTCAGGATTTGTTTTCAGATATACCATAGGAAATAACACAGTAACTTCACTTCCCACCAGGTTTAAAAAAAAAAGGGAACACATTCACAACAAATAATATATTTTCAGTGGTGGTTAAACTTCTTTCAAGGCCAAATTCAGTCAGTTTCAACTAACTCCTTAATATCTTTAATTCAGCTGTATTTCTCAAAACAATTCTTTCCACCAGTCAGAAGTCGAAAGACTTCTCATAAGATACTTAACCATTTTTACTCTACTTTCCTGATGAATGTTAAACCCTGAATCCTAGACACATAAGCTAGCAATTAAATTAGGCATCCTAATATAACAACAAATTCACCCTCCCCTCAATGCCAAGCATATTGAGTTACCAAAGTTCTTACTTAACTTACCATTTATTGGAGCCAAATATTCTAGGAGCAAGAATGGGTACAAGGTAGTCAGCCAGGCACAAAAACATAACAAAACAGGAAATACCAGAAAGAACAGATGGATCTAAGTAGTAGATCAAACTATTAAAGAAAAAAAATTTAAATATCAGATTAGTAGACATTTTATCCCATAAAAAACAAAAATATAAAAAGCACTCACTGAAAGCAAAGCACTGATCTAGATGAAGGAGCAGATATAAAGTTATGACAAGGTAAGCATGATTCCAATACCTCAAAGGGCTTAAAAGTCTAGTAGATGAGTTTAGCACCAATACAGTTATAAAATACATCACATGATAAATGCATTAGAGCATTATAAAGCAAAGCTTACATAAATAATGAAATGTGAGAAAGCTGACCTAAGAAAATGCATTCTTTACAGATTATATATTACAAAAGATTTAGGGCACTGCCAATGGGAGGCTTAATAAAGGTGCAAGTAAATACTGAAGGACAATATCAAAACAACCACCTCAAAGCTCACTTACAGGAATACCAAAGAAACCACACCCACGACTGCAGGTGGAAACCAGGCTCTCTCCCATCGAAGTATTTTATCAGCTATTAGCATCACTTCTCCCCATCCTTGTAACTGTTCTTCCAGGCTGGCAGTTTCTGCAGCCTGTACACAAGAAATACTTAAAATAGTCATTACAATATTCTTAACAGTAGTTCTGGCTATCTAAAAGCTAAATTCTTTTATGATGCTAAAATGTTCATAAAATATCTATTCTCAGCTGAAACTAGCCAATAATTCTAATTTTTCAAAAAGTCGTAGGGGTCACCCAAGAAAAACCCCCTTATATATCAAAATATTTATAGCAGAATTTTTTTGTACAAGCATAGAGCTAGAAATAAATTAGATTTCCATCAACTGGAACTGACTAAAAAAGTTGTGGCACATCAATGTGATGAAATAATACTGTACCAAAAGAAATTATGAAAATGATATGAATAAAGAAAAACATGAAAATATTTATGAACTGATAGTAAAGTAAGCAAAATGGAAAAATGTAAACAATGACTACAACAACGTAGAAAAAGAAGAAAACAATGAAAACTAAATAAAAACTGTGAAATGATAATGAGCAAGTTAGGACCCAAAGGCACCTGAGTATGGTACACTACACATGATGTCAGACATTTTTGATGTATTGATTAGTTTTGTTGAACTATTTTTTCTTCTTTGTTGTACGAGATGGCTCTCTAGGAGGAAGGTGGGAAAGGGATAAACTGGAAAATGTAGGGGATATAAAGATAAAAGACAACAAAAAATTAATAAAGTCATTAGACTGAAAGGTTAAATTTTTATTTAATGTAACTTTATCAAAGGATTATTAACTCTAGGTTCAGGTCTCAGAAGTTTCTAAAACAAAAATCACCATTTTAGTAAACCTATCAATTTGGGTAATAAAAGTAATTTACATCTTTCTTGGACTAAGAGGGTCTCTAAGATGTCTTTCAAATTTTCAAGATTTTCCAGACAACCCTCAATTTACAATATAGCTTTCTTGTAACAAGAAACCATTAGATTTTTTTTTAACATCACTGAAATCCAGATGTATTGCATTAGTAACATAAAATAGATGAAGCCTGATTTCATCAAATTGGGATGTTCCATCTTAAACTCAACACAACTTCCCCTTGTAGTTTGTGGAAGAATCTGAGGAATCAAACTGTCATAACGTGAAACTGTTGAATGCAAAATATAGCAGAACTAGCATAGCTGATGTAAAAAAAAAGAATAATACAGCTAAAAATTGCTTGCAATCTGAAAATTAATGTGAAACCTAGTTATTTCTAAAAGTCACTTAGAATTAATTAGATGAGAAATACTGTAGTATTCCTTTATCTTACAACATGCAAGTCACTGTACTTTGTGAGATTCATTTTCCTCACTTGCAAAATGAAGGGGTAAAAAAGCTCCCACCTCTAAATCTTAAAATTGTTATCTTACTAAAATTCTACCAGGCCTAATCCACTTCATGACCTCCATGAGATTTCAATTAATTGAATTGACCTTCCAGAACACAATAGAGCAAAGAACACTCAGGTTTTCTAAGTGATCTGAGCCTGTCAACGCGTATCTCCAGATCTGAATTTTCTAATGTCTATAAAAGTGTTGAACAGGTCCAGACAATCTCGAAGACCCTTTTCCAGCTCGGGGAGCCCCATGACTGCCTTACACCACAATCCCGGTCAAATGACAAATATTCCAGTGGTCTTCCAAAAAATCACAGGGAAGGTAATCTGCAATCTCCAGTCCACCTCCCCCCCCCGCCAATTCTATGGGCATTAAGAAGCCTTCACCCTTAGATGAGCTCATCCGAAAACTGGGGAAAATTCTATTTCTTCTCAACCTTGTTGTTTTCCCCGAAAGGTAGCAGAGAACCCGAAGGGTTGGGCTAAAAGGCCTGACCAAGCTCCAGCACCGGAGGGTCGGGTAGGATTTACTTCCTCATCTTACCCACATCCATCTTTCCTTCCCAACCCCCACCTTCTTCAGACGACTAAACACAAGGCCTGCAGCCTGCCCCACCCAGCGCAGGATCCACTCGGGAAGTTAAGAGCGGATCTTTAGACAATCAAACACCTGGGGAGCAGAGAGGTCAGGGATTAAGAGCCTTCTCTCGCCCATGAGCCTAGACCTGGGGCGACTAGGCCACAAGGCTGGCCGCGACACCTAACAAACCCACCGGGAGGAAGGCCTGGGCCTTGTCCCTGCTACGAGTTTCGGAGTCACTCACCAACAGGTTGCTGCTGCGATTGTCCCCTTCAGCCATGGTCACTGTAGCACCTCTCAGGATAACCAGCCGGCGCCTCCGGGTCCCTACATAAAAAATAGTAACAGCCCTTCGCAAGAGCCTTAAAAGATATGGCCTTGCTACCCAGGCCTTTTTATAGGCCGGCTCCCTTTCCCGACAGGCCTCACGAGCCTGTTTTTTTATTGGTAAAATTCAGGCGAAGCTGAGGCTCATACCAGCCAACCACGAGCCAGTGCATGTTTTCAAAACGAGGCTGAGAAAGATGTAAAGAAAGCCCTGGGTTGAGGGGCGGGGAGATGAGTTGGTTGGCCAATCATCCTTCGCATCCGTTCTAAAACCCTCCTTTCCCTCAACATACCTCCCTCCCCTCCCCTCCACTTCACAGGTTCGGAAGCCGTTCAACTGTCACAGAAAGGGAAAGGATTAGAGAGGCGCGCGTGCGCGAAGAGCCAGACGCAGGCGCAGATTTTTTTTTTATTCTCCGTGGGTCGTCTCGGTAAAATGACGAAGCGCTCAACATAACAGTGGTTCTTTGGCCCTTTACCCCAGACGGGAGCTTTCCTATTATATTTCATTCCCATTTTGCAAAACGCCACTAATGAAGACAGAGAGTGGCCATACGTTAGGGAAGGGAGGGGCTGGTGTTTGATTTTTATGACTGGTGCAACTGAGTGGCACCAGCCAGTGAAGTCAGGAGGACCCGAGTTAAAATGTGGCTTCAGACAGCTAGTAGTGATCCTTGGGCAAGTCACAACCCTGACTGCCTCCAATTTTTTTTTTTAAATATGGATGATACAAGCTTTTGCGAGAGTCTCCTGGGCTTTGTCTAATGGGTGTGCCTGGTAATACCCCTGATGACTTGTGTGAGTCGCCCCCCCATCGGCATTCTGGGGCTTCGTGCCACGTGACTTTGAGCAAGTTACTTCACCTACCAACCTTTGCCACTACTCCCCTCTCCAGCAGTTCTAGGGCCTAAATAGAGACTAGACACAGGACAAGGTCACATAGTAATGGTTTCTCATTTTTGTAGTGCCTTAGAGTTTGAAAGGGACTTGGTAAGTATTTTATCCTTATAACCACCATAGGGTAGGTACTAGTATTATCCTTATTTTACGGAAGAGGACTGCTCAGTCACAGCAAGTACCTGAGGCCGTTTTTGAACCCAGGTTTTCCTGATTGCATATGCAGTGCTGTATCCACTGGGCCCCTAAGATAAAGTGCATAAATTTTTTTTAGAAATTGCTTAGCCACAAGTCTGTAAGAAGCAAACTCTGTACCTTTTAAACTATCATGGACATTTGGATTTAGCATTAGGAAATAGAACTGCTAAACCATGAACTTCTCTAGAAGGGAAAGTAAGACTTTTCCCAAAATTTGCAGTTACGCTTTACATCAGATTCCCCGGAGATCGTAGTTACTTCTGAAGGCAAGATTAGTCAGATGCAGTGTAGTGGTTGTAGGTAATATTCAATGTTGAAGAAATATTTAAGAGCTCATTTGTTTTGTGAAGGGTCAAGTGTGAGAGGAAAAGTTTAGATAAGAAACTTACTTTTTTTGAGGGATGGGAAGAACTCAAGACTGGCAGGTCGGGGAGTATTAAAGTTGAATAGGTAAGGTGGAATACGCTCAACTAAAGTTAAGCTCCTCAAAAAAGGTCTTGAGGAAAAAGTGGAATAATTGATGTCAAAACTTTTTCTCTCTCTCTCACAGAATTGCAAGAATATATTTTTATTTTGAAAATCCTCTCCTAAGAAGGAAGATGCTTTAGGCCAGGTGGTAAATACCTATGGTAAGAATACAGAATAAAACAGAACTGTTAGGTGCTATATGAAATATTATCCATATTGTAGAGCCTTCTTGTGCACTTATTCCATACTCACAGCCTAACAGTTACATGAGTAAGGTTTGTCTAAGTTTTCCAGTAAGTCCCTCCCCCACCTTTTACTACTGAAGTTTACCATTAGAATAGTTTTGGAATTTTTTTAAGGGGAAAAGAAACCCTATGGAGTTAATAGATTGTTAATGTTTAAATTATAAACAGAAAAAAATGGATTATATCTTCAGTAAATTCTCTGTTTTACTTAAAATACATGCTTCATACTATAGATTCTCCCAGCCCTTTTCTGGCTTTTATAATATACACTCTTATAATATGCAGATGGGAGGTTGTATTTGTTTACTTTGAAAAGTGCCAAATCATAATGGGACAAACACACCTACTAACAGACTTTGCAAATTAAGCTGATAAGCCATCCATCTAACTTTTGGGTAAATTTATGATTGTCTTTATTTTGAAACTAGTATGCTTGGATTTAAAAAAAAAAAAACTCAAAATGAAAGCAGTTCAATTGGAGCCATGAAACCACAACTGCCCTGTATGATTTTCAAGATTTTTCAGTTTTGCAACTGAATTTCTTTTGAAGTGATAATTCTTTCATCCAATTTCATAAACATGTACCTTTAAACATTTTAAAAATTATGAAAACTTGGTTGGGGGTAACAAACAATTGTACACATCTAGAGCTGTAGGAAGGTAAGACTTTTTATATTTAGTGTTAGGGCTAGAAAGTATTTTTAGTAGTCTGCCTTGATCAATAAATTCAGAATTTAACATTAGCCCAGTTGAATTTAAACCTTTATTTCTTGAAAAAGGTATTTTATACAATCTTTGCCATGTTGATGCAATGTATGCACAAAATTTGCTTGTAAATTTTTTCTCCCAAAAGATGCATTATTAACATTTTCAGGAAGCTGGTGTGATACACTCACAAAATTGGGAAGGCAATACAACCTTTGTACAGAGCAGCCACTTCCTTTTTATACAGTTCTGTTAGGAAAAAGGAAGATTCTTTTTAAATTATTTGCCCTCACAATAAAGATAAATGGAGAAATTATTCATGTCACATATTCTGATTACCATTAGAAGTGGCAGGGAAAGAAAGGTGTTTCACACCAGAAAAAAGTAATGGACAAAAAAAAAAGTAATGGACAAGGGGTATAAATTGTTGAGCTGAACAAAACATCTGAGGTTTGAATCTTGTAAAAATATGCTTATATCAGCTTGTTTTAAAAAAAATTAAAAACAAAGCATCTTTCCACAACTCTGTATTTCTGAGCAACATGCAATTCTTTACTATTTACCACTTTTGAAAATTACTAATAATTGCATTACATTTTTACATTATTAATACAACAGTTTTTCCTTAATAAACCCACACAACTGAGTATGGAAAACCAATTGATCTATAGTCTGCTTGTTTTACAATCCACCCTTTCAAATGAGAAATTCTCTTGGCTAGGGCCAAGTGTTCTGCACTTCTTGTTAATGACGTTGAAATGTTGCTATTCCCAATACAGGTATAAAGAGCAGGAAAAGTGCAAGGAAACCCACACAACTTCATAGTATGATCAATTTCTTTTCCATCCTATCTCTAGAAAAAAAATTTACCTTACCTAGCTAAGCTACCATTTTTTTCCCCCCAGAGAAGGTACTTGCTAACTAGAAACATCAAAGCATAAGCCACATTCTTTCAGTGAATGTTATGTTAACAATATTCTACCTCTAAAGCCTAAGGAAAATAAAATATCTTAATTCAATTTTATTGATAAGGTGTAAGCCAAGTGAGAAATGGAAGGTCACTGATTTTAATAGTTATCGAATTTCATGTAAAAACATCAAGAGTGATAATAGTAAATAATTTGTCATTTTCTTTTGAATGAGCAGCTCAATTTGGCTTAAAGAAATTGGCTGAATTGTAGTTTACATCTCAAAAGGAGGGAAAACTGCCAAGAGGAGCACAGAAAAGAAACCAGCTCCTTTTGTTTTGGTGCTACTCAAATAAGCAACCTTCAAAAGTAATTACAAAAACGCTAAGGAGAATGGAAGGGGGAAGACTTTTCAGGCTTAAAGTACTGCCTATAACTTAAGAAGGGACTTAGATTGCACTTATACTCTAATATTTGGCTGTATTCACACTGCCCTGCTCAGAAATTTTAAAGGGCTCTTTCCTTAAAATTTTACAGATTAGACCAACCAAACAGTGGAGAAAACCCCTACAATGCAGGTAACACAACACTGGAAAACCATTTAGAAAAAGATGGGGAGACAGGATTAATTGGAGTGCTACATAACTTTATCTTAAATTTCAGCCTTGAAATAACTTTGGCATCTGAAACCTAATAAAGAATTTAACTTGGGCTGTGATAGTGGATCAACAGTTCTACCTAAACTCTCAGTCCCTACACAGTTCTACACATAGAAAACTATGCACAAAGACCATAAGATCAAATGTAGAGATGCTTAATGCTCCTCCAAATAATCTAACCATCAAGAAAGCTGCATAAAAACTGTTCATGAACACAATGGGACAAACAAATTAAATAGACCAGTGAAATCGCTATAGGTACTCCACAAACTAGCATACCTCCAGAACTTTTTCAGGTAAACATTTCTCAAAATGAAAAACAAAGATGACCAGGCAATTCCAATGACTTAGACAACATTCATAACACTGAGGATAACTGAGTCTTGAGAGAAAAGAAAAATAGCTGCTTGGAGGTTGTCAACCTGAATCATATCATTAAAAAAAAACCCACCTTATTTTCCATAGCTATTTTGTCTATTACTAAATATAATTATGATTTCATCTTTACATTTTACTATGAACATGAAATCTATAGGTCTATTTGATCTGCTACAACACCAGTAACTTTTTAACCTATGTATGTCTTGAAAATACTGGTGAATATTCTTATAGCAATCTAAAACTGCAAGGCCATTTATAATTTAAATTTCATGAGGAAATCAAACTATGCAGTAAATATCAATTTACATTTAGAGTCACAAGTTAATGTTTCTGAAAACAAAACATTTCCTGTGTTGATATCATTATCTCAAATGTTAAAGGGACCATTTTGTCAAAGGTCATGAATTTACTAGATGTGTATGGGTCCTATCTTCCATAGTAAAGTTGTTTCACTATATTAGTTTGGATAAAGTGTCAAGGCACCTGTGAAGTCTGATACTTCTTGAAATTTTCTATTAACCTTTCTTACTAAAGAGGAAGCCATTTCCAAATACTACACATAGGAGCCAATTTGTGTGTTGAGCTTGTATGCTTTAAAAAAAAACAGGGATGCTTCATCATTCTGATAATATAATATAAAGAAAAAACAGCTTCATTTTTGGATATTAGGAGGTACATGTGAGATGAAATAAATTCTCACAGCTTCTAGAAAACAGCAGCATGCAAAATACATTATGGCATTACTATTCCAGCTAAAGTTGTTTCATTAAAACAAGATTCACTATAAACAAAGTAAAAAAATGTGATAGGATCTTTTTTTAGGCACATGGATAGTCAAATGCCATCTTTCTTGCAATACATGGCAAAATGGGTATCAAATCAGAGTAATGAAGCAATCAGAAAATACAAAAAGCTAATGAGTATATGGGATTTTTCTTAACACTTCATGTTTGTGAAAACTGGAATGTGAACCTTGTCCAAAAATTTACCAAGTGTTTGAAAACTGTACTGAAAGTCAGGTTTTAATCTTGTTTTGCTTTTTTTTAATACGTGATTTGAAAATTCCTATTCTGAACCAGGATTCTAGTTTACTTAAGTATTAAAATGCAATGCTAAATTTAAGGAAACCTTGATCATGAATTCACTGTTATGTATTACTGAACAGTAAACTATCAAAGTCATGCTATAAAGTAAAACACTTCACTTAATAATTTAATTGAACAAAATGTTGGTGGTTCTTCTTACTAATGTTACATGTAAAAGTACTAATATACCACATGAACCTAAAAAATTTTAATTTTGCAAATTAAAAGTACCAAATGAGGAAACTGAATTTAAAAAAAAACATATCACTCTACCTCCAACAGAACATCACTTTATTGTTTATCTGTCATCAACAATGTAAAACTCTACTAGATATTCCATCCTGGTTTTTAAAAAAGGTAAAAGGTTACATTGGATTGGCTACTCTTTTATGAAAGAAACTACAGCAATCATGGTAGAATGAGCTTTGAGGGAAAATTTTGAATGACTTGCCCTTCCCACCCCCCTATACTTACTCTGCAACAGCAGAGAGAAGTGTACATTAAATCAAACACCTGTTAGATTACTTTTAAATGCACAGTGACAATCTGGGAAACTGTACATGATAGAATCACAGAAATGACTTAAATAACCAGAATTACATTTTGTATGTGATCATTCAACCTTTAAGTAATCCTTGAATTTTCAATGTTTTCAGTGCTTTTGGAGAAATTTCCATTTATCAAAAAGAATCTAGGTTAACAGTATTGAGACTGAAGTACGTGAAATACAAGGATTGAAATAAAAGTTTATTTGAAATATGGCTAATCTACTAAACTAGGCAAAAGGGGAAGAAGAAGGATGGGCAGGATAGAAGGGGGGGCAGGGAAAGGAAGAGCAAGGAAAAGGCAGGGGAAGGGGGAAACCCAGACTTTTTCTTCATTTCAGAAGTTCTTCCATTGCAGTGTATCTGTTATACAGCTCTCTGCTTTCAGTCCATTTCTGAAGTTCATATTGCCTAGGCTTTTTTTTTTTTAAACTTACTGGTCAACCCAACCAGTACTGCTGCCACACAAGTGTAACACAAGAATCTGAATGCATCAAATCTTCCTTTGCTGTGATTTCTTCATGGCCCCAGTTTTCTGTTTCTCTTTGAACGGGCTTTGGTATTTCCTGGATTGTACACACAGGGTCAGGTGGAATGGAGTTCCAAATCACTCTGCACTCTGTAGCATTCAGATTTCTTTCTGCAGCTAACCTCCTGACACGTTTTCAGCTGTTCTGTAGCAGAAAGACAATCGTGGTGTTCAGGCAGTGAACTTTCACCCTTGACCCTGGGGTTGCAGACCATTGTGTTTAGTGTATCCCTGAGTGCAGCTATCTTGCAGGATTCACTTCCTAGTGCACCGAGATTTCCTAGGTTTCCTCAGATTAAGCCCCAGTATGCATCACCACCGACTGTGGTGTGGCTATGGATGCCTGAGGCCGAGTTGATTCTGGTAGATGTCTGACCTCACTTAACCAGACTGATCTGTGGTCTTCCCATTCATACCCAGGCTGTCCAACCTTCATACAGCTGAGCCAAGTTATCTAGATTAGTTGCTTCCTTAATCACATAGTCAACCTGTAAAACAAGCAAAGCAAAAAATGTTTAAAACTGTAACAATTTTAAAAATAGATAAACTGGTTTCGGAATAGAGATGAAAAGATTGTGATTCCCAAATGAGGCATCAGTTTAGATGACTTAACTAAAACTTGCAAGAGCAACTGGTACATTTAAAAATTATAAGGCAAACTCCTTAGGAGAGTGAATTCTATGAGAAATCCTTACACTATGCAACACAGGTTTAAAATCTTGAATATTTGTTGTAAAAGGTGTGCTTTTGGTACATTCTAAAGAGTACTGCATTTGGAGTCAGAACCCAGTAAGTCTGCAACTTACTACCTGTATAATATTGGATATGTCCCTTAACTTCTCCAGGCCTCAGGTTCCTTATCTGTACAAGAGGGTTAGATTAATCTTTGATGTTCTTCTAATTTTAAACTTATGAATGTAAAGCAAATAGGGCAAGGTCCACACATGAACAATGTATAAAAAGTTTCCTTATTACAATGTCTAATTCCTTAAGTTATAAATCAGTGATATTATGGGATGTTAAAGCTTTACTTCTAAGTACATACAATCCTCTCCAAGCTACTTAATTTTTCTCATTTGTAAAAATGATACATTAACTATTCTAAGAGAAAACTGGAATGTGCCACTTATTCACACCACAGCTTCCATTACAACTAGTAGACAATCTCGAGGTATGTAGGTGGAAATATCTTTTTTCTGTTTGGCAAAAGCTGGGACAGATATTCCCCAATGTCTTAAGCAATGTGTAAAGCACAGTCTGTTAAGACACTGGGAGGCTTCTGATAATAGACAAGAGATCCCTTGATGCTGAAAACATTCATTACCTTTCAAAATTTTTAAGAATTCTGCCTTTCTGAACCAAGGAACACACCCTCAATTTCTAATTTTTAAGCCTAGATATATAATAATAAGTAATAAAGGTCTTTGTTCAGCATGACTCCCAGTACATTTTCAAGAAGCACTTATCAAGCATCTATCAGGCACTATGTTAAATGCTGTGGATTTAAAGACAGTCTGGGAGTGGGGGTGGGTAGAAGAGGAAGGGAGGGAAAATGATGAAGACCAGGAAAGGTCTTCCTAGAAGGTGGGCTTTTTGTTGAGACTTCAGGGAAGCCAGGAGGTGGAGGTGAGGAGAGAGGCACATTCCAGGCATGAGGGGCATGCCAGTAAAAGTAATATGAATCAGAAAATGGAAAGTCGTGTTTTGTTTTTTTAGTGAGGCAATTGGGGTTAAGTGACTTGCCCAAGGTCACACAGCTAGGATGTGTCAAGTGTTGGGTCTGAGGCCAGGTGTGAACTCAGGTCCTCCTGGCTTCAGGGCTGGTGCTCTATTCACTGCACCACCTAGCTGCACCGGACAGTCGTGTTTAAGGATCATCAAGGAGGCCAGTGTCATTGAATTGGAGAAGGTAGAGAGGAGTAAATTTATAAGACTACTGGAAAGGTAGGAAGAAGCCATATTGTGAAGGGCTTTAAAAGTTAAACTGAGGATTTTGATTTTATGTTTGATACTGGAGGTAATTGGAATTTACTAGTAAAATTTACTGAGTAGCAGAGAGATACAGTTAGATCTGTGTTTTTGGAAGACCAGTTTGGCAGTTGAGTGGAAGATGGACTAGAATGGGGAAAGACTTCAGGCAGGGATATCAACAAGAATGCTAGTGGAATTGTTGAGGCATGGGGCATTGAGGTCTCATTTACATTATTCATTTCTAGAAATGAATAATGTAAAAATTATCTTTGAAATAATGAACATTATTGATAGTTTCTCTCTTACTGTCTATTTTTTTAATTAAAAATGGAATCCTAACAGGCTGTATTTAAATTTTTAATGAGCATAATCCTATAATGCTTTGTGATGAGCATTTCAAGATAACTAGTCTTGGACTTATAGGTTCTAGGAACAATAAGATGGTGCACTAGACATTTTCTCTGATCCCCACAACCTCTCAAAAAAAGAAGTTATGCTTCAAAGATAAAGCAATTTCAGCTGAATCTCTGATCTAGGACAACCAGAATCCAAAGGAAAGGTTAAAAAAACAAAACAAACCAAACCCACGAACTGATAATCACTGACCCTGAGGTCACTCAGCACCTCTCCCCTATTTCCCACGCTAGTGGCAGTGAAGCTCCACTAGGAGATGCAAGTATGACATGGACTTACATCAAACCCACTCCTGCACCCCATTCCTTCTTTTCAGTGCTGTAGAGACCCCAGCTCTAGAAGTTTGTTTGGGTCTTGTGACAACCAGCCTGGCCACAAACAAAAGCTCAAGGGGCTGCAACACTGAAACAACAGTGCTGCAAAGCTCTGAACTGCCTGTAGCAGGGAAAGCAGGTTTCAAACTGGGGGTCAGTTCTGACCACCCAAAAGTCAGGGCAGAGACCTAATTGGTGAACTCTGAATTGCCCAATGTGAGAAGAGACCAAGATGCTCTCAGTTATTTCCTAAGGAAACTATAATGGGGAGGAGCCAGAAAGTGAGTCATAAGGAAAATAAGGGGGGAAAAAGATTGAAAGTACCAAAGATTTCAGAAGAAGAAAACTTAAAAAACCTCGAACATAACAAATAAAAGGAAAAAAGTAACAAAAGAAGAAAGTATGACCTCCAGATCTAGTAAGCAAGTTCAAAATAAATATTAAAAGGTACTTCAGAGATCATCTCCAATCCCCTCATTTTACAAATGAGGAAACTGAGGCCCAAAATTGGGCTTCATTAAATGACTTGACTTCAGGAACAGTAGCAAAAATAGTAGCAGAGCCAGAATTCAACCCTAAGTCTTCCCTCCAAATCCAGCACTCTTTTCAATACACCTTACTGTTGTCTCCCTACCACCCTGCCAAGAACCTTCACTAAATAATAACTAATCCCTTAAAAATACTGTTCTAGGATCCTAGATATAGAGCTGGAAGTAAACTTCAGAATATCTAGTCCATTCGTTTTACAGATGATGAACCTAAGGTCCTAGGGAGGTTAGAGGACTTGCCTAAAGTCACATTACATAGTTAAGAACAGAGGCAGAATTAGAATTAGAATTAGAATCCAGGTCTGCTGACTGAAAAATCACTGTTTCTTTAGTACCATGCTGCCTCTATGTACAGATATGTTCACCATATGTTTGAAAAACTATTGTTTTTTAAATAAAAATAAATCTGAGAAAAATAAGTATACAGAGTGTCACAAGTTTGTTGCAAGCTGGCATTGCATAATATATGATAATCCTATTCAGCAACCTACTGTGCAACATAATAAGCATAGTGCTACTGGGCTCAGCTTCTAACCTCACATACTGTTACTTTTAAAAGACCAATAAAGAAAGGTTATTGATATAACACTTCATAGGCATAACAATGAGTAATCTGCTAGCAATATGAATTTCTGTCTAGTGGGATCAGGTGGCAAGTGAAATGGATACCATTGCCTCAAAGTATCAATCAAATCATCACTCAAGGTGTTCAACAAAGTCCTCTTTGAAATGGAAAAAAAAGGGGGGGAAAGAGGAGAGAGAGAAAATGTCACAACATAAAAGGTACCATTAATCAACAGCGAAGCAGTACAAATGAAAAGGTGGGAAGGTACTCAAAGGAGATGTATCAATGAAACATTTTTGCCTTTTCATCATTTTGAGACAGGCAGTTAAAAATCATATTGATTTAAAACATTAACCTAAATGTTAACTGCTTTTAGACCTTTGATACTAGTTTTGTAACTTAAATAGGTGCTCAATAAATACTTCTTGGACTGGAGAAACAAAACTGTATTTTTCCAGCAATATAACAATTTCTAGTTCCACATTTTTGCTTTTTTTAAGAGTCACCTGTTCAGCAACAGACATCCTTCTGTTAGGATCAACATCTCGCCCCTCTAATTTGGCTTTGACTCTCTTCCACACACTCACTGCATATGAGTTTCTTTCCTGCACAGCTGAAAAAAAAATGAAATCGCAAATATTCAAACCACCATTTTTAAAATACATAGAATTAAAGTACACCAAAAGAGAACTTTACAGTAACTAATTACCTTTTCCAGTTTTAGGATCTCTGACTGCCTTTTTAGGACTACAAGCAACACTCTTGCCTGTTCCTGGGACTGTGCTTGGTGGAGTATCTGCTGATGTAGCAAGATTTTTCTGAATTGCCTTTCTTGCGTTCTGTGACATAACTTCAGGCTGAGTCTTCTGGCCAGTGTTGCTTCGTACTGCTTTAAAGATGAGAGTTGATACTATTATTTAAATTGAATGAACAAAAATCTTCAGCTGATACAAACTAAGAAATTTGGCCTCAATGTCCTTCCACTCCCTATCATTAATATAATTTCATTCTAAACTTTAAAAAGTTTATTTGGCACGAATTATTTACACATTGAATTGACTATTTTGAAAGTTGGCTTAGCTGCCTGTTTTGGAAGGATTCCTTTCCCTACAAAGGGTGGCTGAATAGGAGTATCACATATACTATGCAAACTGGCCACATTACTATCTAGAAAACATATTTATACAAGTTCTTAATTTAAAATATCTGATTTCAGGGGCAGCTAGGTGGCACAGTGGATACAGCACCGGCCCTGAAGTCAGGAGGACCTGAGTTCAAATCCAGCCTCAGACCAAACACTTGACACGTACTAGCTGTGTGACCTTGGGCAAGTCACTTAACCCTAACTGCCTCACCAAAAAAAAAAAAAAAAAAAAAAAAAAAATCTGATTTCAACTTTTTTTCTTCTCCCTTTCCCCCCAATCACAAAGGAATACCTGCAGCGAAGGTTGGCTGATAGGTAGCAGATGATGTTGGACTTGAACATTCATTTGTTGCATCTGTGACTAGGGGTGATGCAAAACTCACTAGATTATTGTAGATGCTGAAAGATAAAAATAAAAATACACACTCATAAAATCTATTTTTAGAGCAAGAGTTAAATATGTAAATTCCAAAATCATTTAGAAGATTTTTGATGCAGTAAAAAAATGCTTTAATTTGAATTTAAAGACGACCAGATAAATTATTTAAGGTTTGCTTACATTTTTACTCAGTCAGTGACTGAGAAACCACTCTTACCTCTGACTTTGTGTTTTCAGATCTTTCAAAGTGGGAGTTATTTCTTGCAGCATTTCAACATGCTCCTGACTGCGCACTTGACCCATAGCCTGAACTAATGTAAACAATACTGTCTGAATGTTGTCTTGCCATGATTTGTATTCCCCTAAGAACTGCCTGACACTGTTTTCATAAGGAACATCGTCACCATCTGCCAGTGCAGCTTCTTCATCCTGAAATGAAAACATTAAGATATATTTCTATCTTGCTATTTCTTTTTCTTATATACCTTAATAAAAAATAATGGATCTCTCAAAGTTTTATTTTTCTATCACAGAACCAAAAAAAAAATTGACTTAAAAATACAACACAAAATGCAATAATTTAGTGATATACACACCATTCAAGGGCAGCTAGCTGGCACAGGATAAAGTGCTGGGCCTGGAGTCAAGAAGACTCATCTACCCTTACACACTTACTAGCTATGGGACCCTTAAGCAAGTCACTTAACCTTGTTTCCTCATCTGCAGAATGAGTTGGATAAAGAAATGGCAAACCACCCCAGTATTTTTGCCAAGAAAACCTCAAATTGCATCACGATCAATCACACACACAACTGAAAATGACTGAACAACAACAAAGACTATTCAATTTCCACTGGCAATCTAACAGATACCCTTTTTTTTAAATATCCTAAATGATATTCATTTTTTAAAAAATTTTAAGTTCCAAATTCTCTCCCTCTCTCTAGCACCTACTCCACCACCAAGAAGACAAGCAATATGATACTCATTATACATATGAAGTCATGCAAAACATATCATGCTGCCTCTTTCCCACCCCATGCCCCCCTAAAAAAAGACAAGAAAAAAACAAAATGAGAAAAAAACTTCAATCTGCACTCAGAGTTCATCAGTTCTCTTTCTGAATGTGGATAATATCCTAAATGGAAGAATAAATTTTTCTAAATAAATTTTCCCCAAATGTTTCTAGTTCTGTGTCTGTCATTAGCTGTGTGACCTAGGTTAATAAATGGGGAAGTCATAACTTCTCCAGGATTTGATTTCCTCATTTTACGAGAGCAAGGGTCAAGAAATTACAGTTCCTAGGCCAAGTCTGGGCCCAAATCCAAAAAAGCTGCATTTTAAAAAATGCAAAAATCATCCTTAGTTCACTGGCTATTCAAAAACAGGCAGGCTAGATTTGACCCATGAGAGTGCCCATAAGAGCAGGGGTTTCTTGCACCTATGAGGTGCGAGAAAAATAAATAGCTGATGAATGGAAGAGTTAAACTGGATCATCTCTAATCTTTCTGACCCTATGAGTCTTTAGAATCTGTTCTATGGTACTTACTTTCTTAGTATTATAGTATTCTTCCATGCCACAAAAGGAGAAAAAAAAATATTAAGCCTTAAAGTCTTCAAAAATAGTGAGTTTAACACTTCATGTGAAAAGAAATGTCTCTGCAATGAGGTTTACTTAAGCTTATTTAAAATACAGAATAGGTTTTGTTTAAAAACCATAAAACTCCAATATCATGTCTTCAGTCTTACCTTGGCCATTGCTTTTAGCAGATGCTTGACATCTCCAAGTTGCCTGTTGTGACCAGTGAGGACTGTCTTAATGTTATCAACCAGGTTCTGAATTGCTTCACAGACAGTTTCTATCTGTTGTTCTTTCTCTGTCTGAACTACCCTCTGAGTAGACATGTCCTGACTCAGTTGTTTGTGTGCTGACAAAAGCCACTCAGAGCTGCCAATAGCATGTTCAAGATTAGTACCCTAAAAAAAAAAAAAAAAATTCTTTTAAGAATCAATTGAAATAAAAATGTCTTTGACCATCATAATTAAAACACAATTTTAACAACTGTCTAACTGAACTATGTTGGTTACACTGTCCAAATGCTACCACAGATTATGACTATCTAATTACACATTAGGTAGCCCACTAAAAGAATGCCCAAATTTCAGCACTGTACCTATTACTTACTGCCAGACTTTGTAATATTCAAATTTACCACTTGCTGTATTAAAAAAAAAATATGTAAAGGAATACATAATTTAGAACAGGTCTAATGGGAAATAGCAAAACTTGTGACTACAACAATTAGTCAATTAACTTGGGAACATAGTTTTAAAGAATTCATTTTTTCTTTCTTAAAATTCAACACTTACCACTCTTTGTAGTAAACGAAGTTCTAACTCAGAAACCGAACTGTTAAACTGTGATGCAAATGAACACATTTGCTGACAGCGTTTGATAAGTTCAAATAATGAAGCATCCAGGTTTAAGGCTTCTGCAGTTCTAGTTCTTAAACTTTCAAAATGAATAATATTGCTGCAGAGGAAAGTTACCTATGAAGGAAAAGAGTGAATATAAGTGAATATAAATAAATTAACAAGATTATAAACAGAAATCTGAATTACCCAAAAAGTTAGTCTCAATTTCACTTTTTAAAAGAATCTCACTTCTAAAGGAGAAATACCACAGACATATTTAGCTATGTAGGTAGAAGCTATTGAGAGAAGTATGGGCAGCTAGGTGGCATAGTAGATAGAGCACCAGGCCTGGAGTCAAGATGACCTGAATTCAAATCTGGCCTCAGATACTTCGTAGCTGTGTGACTCTGGGCAAGTCACTTAACCTCGACTGCCTCAATTTCTTCATCTGTAAAAAGAGCTGGAAAAGGAAATGGCAAACCACTCCAATATCTTTGCCAAGAAAACTCCAAATGGGGTTACACAACAGTGGACACCACTGAAAACAACTGAACAAAACTGAGAGAAGTATTCCAGTCAATAACTACCAGTTCATCTCCTATTTCTTTAACATTCCCATTAAACAGGAAAATTTAGAATTGGTGATCATTCCAAATAAGTTCAAAGGCGTTAAATACTTTATACCTGATAGGTTTTTGTAAAAATTTTTAGTGGTTGTAAATAATCTTTTGAAATGAAAGGTCATTTCTTAGAGCAAAAATTCACAAAATCATAGATTTAGGAGTAGAAAGGGTCCCTAAAGGTCATCTAGTCCAAACCCTTTGTTTTATAAATGAGCACACTGAGGCCAGAGAGAGGAAGCACCTTGCTTCAAGGTAATATGAATTCAGATCTTCCATTAATCACATAATCTTCTATTTCCATTTTTAATGCTCTAATACTTTTGCTTAACCTTGTCTTCTTCAATTCATAGTCCACCACTATGACCTCCTTCATCCAAATGCTAGCTGGGGCAGTTTGGTTCATGAAATCCCTGTCAGACAAAACTGGATTTTAAAGCCAATTAGGGAAGAGATGATGTTTACTTCTCCAAATGCCCACAAAAGTTAAAGTGTAGCAGGCGGAAGGGCCCCTTGTTTGCTTTAAGTGTAGACATTTTCTATGCAGGTTGCTATTTACATAGCTATAATTTACCATCAAACAAAATTTCTGCCTTTATATTAAACTGTTAAACAGTTAAAAAATTAAACAGTTTTGCCTGCTGTTTAGCAAAGAATAGTAAGAGGAACATTGAGCTGAAAGGTGGATTTGACCCTTCTTGACTTAAATTGTATTATATATAGCCAAAACCATCAAAATTACCTGGTACTATATAAAATAGAAGAAAGTGCGTTTGAGTGCAAAAATATGCACACAATGGAAGAGCAGAGATTCCATAAATTGAACCAAAAAAACTATATGTAACAGAGCTACAATTTCATGCACTATCCTTTTTCTATTCTACTCTGTACATGGAAATGCTCATTTTATTTGGTGTTTGCACCAAAAACTGTTAAAAAAAAGTTTTAAAAATAAAGAATTTAAAAATAAAACTTAAAGAAGAAATCTATGAAGATAAGCATTTGATAATCCTACAGTAAATAAAAACTGGGGAAAAGGATTTATTTCATATATACTGCTAAAATACTGGATTACATATAGTAGACAAAAATTTAAAATGAATCAAATACCAGAATCAGAAAGAAAATTAGAAGAAAATGGAATCTATCTCACCTATGGAAAGGAGATACATTTTCATCTATTGAACAAATTCAAATAAATTATAGTAAGAAACAAAGTAAACAGCTTTAATTACATAAAAAAAACATTCTGTAGAATTGAGCAGTTTACTCAAGGTAAGAGAGAGAACCAGCAAATTTAGGGAAAATTCAGGCCACAAATGGAATAGAAAAAAATAAATGTGAAACTGATTTAAATGGGGCATTTAGTTTCTAAAAGAAGATACAAATAAAAGTCATTAAAAAACACTCAAAGTACCTAATAATCAAAGGAATATAAATTTTAAAAATGCTGAAGTACTACCCTTACTCATACAACACTGACAGAGACTGATAAAAAAAAAAGTCAAAAATCAAAGATGGTAGGGATTTCAGACAAAAATGAACACTCATGTTAGAGGTTAATTTTTGCTGAACAATTTGGCAAGACACTGCAAGAGTTATTTTTAAAAATCATACTCTTTGACTCAATATTTAGAAACAGACTCTTCGTTTATAAAGAAGAAAAAAAGTTCTTCGATCAAAGATGTTTAATAGCAATTTAAATATCTAACAGTTGGAAAACAGTCAAACTGTGGCTTATCGATGTAAGCCTACTAATAAAATTAAGACTTTCAAATATGAGAAATGTAAATAATATGGAATGATCTATGAAATAAAGCAAAACAAAAAAAGCAGAGAGTAAACATCTTAGTACATTCCCTCTGAAATTACCTATTTTTATCCTGTATATATCTTATTTTGGGTTTTTTTTGGCCTTTCTCTGCATCCCAATACTTAATATAGTGCCTGGCACAAAGCAGATGCTTAATTAATGCTTGCTGACTGGGGTGCTGTCAGTATAGTGTGATACAAATAAGATGGCTATACTAGAGAGAAAGAATACTCCCAATATTGCAAAAGTTTGCATTATGTTTCCGATTACTGGTTGTAACCTGATAAAGGATTAATTAAAATTGTACTTACCTCTAATAAGAGCCTTAGGAGAATGGCTATAATCTACTGACTTATCAGCAGGTTGCAGACTATACTTCACTGTTAAGGAAGTGTATTACTACAACCTACTAGCTCCAATTTCAGATGACTAGGGGAGATGGGCACATGACAGGGGAAGAACAGGATAATAACCCAAAAGGACTTTTGTGTTACATATCAAATATAAAGCTTCTCCAATATCACAGTAGAATACAAACAAAATGCAATTCAACATACCTGACTTGCTCTTTGGCTTTCTTTAAGGACAAGATTCCTTCTTTCAGCAATCGTTGCTTCAAAATCTTGCAAGACTGGGGCCAATGCAGGATTGGCCCCACCTGCCCATTTCAAACGCTGTTCAATACTTGCTTCAAGTGCTGCTAGTTTCTCCTGGAAATTTAAAAAAAAAAAAGTAGCTTCTTTTAAAAATACCAATACAACTATACAATCCCAATAGTGCCAATACTGGGCACCATACAGAATGTTCAAAACAAGATTTATTTATCAACAAACATTTATCATGTACCTCTCTGTGGAATACTGTGCTAGGTGCTTAGGATGATACAAAGTCTAGATTGAGAGTCCTAACCAGTCTATGAACTCTCAAGTACATTCACCAAAATATTTCTGATAATTGTGTCAATATAATGGTTTTCTTTGTATTCTTACATATTTTATTTAATGCATTTAAAAATTAAAAACATTATTCTGAGAAGGGGTCTACAGACTTTGCCAAACTGCCAAAGGGATGCACAGCACAAAAGAGGTTAAGAGCCCCTGGTCCACAGGAAGAGTCCATGGCCTTTCAGGAAGGCAGTATGAGGAAGTGACAGGCAAAGATTACTGTAATACATAAGTAACATAACTAGATACATACATAAGAATTATGATTCTGATAGGAGAATGAATGGTAGATTTGAGAAGGGAGGAAAAGAACATAATCAAGAAGACTTCATAAGAGAATACTGCCAATAGTCTAAGTGGGTGGTAATGAGGACCTACAGTAGAGTAGTAGTGGTAGTGGGAAAAGATGCAAGAGATATTTCAAAAGAAAAATCAATAGGATATGGTGATTAATTAGATATGAGAAGCAAGGGAGAGGAAGAATAAAAGATAGTCTCAAATGGTTGCAAATATGCAAAAACTGAGGAAAGATGGTATTACTGAAAAAAACAGTGAAGGAAGCAGTATAGTTATGCATCAGCTCAGAAGATAGTATTTTATTCACTCTTAAACCACAGCATTAAAATTCCTATTTAAAAATAGTGAGTTAACCACTCTCAATTTCCTTATCTGTAAAACTCAGGAAATAAGTGCCCAAACCTCATGTATAATTTGAAAATAAACCACACAAAACAAAGGCTTAGAGTTCAAAGAAAATTTCATTAAAAACAATTTTGTTCTAGCAATTTCACACTTCGCAATATACATGAAGTCTTTCAGATCACAAGGATTCCATTTAAAGATAGCAATTTATAGAATTCACAATCTGGTTCTCTCCCATGCTCAAAATTTACATATGAAGATAGTTCAACAATACAATGGAAAATATAATTATCTGTTACACTTACTTAATAAATGGGATATACTTGCTGATAGAATTCAACACAGACATCTACTCATTTAATCATGGATGAAATTACTATGTTTAGATACCCTGAAGAAAAAACATGAAGGTTGGCACAACATACCTGCACTGCTGCAATTGAAGTTTCAATCTGACTCAGTGTATGGAGTTTCTTTTTCATACTGGTTAAAATAGCAGAACGGGGTGGAGGTGTAACTGACATGGCTTGTGGTCGACTAATAAGGAGATCTTCATGCTGCCACTATTTCAGGGAAGGGAAAAAAAGGAATTTAAAATTAATTGGCAATCCTTGTAAAAACTGTTTAAAAATATTCATGGCAGCATAAGCATGTATGATGTACTGGGTGAAATGATACAATATATCTTAGGTGCACAAATCTCTAAAGAAGCAAACTGAGGATAAGGCAGAATCTTTGATAGGTTTCTTTCTTTTGAACTGTTGGCTTAAATTTTGTGCCACTTATTTTGAGAAAATCAGTCCAAACTACCAGGGACAGAAGTTTATGTGAACCTTTAAAATCTAATGTGATTTACCTGAAACATGGCAATATGCAGCTGTACTCTTTGGAGGCTTGTCTTACAAGATGAAATACTGGTTTCTAGTCTTCGAACCAAGTCATGTTTCTTCCAAGCAGTGTCATATGAACTGGCTAGTACTGTTGCCCTGTTCATGACCAGCTGAGAAAACTTTCCAATTTGTATGTTATGTTCCACTGCTTTCTTACACAAATCGTCAACTGAAACTTTGCTTTCAGCGCCAAAGTCTTTTGCTTCTACTTGAGCAATTATATCTACTCCTAAAGCACTGATGAAACTGCAAAGAGTAAGACCCAAGGCCTGATTTGGGAGTCCAATTAATAACTGTCTCACAAAGTCTGCTGTAAATGCCTTTATTGGCTTTGCCATTTGGTCCTCACTAAAACAAGAGTTTCTAAAAAGTGTTTTTACATTGACAATCTGTACAGGTCCATTTACAGTATTCTGGTCTTCAAGTGAACTTGACCCTAAAAAAGAAAAATATTCTACTGAATTTAAGAAAGTTGGATGTCAAAGATAAAACAGTGTCCAAAATAAATAAATAAAAGAAAAAGAAAAAAAAAACAGATGGCAGGTCATATAAAATACTAAATGAAACTTCACAAAAAACCCAAACCAAAAACAAACCCACATACCTACAACAGAAAGGGGTAATTTAGGACTCAACCAAGTTCAACAATATTTTGCAAATATGAAACACTTACCTGACAATGTTTTTGAAAAAGTACCACAGAGTCTGAAGAATTCTTTAATTGTCTGCAATCGTTTTAAAAAGAAAATTTCTTCTAGCACTTGCCGGTGATTATCGTCATCAAAAAAATTAACTTGGGTACTCCTGGCTTCCCTTATAATGTCTATCTTACGCCAAGCTACAGGTATTTCCATCTTATTTAGCTGTCAATTAAAAAAAATACATATATATTTCATTCCATTTTCCCCACATCCATTCACTCAAATATTTGCTGCATATATTTAATTCCTAAAATAAAGTTAACACTTACCTTTTCAATTAATAAGCCAAAAGCAGTTTCAACTTGGGCAAACATTCCATCAAAAGCAACTAAAAGCATCTGACCAGCTGACATTTTGGGAGTTTCATCAACTGAACCATTTCTTGGTTGAATCAATTCACCATACTGAGAATGCAGTATCCTGATTAAAAGAATGGGAAATTAAAACAGCTCAAGGACCTTTACTGTTAACCAAAGCAGAAATTTATTAAATTTCATCAAAGGACTTACTTCACCTATACCTCAACAATTAGAAAAGAAACCATATAACCTGACTCTAAGTATACACAGGATAGAATGTAGAATGATAGATTGCTTTGTCTTTGTCTTTATATCCTCAATACCTAACAGCTCCTGGCACATATTAGGTGCTTACTAAATGCTTGTTTAATAATGATTTTTAAAAAATTAACTTATTTTTAGTTTTCAACAACCACTTCTATAAGCTTTTGAGTTTTAACTTTTCTCTCTCTCCCTCCCCATCTTCCTCCCCAAGATGGCATTCAATCTGATATAGGCTCTACATATACATTCCTATTAAACACATTTTCACATTAATCATGTTGTAAAGAAGAATTAGAACCAACAGAAGGAACCACAAGAAAGAAGAAACAAATCAAAACAGAAGAAAAAAAAAGCGCGAACAGTATGCTTTGATTTGTATTCCAACTCCATAGTTCTCTCTTTGGATGTGGATAGCATTTTCCATCATGAGACTTTTGGAGATGTCTTAGACCCCTGCATTGCTGAGAAGAGCTAAATTTATCAGTTAGTCATCACACAATGTGACTGTTACTGTGTATAACATTCTCCTGGTTCTGCTCACTTCACTCAGCATCAGTCCATACACGTCTTTCCAGGTTTTTCTAAAGTCCATTAGTTCATCATTTCTTTTCTTTTCTTTTTTTTTGTTTTTAGGCAATTGGGGTTAAGTGATTTGCCCAGGGTCACACAGCTAGGACGTGTCAAGTGTTTGGTCTGAGGCCGCATTTGAACTCAGGCCCTCCTGACTTCAGGGCTGGTGCTCTATCCACTGTGCCACCTAGCTGCCCCTTAGTTCATCATTTCTTATAGCACAATAGTACCCCATTACATTCATCTACCACAACCTGTTCAGTCATTCCCCAATTGATGGGCATCCTCTCTGTTTCCAATTCTTTGCCACCACAGAAAGAGCTGCTATAAATATTGTTATACATGTGGGTCCTTTTCCCATTTTTATGATCTCTTCAGGATACAGCCCTAGAAGTGCTACTGCTGGGTCAAAGGGTATGCATATTTTTATAGCCCTTAAATTGCTCTCCAGAATGGCTGGATCAGTTCACAGCTCCACCAACAATGCATTAATGTTCCAATTTTCCCACATCTTCTCCAACATTTATCATTTTCCTGTTTTGTCATGTTAGCCAATCTGATAGGTGTGATGTGGTACCTCAGAGTTGTTTTGATTTGCATTTCTCTATCAATAGTGATTTACAGCATTTTTTCATATAGATTTATATAAATATATATTTATATAATTTAAATATATTATATATAATAATATATTTAATATGTATTTAATATTTAATATATATTTAATATTATATATATATATATAAATAGATTTAATTTCTTCATCTGAAAATTGCCTGTTCATATCCTTTGACCACTTATCAATTGGGGAATGACTTGTATTCTTATAAATTTGACTTAGTTCTCTATATATTTTAGAAATGAGTCCCTTATGAGAGACACTGGTTGTAAAAATTCTTTCCCAGTTTTCTACTTCCCTCCTAATCTTGGTTACATTGGATTTGTTTATGCAAACCTTTTCAATTTAATGTAATCAAAATTATCCATTTTACATTTCATAATGTTCTCTATCTCGTTTGGCCATAAATTCTTTTCTTCTCCATAAATTTGACAGTCAAACTATTCTTTGCTCTCCCAGTCTGCTTATAGTATCAGCTTTTATATCTAAATTGTGTACCCATTTTGACTTTATTTTGGTTTTTTCGTGTAAGATTTTGGTCTATGGATAATGATTTTTTGGGACAAAAAAAGACAGGCTGGATTCTGCTATCTCACTAACTGACTGCATTGATAAAATAGGAGTGGAGTATGCCAACTGCCTTGAGTTTTACTAAAACAAAAGTCTGAAGGGACCTTAGAGGATACCCAGTTCAGCCTGTACCTAAATAAACAGTCTAATTATTAGTCATCTTGCCTTTATGGACAAACTATTAGTGAGAAGGAATCTACTTCCTCCAGACTACCTTTCATGTAGTATAGCTATCTATTTCTCAAGTGATTGCTAACTACTGATTTGAAAAATCCTTTGCACAGAAAGCAAAGCTAATGAAGTAAATGATACTATTTTAAAAGAACCTAAAAAAAGCCTTTTTTAAGCCTAAAATTCCTAATTGAGGAGTTGTAAATTGCTGTACTCAATGTATTTTAGAATGATTTACTGAGACCTTGTTATGTGCAAGGCACATGAAAAAAAATCACCTATTATGATATGTATGCAAATGATATGTATCAGTAAACTGTCAACATTAAAAAAAAAACATTTCTGCCACTTAATATGGTACATGTAATGTATATGGGGTTATTTTGGGAGAGTGGTGAGGGGGGGAAAAAAAAGGAGAGGGCACCTCTGTTTAAAAATTAATTATTGCTCTAATCAGTGAATGTCTTTCATACATGCTACTTGGTTGACAGACTTCTGTTCGAGATCTTGAAGTTCAATTTTACCCTAAATTTACCAGTTTATTCTTGTATGAGAGACCAGGATCAGATTTAATAAGCATGAATTTGAGGGCAAATCAAATCTTTTCTTCTTCCAGCTAAAGCTAGTGGGAAAAATTGCAATTTACTTCGGTTTTTTTTTGATATTAAAAAGTTATTAGGGCAGGGAGGCCTAAAGTTACCTTTAAGATGAGTAGAAAAGAAATAATATCCTTTTCCTCTGGTAATTCAAGCAAGATACAAAACAATCAATGCTAGCATTAGAGGATTGCTCTGAAACTCAGAACAAGAGCTGTACACAAAAGATATAGAATTTCAAAAGGAATAATGGAAAAAGCAATACGAATTAAGAAGAAATTATACTATAAAGCAGTAAACAATTTGGTGCTGGTTTAAAAAAACTGAAAATTAGATCAGTGCAACTGACTGGACAGGAAAAGAATCAGAAACAAACTCAATAACCAAATGTTCAATAAACTCAAGAACATAAATTACTTGGTGAAAGAAATCTCTATGTCACAAGAATTTGAAAGAAAACCATATATGACAGTAAGCTAAAAATGGATGTGTAACTTGAATATTAAAGTTAAAAACATTTTAAAAAATAGTATACAATACTTTTAGGGTTTTTTATTCTTTCTCCCCACCCTCCATTCCTCCCATCCACACATATAAGATCCATGTGTGGCCAAGACAGCTGCCTGAATGGGGAGGGAAATTACCCATATCAGACATATCTATTCTAATAAAACCCTGCAATTTGCACCAGATTGCATAATGATCAAGCAATTTAGACTGACTTCTTTCATCCCAAAACTGCAAAAGAAGGAAAGCACAAGCCTAAGGGCAATAGAAAAGGGAGCCTGCTAGTATAGAACAGACTCCCAGAACTGCCAAGAACACGAACAGCCTGCAAGGTTCTGTGTTTGGAGGCAACAAAGGCAGAGAGCTACCTCAAAAAAGCCCCAGGGGGAGAAGAAAGCTCTAAAATGGGAACTTGGGAATGGCAGCGGTCACGTTCAGACCAAGATTCTCCTGACTCAGGGACTATAAGGTCCCATGTACTGAGATGGTTAGAGAAAATCCAGCACTCTGAAACTTAAAGATCTCGGTGGCTGAACTCCACACCCAAAAAAGTACAACAAGGGGTACAGCCTGGCCCTGGCACAAAACCCTAATTCAGGAACTAAAACTGAAGACATGGGTAAGTCAAAGAAAACACCGGCCAGTATAAAATAGGACAAATGTAGAGATCCATAAAATTCAGCCCAGGAAAAGAAAGGAACTCTACAACAAGTGCAAGCAGAGGTTCAAAGGGGAAAAAAAAATGGACTTTCTACAAGGACTATCTGAATACCTAGAAGAAAAGAAGCAACATCCTAGATCAATTAGAACCAGAGGACAAAGTGGAGTGGGAAAAAAAAAAAAAGATCTATTTATCATCACCAGAAAGAAACCTCAAAAGGAAGTTTCAGGAATAAATATCATAGCCCAAATCCAGAACTCTCACATCAAAGGAAAAAACAAAACAAACAAAAAACACTGCAAGCATAAAGTGCCCCAAGTACTAAGACACCAAAATCAGAACAATGTAAGACATGAAAGTTTCTACTATATTAAGAGAAAATGGAATACGACATTCCAAAAGGCAACAGATAGGCATTTACAATATAAAAATAATTTAACTTATCAAGGTGAGTGGAATTCTACAAGGAAAAAAAAGGGGGGGGGGCTTTTAATGGAATACAGAACTTTTAAGTATTTCAGATGAAAAGACCAAAGCTGAGCAAGAAATCTGAAATACAAACGTAAGAGCAATTTGGAAGAGGATGTATGATGATGTAGTACTAACAATTCAATAGAGGGAGAAGAAACAAGTGTTCCTTCAGAACTTCAATGTCTTCCAAGGGGATTGAAGGAAATAAGAACTGGTTTAGTTCTGAGGATTTTAAGTCTGCTGTCCAATTATTATGACACAGACTGATCTCTGAGATGAGAAAATTCACCCTCCCCCTTCCTTTTTGCAGAGATGGCAGAATACAGGAATGAAACATTGTACATACATGTTGTCAAACTTGGGTGCTGTATTGGGTTTTACATTCAAGAGCACTTAATCCCTGATCCCTCTTCCCACCTTTATTTTTTATTCTTTGTTATTGTTAGAATGAATGGCTCTTTAAATAGGGAAATGAGAATGGACATATCTGGAAATTAAAGTGATATATAAAAGAAAGAAAGAAAAAGACTTAATTGGCTAGATGGTACTTAATACTTGTTAACTGAGAGTGTGCTTTTCTTTCTTTCAGTTTTCAACTCTCTAACAAAGCCCAGTTTCATTGGTGACTTGATGGCAGATACCCAAATTGTAGGCACTATGCCAAGGAATGAATGAATTAGCCTCAAAAGAGCTAGTCTCAAAAACCCCAACATAAAAATGCCACACTATTCACGTGTGTACACACACACATTTTTATTTTATGTGTAATACAAATATGCTTATGAATATATACACAAAAATCTGTAAATGGTCCTCTCCAAAAATACAGAAACATTCAAGGTAATTAAAAATTATTAAGACTATTATATCTGAATTGGGATGAGAAAAAAATGAATGGCAAGAACAAGGAATACTTAGTTCTGCCACCTCAAATTTAAAGTTAAAGCAAATCTCATAAATTTTCTAATGTACTAATTGTTTTACTTATTCTGATGAATCCTACAACAGCTGATCCTGCATTTGGTTTTGAATGTTCTTAAATCTCTATATAAAATACATAATATATTTATTATAAACAGTAGGACCTATACATAATATAAAATGTAAATCTTCCAGGTAACTTTTATGCTTATAAATCAATAATGAAAGCTAAAAGGAACATTCTTTTATTCTATCCACCTTTTCTCTCAAGCACAAGAGAAGGGATTATTAGAGAGTCATTTACCTTGCAACATCTATATAATGAGCATGTGTTTCTTCTTCTAATCCCATGGCTGCATTTCTTAAGTAGGCTTGAAGAGACTCAACTAATGTCTGTAAAGGAACTCCATCAGTTGTTTGTTCAATAAGAGTGTCCAGATCGTGAAGCATACTTTCTAATGTATATTCTCCTTTCATTAAACATCTAAGTGCTTCTGGAAATATTATTTGCCGAAAATTGGAGTTCAATTCCTATGAACATACAACAAACATCATTTAGTAATACTTTTGCATTATTTCAACAGTCACATCCTACTAACTCAGTGCTTTCCAAAATGGGGACATACCAAGGAGTACATAATCAAATGGAGGATAAGAGAATGAGTTTTGGCTCACCCTCTTCAGAATAGACTATCTCCAACTCAAAAATCTTACAACTCTCCCCTTTGATCATGTAGCTGAATACTCCCCACTCTATACTATGACTGTTGGCCTCCCATGGTTGCTGCATGGGCAAAATTCCATCTCCCACACTCAGAACTTCAGATTATCTGATAGCTCAGTGGGAAGACAGTAAGTGAGGAATCTTCTTCTCAACCTCTTTTCATTTTTTTAGGGGGAAAGAGTGAAGAACCCAGGCTGAGCAGGCACAAATGGGTTAGGATCTACAATGAAGATCTCAGATTCCTCCATTTCTAATGAAAATTCCACCAATTTCTCATATCCTCAACTTCCTTGTTATCCTGACTCTACACACAAATGAAACTCTCTTCAAAGTTACCAATGATCTCTTAATTGCCAAGTTTGAAGGCCTTTTCTCAATCCTCATTCTTCTAGATATTTCTGTAGAATGTGACACTGATGAGCATCCTCTCCTGGATAGTCTCTCAAAAGCACTGTTAAGTACATCACCAATTAAAAACTCCTATCTGCACACTTAAAAAAAAGGTGGAAAAAGAATTTTTTTAACTTGTTAAAAATCTTCCCAGGTAAGAGTTTACTGGGTTTTGAACTTATTTGTTAAAAAACACAAAAATACAACACTTTCTGATGAGTTTGCAAGAATTGATTTGACATCAGAGAACATAGAAATATAACAGCTGAATTTCAACAAAAATCTTTGCATAATGGAGTAGATGGTATTTAAAAATGAGTATGATTTAGTAAGTACAATGATGTACTTCTTTCATTTGGACCTATGTATCTTTGTGAGGTATCTATTTTAGCATTGACAACAAAAAAATCCAAGTACAGAAATAAACTGAACTTAAAACTAGATCTTTCAATTGCTGGACCCCAAAATGTTAAACTAAAGTTTTTAAAAATAAAGAAGCATATTCGATTATAATCTTCTCATTAAAACTTTAATATTTTCAAAATTTATGTCATCTTTATCTCATAATTTTAAAATGTCTTTGTGTGTAAAATCTATGAACAAGTAGATATACACATTTTTTTCTTGGGGAGGGGTATTAAAAAAACTTTTTATTGACAAAGGTGGTGTGATCAAATAGGTTCAGGGACCAATACACTAGCTATCTGGAGAATGAAGGAGAAACCTGTTTTCTACAATAATGCAACAGTAATTACTAATTAGGGCAATGACTCACAGTGCTTGGTTTCATTTCAACATCAAAACTTTAAAACAGTGTCTTTCTAAATTCTATTGTCAAACTGCAATGGTTACAAAATTTTTATTTGAATTTTTACTATAAATGGATGTCTAAATAGGGATTCTTACATTAATTTTCTGGATGATATACATAATAGATGAAATGAGACAATACAGATAAATGGCTTTACAAACTTTAAAGTGCTATGTAAATTTGAACTAAGAAATATGTTCAATATTTAAAGTGTAAGTTTATATGACTTAGGGTAAACAAAAATGTCTCTCACTAGACACACAAACAGATTGTAACATGGGATTAAAATTTACATAAGAGATCACAATTTTAACTGATTTATGAAAATCCTCACTCTCACTGTAGTTCAGATAGCCACAGCTGTGGTATATTGGAAATAATACAGGGTTTAGAGTCAGAAACCTGGGTTCTAGGCCCTGCTCTCGCACCTTCTCTTATAAAATAAGGATAATAACTTGTACCTCTTTCCCACCGGGAGAGACAGAGAAAGAGAGGGAGAAAGAGAGAGAGTGTGTGTGTGATGAAAGGAGAAAGCATATATAAAGCAAGTTTTATTTCTATATCAATGATTGTAATTATCCTTTTCTAAAAAGTTCATTTGACAGCAAAGTTAAAAATTTTTTTTAAATGAGGCTGACTCAATAATATGAATGGCAAGTATGCTTTTGTTTAGGAAATAGTCTTTCTTAACAAGAATTAAAAACAAAACACGACAAAACATAAATTCACGGAAAAGAAAATAGATGAGAGTGATGTAAAATAAAGAAATTTTTTACCTGAAGTGAAGTATATACTCCATTAGCTAAGTGAACTGCCTCAGATGCTTCCATTGGGTTAGGAATATCTAAGTCCTGTGGGACCAGATGGCACTGCTTCAATAACTGAACAAGACATGTAACATTTCCGCTCATACTACATAGTTCTTCTAAGAACCAGGCTCCATCCCGTGAAGTGAGATCAACAAGCTGTTCTCCAGCACTAGATGCAGCACCTTCCATCATTAGATTACGCCTAAATGAGATATTTAAATAATGAGAAAAAATGTACACTGACTTTACAAATTAATTATCAATATTAGACACAAAAGTCAGTTATTTGAAGCATTATGTGAAGAAGTCACATTTAGAGTAGACAATCTATTCAAATCTAGACAATTTTAAAGATACAAAATTTCCACCGTCAGTCTTTTGATAAATTATTCCAGATCTAAAAATCCTACAAAACTTTCAACCTTCAGGAAATGAAAAGGAGGCCATTAAAAAGGCAACACATCAGCACAGGTCCTCCTTTAGGCTCCTAATTTAGGACCAATGAGTTCATAAAAGGATTTCAGAACTTGTGAAAAGGCTGAGAGAGCATATATGCCCAGGTTATCTCCTGTACCATGGAAAAGTGAAAAACTATGAGGGTCATTGGCCCACCCCTTGTAAATTTCATCATGGTGGTCTAGAAAGATTAGCAGAGCCAATACCTACAGCAGCACAGGTGAAATGGTAGCTAAAAGGCTTTAGGAGTGCTCTGAAGACATATTCTGATTGATGCCCACATTAAATGTGACGGAGTGTTTCAGACCTTTTCCTGGTAATATTATTGAAAATATTAGGCACTACAATGAAATTAGTAGGCATAAAACCAACCTGGTACCAATGTATTGAGCACTGACATAAAAAATAAACTAATTTCTGTTCATAAAGCACAAAGCACCATTAAATACCTATATTGTACAAAACATTGTGAACAAAAAGAAGAAACACAATTTAGTTCCTGCCCCTTTAGGGTTTACAATCTAATAGTCTCAACATAGAGCATGGTCCTATAAACATCTAACTTACCTTGTAAGGGTGCAAAGGGCAGAAATAATAACACTAGCTAGGCTCAAAGACCCTTCTTCTCCATTTTCATGTAGAAAAACTTTAATACAACGTTCAATTTCTTTCAATTGTTCTTCACAGACTGGCACAGTAACTGCTTCCTGCTTCAACCTCTCCACTTGTCTGATAAGTCGGCTATTTATATCCGCAGCATAACGCTGGAGAGTCATTTCTGTGGCAGTTATGAATTGGCATACTGTTGGAGGTGGTTGGGGAGCATACTGCATCTCATATCTGTAAAAAACAATCACAAGACACAGATTTGAATCTGTGACATAATTATAATTGCTCATGAAAAGCACTATTTATTATTTTTAATTAAAATAAAAAAATACAAGAACAATAAAAGCCCATGAAAAGTGACTTAAAATTTCCCATGTGAACCTTCTATAAAGTTTTTTGATTAACTGATTTTTTTTTTTTACTAAGAATATGTGCCAAGAATTTTTACTTCCCTCAACTTTACCCTGTTGCCTATAACTTACTTTCTGTATAATTCCTGACAGTGCTCAATTGTTGTGTTACAGATAAGTTCTTCCATCCAAGCTTTCCACTGTTCAATTCGGTGTTTCTGAAATATCGCTTTTGGGTATTGAAGAGCTACAGTTGCATAGTGATGCAGCTGCTCAAGACATCCTCTTAATACTGACCGCCTCTGCTGCAGAAGAGCACCAACCTCTCCCTCAAGCTGTTCACACTGGCTGATCAAATGAGCCTGACCAGCATTCTGAAGAAAAGCAGTTGCTGGTACATAGCTTGGAGGACCTATAAAACAAAATGCAAAACTTAATATAATGGAATTAAATTGTAGCAGTAACTTAGGAAATAGCATAATGCAGACCATCAAGGAAAATGTTTCACTGTCATACAACACTGTTTATATATTACAACTGCAGCATACCAAGGTCCATTTGTGTGCTAATCTCTTGAAGAAGACTTGCAAGTTGTGTTGCTTCTAAATTATTAAATGCAGCCTGGTAATGTGTTATCCACTGTTCAAATTCATTCAGTTTCACCTGGATTGCTTCCTGAACAGCTCTTTGCTGAGTCTGCAGTTGTGTATGTTCAGAGTACCTGAATTAAAGAAATCAAAGAAAAAATATTTCCTCTGAATTAATGTTAGATGAATAAGAGTCAATTGCTGAAAAGATGACAACTTAAAAAAAGTTTTGTGATTTGTGCTTACGTTGTTTTAATCATTTAAAATGAGGCTGGTATTAAACAAAGGATCAAAAACTTAGAGCTGGAAGGGATCTGAGATTTTCTACTGTGATGTTCCTCTATACAAAAAGTTCTCAACTTTCTGGTCTGAAGGCCTTTTTTAAAAATTGAAGACTCCAAAGAGTTTTTGTTTATGTGGGTTACACCTATTCATATTTGCCAAATTAAATATAAAAACTGATGAATTATTAGAATATTTATCATTACACTGGCATTGTTTTTACAATTTTTTTGCAAATCTCTTCAATATCTAGCTTAAGAAGTCAGCTAGATCCTCAAATCTGCTTCTGCATTCAACCTGCTACAATGTGCTGTTTTAGTAGAAGCAAATTTGAAAATATAGCCTCACATAGATATGCAGCTGAAAAAGGGAGGAGTATTTTAATAAGCAAATAATGTTTTAGTAGGATTAAAGTAGTTTTGACCTCATGGTTCCCATGAAAAGGTCTCAGGGGCCCCCCGTTATCTAGACCAACTTCCTCATTTTATAATTAAGGAAATTACGGACCACAGAAGTTAATTCATTTGAGGTACTAATAAGTAGCAGAGTAGGGATTTGAACCCAAGTTCTCCAGCAGTATTTCTAGTAGTCTTTCCTCTATACTAACTATGGAAAAAAAAAATTCACAGGTTCATAGATGACAAATTTAGAACTGAAATGAACACCTGAGGATATCCATTCCAATTCTTTCATTTTACAGATGAGAGAACTGAGAGATAGAATGATTTCCTTGCACAAAGTCACATGGGCATTAAAAAGTACACTTATAAACAAATATTCAACAATTCTTTTATACCTGTGCTGTAGAGTGTGAGAAGGATGATCAGCTCCTTCAGCTCCTTCCAGGAATTCAATCTCCTCAAGGAGCTTGCCTTGTAATTTCTCAACATCTGTCAGTTGTTCTTGCAAGTTCAGATATTCTTCTAAACTGCTGTCTAGCTTGGGAAGCACAACCAGCATTTCATCCCTATTCTTAAACCAGTTTACCTAAAAAAAAAAAAATTATTCTTATTAGAAAGCCTTCTTACAGCCATTTTACTCAGACAGTTTAGCATCATTAACTTAATCATACAAAAAGCAAAATGTACTATCAGACAGTAGAAGAAAAATGATATGTAAATAATTAAACAAATGAAGGTAAATACAATACATGGCCCCTTGACAAAATACTGGGAGATTTTTTTTTCTTTTCAAGGGACCTGATGTAAATTAAAAGACTTGATTCACTAGCATAGTGCTTTTAGAAGAAAAAGCAGTATTAACTAAGACTTCAACTGAACAAAATTCCTGTGTAATATATAATATGATTTCAATACTGAACCTTTAGGTGAACAGTTATATTTAAGTAGTAGTGGTGGTTCAAGTCACTGACATACTTTTAACTATATATTCAAACATATATAGTATATGATATACATTATCATATTTATTTCACCTTAATTTCAGCTACTCTGGATGAGAAAAGGCTTCGTGTAATGTCTCTCTCCATTTCTCTTTTACTTTGTTTGTTTTCAGCTTGCTGGCCACCACCACCATAGACAGCTCCAGCAAATCCTGCTTCTCCCCCTGCTGTCCAGTCCACCAGGGGATCATACACAAAAGCTTCCAGTAATGTAAGCAAAGTCTCTCTTCCACGTCGCATGATGTGCAGAACCTGTTTAAATAAATAAAATACTTTTAAATAAATAATTTTACATTAGTTTTGTGGTTACTTTCCTTACAAAAAGAAAATCTTATTTTGCAGGTAAGAATAATAGATATGTTTGCTTACTTTATTAAAGTGTACCCAAAAAAAGGAGGAAGCATACCTGCTCACAAGAAAGCCTGAAAACTCCTTCTACTCCAGTCACACCCAGGGCTGTTTCAATGTTGTGTGTCATGCGGAAGGGTACCTTTTCAGGAACTCTAAGACTTTTACCTAAACAACAAGATATTTTTGTTCTTATTTTAGACCTCCTACTCACTTCAGGTGGCTCCTCAAATATAAATTTAAAGATTCTATATTTTATAAATATACAAAAATCAATTCTATTTTACCTTTTTCAAAGCAAACATTATAATCTATGTGAACAACTTCTCCTGTAGTCATGTCTATAAGAACATTATCCAGATGTCTATCTCCAAGGCCAATTATGTATCCAACCATAGACATGACTGCGGTAGATCTTGCATAGGACTTAAAAATAAAAAAGATTTCATACATCACTAACAATTATTTTTTAAACATGAAAACAATGCTTTGAAACCAGTATCAAAACCACAACTCCAATCTCTCATAGATGGCCCACCCTTCTAACTAGTTTACTTTTCTTCCTATTTCTAATTTTTTTTTTTGGGTATGCTTACCTTCTCCCCCACCCAGGGTCTCACTTAAAACTACTTGGTGTTTCTTCCTATGTCCCTAGTTAAGATTACAATCAGGGATATAAATATTACGCATTTTAAATTTAGGTCTTTATTGTGTTACCCTCAACCATCAAAGCCCTAAGCTTTATTTTAAACAAACCATACCTGTGTAACTCTCCACCATTCATCAGGGGTAGTACAAGATGACCACAGCTCCTTAGCCAGAAGATTTGGTGGTGTTGCCTCCATTAGCTCTTCTAACACAGCCTTCATCACATTAAGGGGCCAATCACGACGAGAAACATCAAGACTAAGTCCAACTGCTTTTAAGGCAGGTCCAATTTTACTGTAATAAAGTTCACTTGGCCGGGGTACTATTCCAGGATTTTGAGGAGTTTGGTAAGAATCTTGAGCCTGTTAAAAAACAAACAAAAAAACCCTGCAATTTTATTTCCAACAAAAGTTTGAATTGTTGGTACTGTCAGACAGAGCTGTTAAGTCTGTTAGCTTTGCTGAAATGCTTTTTTTCTTTCTTTTAAGTCTTTGTTATAAGTAAGTGCTCTCTGGATATGAAAGGAATTAGAAATATGACATAAAAACAAAAAGCATTAATCATTTTTTAAAAAACAGAATGCCAAAAAATTTTTTAAACGTACTTAAAATATCATTTTTATCAAAATTTATCATTATACTTTTACAAATAAAAACACTAATAAGGAAATGACAAATGAGAGGCAGCAGGGGATAGTCAAAAGAATGCTGGATTCTGTGGCCAGAAGAGACTTGAGTTTGAACTGCATCTTACAACTCTCGCTATGTGACTTTGAGCAAATCACTTAAACTCTCCAAATTTTGATTTCCTTCACCTATAAAATGTGTATAATGCCTATAGAGCCTACTTCACATTATTACAGTGATGGCCAAATAAGAAAAATCTAAAAAACATTATATAACTTTAAAAATGTCAGCTAGTATCACTGAGCTGACAGTTTACAACACTTTTAAAAACTAAGAACTTACAGGGGAAACAGAAATGGCTTTTAGAACCACAAGTTTAAACTAAAGAATTGTTAAAAACAAACAAAAAGCCAAAAACCCAATTCATTTTTTCAACATTATTGAAATTGTCTACCTGTCCAAGTCCTCCTGGTTTAGTTTTTGATGTACCAAATAGCTTAATCATCTTCCTTATGACCCAATATCCCCTTTAACTCTGGCACTGTTTCTTTAGTAGAGATATCATTTATGTACCATTACTTTTTCTTTCAGTTTTAATTCATAAGTGTCAGAATTATTTCTATTTGCCTCTCTTTTACTTAAAAAAAAATTATCTTTACCATAATTTCATACTCTTTTCTGTCAAGTTTTTCTCAACAAATCAAACCTGTGAATTTAATTTAATAGAAAACATTGATAGGGATTGGGAACTCCCAAGTGAGGAAACTCCTTCCACCAATACAATGGAACATTCTCTGTGATTTATAGTCCTAGAGTGTTGCCTAGAGCAGAGGTATGAAACAGTTGGCCCACCACACTGCCAAGTGCAGCTGAACCACATTAAAAGTATAATTAAGAAATACTTAACAAACTAAATAACAATGTGATATATAATAGCACATATGAAAATTAAGTCAGTATGGCCTGCAGGGATCCTTATGTATAGACTAGTGGTCCCCTTTTCTATCTGAGACTGACACTACTGGCCTAGAGCACTGAGAGAAAAGTGACTTGCCGAGGTTCATACAGCTAACTGTGTGTCAAGTGAGTTTAAACTGAGATCTTCCTGGCAGCATGGAGTAGTGAATACAAAATGTACAATATTCAAAACAAACAATATTTAAAACACCAATACATAAACATCTTTGTATTCCTTTTTATATTTTTAACATCAAATCACCAATGATTTAATATTACTCAATATTCAATGAGTAGTCTCATTTTTTTTTTTATTTTAAGGTAAGTTTAACCAAAAATCACATTTCCATTAAACTACACCTTTATTCTTTCTAATGTATTCTCACATACTACCAACTGGTATATTCCCAGCACCTCACACAGACTCTTATTGAGTACTTAAACATTTATTAAATTACTGGACTAGAAAAAAGTATGATTTAAAAAAATGTCACTAGCACTTATATGTATCTGTGTGTGTGTGTGTATTTTGATAGACATAAATATGCATTTTGAGCTCACAAAACAATAAAAGTACTTACCTTCTGTGCTTGTAAGGCAGCTTCTCGTTGTTGCCATCGTTTGTAAAGACCAAACAAAGGTGTGGCTCCATCTACCCACTGGATGAGACCTGACCTGGTTCCTAATGGTGTCACAGAATAATGTCTAGCATGGAAACGAGGTGTCTCTTGACGATTAATTGTAGCAAACATTGTATTCACAATAGACAAGAATTGCATAATTCTCTCATCTAGATGCAAATCTTCCAGTCCTACAATTAAAAATAAAATATAGCATATTCAGAATATCTGGCTAAATAAAAAGGGAGATACTGGGTTGCTCAGGGGATGTAAAAATTTTCAACAGATAATCCTTATGTATCTTTATTAATTCTTAGCAACAGAGACAGAGCCATAGTTATAATAAGAATGGCTCTGATGGATAATTCTACTTCCAGTGCAAGGAATGAAGTGATTGAAAATAACCAAACTATTAACCATGCTTTAAAATTTCTACATCTACAACCTTTTGGGGAAAAGAACCCAAGTAATGACAGCATCTTAATTTCCTGGGGCCATAAACTATAACCCTTACCATTTCCTTTTGATATTAGTCAGTCCTAGCTAATAATCAATGTTCTAAATTTTTACAGTTAAATAATAAGTCATTGCAAGTTATATAAAAAGAAACTAATAATAGTAAGGCACTGCATCTCAAGTTTATTTTAAAAGATATATACTTTTTTTTAGCCAACATATTTTAAGCACTAGTTTTAAATGTAAAGGGATTTGTTCTCTATTAAGAAAAAAAGCTTATTTTTCAAATGGGAGAAGAGGGTGAGGATTTAAAATCTTACCTTTGAAAAGATAAGGGTAGTTCTTCCCATCTGAACCTAGAAAGAGAAGTTTCTTTGGTTTGGTTTTAGTAGGCAAGATTGTGATGGTACCACCAACACTGTGAATTGTTACTGTATCTCTGGCGGACACTTCTCCAGGAAGGGCAATTTCAGTGTTAGTCATAGCAGCCAACCAAGGACTAATTTCTTCAAGACGTAGAATGTAACTAGCACGTTTTTGTGCTCTCTGCTGTAAACTTAGCATCACCTATATTTAAAATTAAAAATCAACAACAAAAATTCCTAAAGTTCAATGTATTAGTATAATGCTTACCTATTCACATTTACTTTGGCATACAAGATTCCATTCTAAGAGGTAAATAAATATTATCGACTGACATTTTAAAAAATCCCTTAATTATAAGGGAAAAAGAAGTAGCAAATGTTAGGGTTCAAAATCTATTTCACACAATTAATTTATAAAGTTGCTCCTTTTAAAAACATATCTTACAAATACATGGTGGAAACTTCGGATAAATATTAATACATTTTATTTTAATATACCATCTTTCCTAATTTAGTCATTCTGAATTATTTCCACAACTTATAAAAGTAATTTAAAAGTCCAATATTAGTTTTATTTTCTATGCTAATAAAGTGTTATCAGGTTGTGTGCCTTTTTGTTATTATAAACATTAAATACATTTACTAAAGAAACTAAGTTAATTATATGGACAGAGGATCAAACACTCACTCTCCTTTTATTTTTTTTCCCTGTAACAGAAGAGAAGATGACCGGAATTTAGTAAAAGGCAAAGAATACTGAGCTTGGGCACTTTATATTTAACAATCAATTGAGAGTGGGGCTAGCTCACCATCTTTGGGTTATCTACCATAATGGACAGTATATAAAGTAGCACAGGGTGAACACTTAATAATAATTTATGTTGCAGGTTCTAACATCAATGAAGGAAACTTCAGTTTGTCAAATCAAAACAAAACAAAAAGCAAACCCAAACAACCTATAATGAATGACACAGCTTTTGCCAAAGCTGATCATAACTCCAAAGGAGGGAAAGTCAAGAAACTTTGAAAAACAAAAAACAAAACACCCATAATATTTAAAGAAAAATTCAGGGGCAGCTAGGTGGCACAGTGGATAAAGCACTGGCCTTAGAGTCAGGAGAACCTGAGTTCAAATCCAGCCTCAGACACATGATACTAGCTGTGTGACCCTGGGCAAGTCACTTAAGCCCCAAATGCCTCACCAAAAAAAAAAAAAAATTTTCTTTTTTTGTACTTCCTTGCAGGTAGTCTTATGGCAGTACCTCTTTAAAAGCGATCCAGCTGCTTCCTGGCTTTGCAGGATTTGATGGATTCTTCAATTTTTCTAGGGCATTTTCAAGTGCATCACCATAGTTGTCCTGGAACCATTTTTCATGAGGGGTTTCTGCAGGAGCTGCTGTGATGCTCCGTACATGTTCCAATGCAAATACAATGGGTTTCATCAAAGCAGTATGCTTCTCACGCATGATAGCGATTTTTTCCTCTCTAACAAAAAGGAAATTTTATTTTTGGCACTTTGAAGTATGATGTAATTATTTACACACACACACACACACACACACACACACACACACACACACACACACACA
>NW_020954585.1:63887123-63979987 GCF_900497805.2 Vombatus ursinus | reverse complement strand
ACACACACACACACACACACACACACACACACACACACACACACACAATTTCTAGATTTATGAATCACAAACAGGAGACAATTATAAATAACTAGCAATGAAACTTGTTTAGAAATAAAACACTAAAAACTAGAAATACACTATACATCTATAAACTCATGTAAATTCTTCTAGAACAGGAGAAAAAACAATTCTACTGCATAGAGATTACACAATGGCTTGGCTTCTAGTATTTTCTAAGTATAAATTGGTGCTGTATGGTTTTGTAATCAATGTAGACTTATGGATACTATTGCCTTTCAATTAGTTTATCTTTATTTCCAAGCCCACCTCCCAGACCTGTCAGCCTCTTCATTTACAACTGTGTCTCTGCCTTTGGCAACTGCCTTCAAATTTATTTTTTGGACTAAGTTGTCTTGAAAAAATTAATTTCAAATAAGATACTATATATTAATATGGAAAGATTATATACAAAAATATTTCATGTATTTCTTTCAATAACTTTTACATACATAGAACTTAAGTAGCACCTGATGCTACAGAACTACTAAAAAATGAAACTAATATTGTCAAGTGAGTAGAGCTCTACTTAAATGTTACCAGATCAAAAACAAGCTAAACTGCAATGTGGAAAATAGATGTTTTAAAGCAAAAAAAGAGTAATATCCATTTCTTCTTAAATTTTCTTGATTAATTTCTCCTATAGACACCAGAAATTAAAGTAGAAACAATGTGCACTTTTAAAAAAATTCTGGTTTCAATATTATTAAAAGTTTAATATAAGAATGTTTTAGTTGGATGCAACTGGGTCAGAAAGTGTAAGATCTAAGACAAAAACTAAAAACATACTTGCGTAAGGTGTTGTTGTTTTGGACTCTCTTCACTTCATCCTCTAATTGCTGAATCCGTCTCAAGACATACATGTGCTGTTGCAGTAGAACTCCTAACCATAGCTCATCCCAAAGAACAGTAACCCTGCGAAGCTCTGCTACTAGCATTTGGACCTATATAAACATCACAATGTGCTTATTCTTAGAATATGTAAGGCATAATTCTTAAAGTCTAATTTTTATTTTAAATTACAACATTCCAAATTAGTGATTCCACAATATCAAGATGACTGAACACTGTATTTGAGTAATTTTGAATTTTAAAAATTTTAAAAATTAATCTTGAAATTTGAAATTCAAATTTCAAATAGCTTAACAAAATATGAAGTAAATTATGTAATAAACTTGATTCCTCAAATATGATTTCCAGAATACTATTAAAAGTATATTTTAGTCCTGAGAAAACTATACTTCAATTTAAAAACAAAAACAAAATCCTTTACCTGTAACACCATTGTTGGGTTTGCTGAAGATAGCTTATCTACAATTTTGCTGTAGCAATCTTGCATCATAGCTTGGTCTTCATTTAAGACATTTTTAGGCTCATCTTTATTACTATCTTGAGAAGCTGGGGGACTTCCTCCCTCACATTCAGCACCTAATAATTCTTCACCTTGAATATTGCCCAGCAAGGTAGGAATTGCAGAAGGAAATTTGTTCCCTAGAATGAAGACAACATACAAATTATAAAAACAGTTCTCCCATGTGCATATAATAAACAAAAGTGAGAAAAAGAATCATTAAAACCAAGCCATTAAAAACAAGATTCAAACTAACTCATTCCAAGTCAATTTCTTTTCTTTGTATTATCTAGGATTTAAAAATTAATGTACTACAAATACTACAATAATCTTTATTAAAAATCAGACAAAGAAAAATGACAAAATGGCATTAAAGACAACTCTAATAAAGTTACAGTGCATGAGGGAATGTTCACACAACACAAAATTATAGTAAACAAAAATTACTATCAATAGGACAACATGGATTTAACTAGCTTCACTCAAGGGGAAAGCATTCTAACATTCCATACCTGAAGACTGGGATTCAGTACTAAGTGAAATAGTACCCACTATCGCAGGATACAATATAAGGTGAGGGGAGTCTTGAGCCACTCGACAGAGTAGGTTACAAATACTTTGGCGAACATATACTTCAGGGTGGTTTAAACGGGAGAAAAGCTGTGGAATAATACCTTTGGAAAAAGAGAAATAAAGAAGCTTGAATAAACTGTTTAAACTGCATTAAATCCACACTTTTTTCTGGGGGGAAAAAAAAGAACCTGAAACATCCAACCCATCAGAACTATCAGGAAAATGGTTAGTTTTCTGGGAAGCAGCATAGAACAGAAAAAAAGCTGAATTTGGAGTCACAGTTCAAATCCCAGCACTGCCAGCTGACCTAGGGCAAATCACTATACCTTCAAAGCTTCATAAAATGAAGGCTTTGACTTAATAGATACCATGTACTGACCCTCCTAGCTCCAGCTCTGTGATATCACTTCTTACAGTGAAACGTCCTTTGAGATTTTTTTTTTTTATCTTACCCCTCCACCCCTCAATCCTAGGTGTAAAGATCATTTGAATTCCTCGAAGACAGAAGAAAATAGCAGATGGGTTTTAATTTTTCTCAATTTTATGGGAATTAGAACACATAACCATTGCTGAACCCTCTCAGTGAATTTACATATTAAATAAACCAAGAAAAAAAAACATTTCATACTCTTTAAGTATTTTAATCCAGGGGATGCTCATCAGTTTGGGAATGGCTAAACAAATTGTGGCATATGAGTATGATGGAGTACCACTGTGCTATAAGATATGATGAGGGAGGTGATTTCAGAATAAAAAAAACCAAAAACATGGATGAACTGATGCAAAGTGAAGTGAGAAGAATCAGAAGATCATTGTACACAGTAACAGCAATGCTGTAATGATGATCAACTGTGAGAGACTTGGCCACTCTGATCAATACAATGATCCAAGACAATTCCAAAGAACTCATGATGAAAAAATGCTATCCACCCCTACAGAGAGAACTGAGTGCAAAATGAAGTATAATTTTCTCTCTTTCTTTCTTAGCAGTATGGCTAATATGGAAATTTCCTATGCATAATTTCACATGTATAACTGATATACTGTTTACCTTTTCAGTGGGGGGGAGGGAGAGAATCTGGAACTCAAAAAGTAAAAAGACAAGAATGTTAAAAATAAATAATAAATTTTAAGAAAATAAAAAAGGCAAAAAACAGGGGGGAAGCAACATGAAGGTAAACTCTCTCCCCTCAAGATTTTAAATAAATAATTACATAAATTATAGTTATTTATACACTGAAGTGTACACAAAATTTCACATTACTGAATACATGATGGGAACAGTGAGCCAGTAGGAAACAAGTACAGTTTTTAAAAGTTTTTGTTAACTTCTGAGTAATACTTTTATGACAATTTCTTACTGGACATTTGTGTCAGGACAGAAAACACTTGCATTTCCCCTTAATGTAGTAATGGATAGAGCTACCCTTGGAGTTAGGAAGCCTCAGTTCAAGGTCTCTGACACAAACTTGCAGTGTAACCCAGGACAAGTCACTTAAACTCTCAGTAACCCTCAGGTGCCAAGACTTTTAACTGCTTGCAGTTATTGCTCTGCTTTGGTAAAGTGGATCGCCTGTAAGAAAACAGGCAATTTACTATACTGATGAAATTACAGGTTTCTTTAAAAAAAAAAATGAAAATAAAAAAATTTAAAGGTCAGGGAAGAACTTAATATGACCTATTTAAAAAAAAAAGATCTATTTTTGATCAAAATTTAAGCCATGAAAAATTGTCATTTATTGCCAAACTAAGCCAACATTCCTACATGGAAAGGTTCAAACCAATGCCTGCCAAACTTCAATAAAAACATTTTGATCATGTATGTGCTCAAAAATTGCTAGTACTACTGTACTAATAATAGGTAGGAATAAAAAAAAGATAAAGATAAAAATAAAATATTTGGTTCTAGAATCAATAGGGAACTACTGGAGTTTGTTGAGTAGGTAAATGACAAGGTCACACATGCACGTTAAATAGCTTTATTAATTGTATATTAGATGGATTAGAGAAGGAACAGACTTGAGGTAGGGCGAATGATTAGGAAGCTATTCTAATAATTTAGGCAACAGGTAACAAGGTCCTAAGAGCAGTGGTTGTAAGAGTAAAGTGAGAAAGGCACTTATTTGAGAGAAGTTGTGTAGGCAGAAATGGTAAGATTTAGCAACTGATTGAATCAAAGATAACAGCCTTTAAATGTGACCTGAGTGAACCAAGGCTCTGTGTCCAGAGACAGCAAAACAGCTGGTCAAAATCCCAGAGTGGTATACTGACCAAGGAAGGCAACAGGAACAGCAGTGATAAGTGTGACACTTAAGATTAGGGTAGTCTAACTATGCAGAGATTCCAAACACTAAAAAGGGCCCTAAAGATTCAGTTCATTGAACTTGGGGGAGATGGAGAACAGGGCAAGAACCCAGTTGACTTAGGGTAAAAACAAGCAGAGCTGAACACCACACCCAAAACACAGCAGAGGCAGAGCCTGGTCCCTGCACAAAGCCTGAATCCAGGAAATCAAAACTGTACAGATGAGTAAACTGAAGATACCAAACATAATAAAAATTATTGTAAATTCAGAGATGATCCAAATTCCAAGCCTAGAAAGAAAAAGTAACTCTGCAATAAGGACTAAATAAATAACTAGAAAAAAATGAAGCAAGAGAAAAAATTAAATACAAGTTCTTAAGGAAAGAACTGGAAGAAGAATAAATAGCTCAGAGGAGAATGTGATAAAATCTTATATAAATAGTGGACTCCCTAAAATCTAAAGTACACCAAACAAAAATCAATGATCCTACAAGACAGCAAGAAATATTAGAACATAATCAAAAGACTGGATATGAGAAAATGTAAGATATTGCTTATTAAAAAAATAACCAAGGAGAGATAATTTAAGAATCATTGGACTCCTTGAAAACCATGATCAAAAAATCATAAATGAAAAACTCCTCAATCTATTAGTACCAAAGGTAAAGATACCAGAGTAAAGATACAAGGAATCCAGCTATTACCACCAGAAAGAAACCCCTAAAAGGAAAAACACTAGGAACGTCACAGCCTAAATTTAGAGTTCTTGTATCAAAGAAAAAAATCAAGCATCCAGAAAGAAGCACTTCAAGTACCAAGGGACCACAGTCAGTATCACAGTAAGACCTGACAATTTTAATTGTAGGTATTGTGGAGGGGTTTGGGGGAGAGCTCAAGCAAGTCAATGCTTTTACTGCGCCATCTTGGCTCTGCCCCCTCTGACAATTTTAATTATAAACAAGAGATCTTAGAACAAAATATTGCTAGAGAGTAGTCAAAAAGCACACAGAAAGAAGGCAAGAGATAGAGATCTATAATCAAGAATAATCTGCTTGGTAAGCCAAGTATTTGAAGCATTTCTGATGAAAAAACCAGAGCTGAGCAAGAACTTTGAAATACAAACACAAGAGCAATTGAAAGGGGTTATATGGTGATGTAATATAGGGGAGAGAGGGAGGTTAGCAATAATAATGTGCCTCCCCTCCAAAAATTAAGAGGGTCATTAAAACATTTTGTGACATATACAGAAGAAAACAAGAGAGCAAGAAGAAAACAAGAAGCACAGAAAAGCAGGATGGTTTTGAAAGTAAAATGTGGAATTTATTCTTTTATAAAGCAAGCAGAAAGAAATGAATATTCATGGTCTCATATATAATCCTCTGTCTATATCCTGCTTATGTGTGTGGAAATGTTCATTTTTTGGTGTTTAAATGCACAGTGGATAGAGCACTGGCCCTGGAGTCAGGAGGACCCAAGTTCAAATCTGGCCTCAGACATATAACCCTCAATAGCTGTGTGACTCTGGGCAAGTTACTTAACCCCAACGGTCTCCATTTCTTCTTTTCCCACTCAATTCTGAGTCCCTTGTAATCTGGCTTCCAAACTTGCTATCTACAACTTCTTAATTGTGAAATCAAACAATTTATTCTTTCTGCGTGCTTCTTGACTTCTCTCTAGCAAGATAGCCTTGACTGCTTTCTTCCTCCTGGATATTTACTCTCTCCCAGGTTTTAATGATACTACTGTCTCTCCTAATTCTCCCTCCTCTCTGCCCACTTCAGACTCCTTTGCAGAATCATTATTTATGTCCTACCCCTCAACTAAGTTTATCTCCAAAATCTCTTTCCTAAGCTCTTTTCTCTCTCTATGCGGTCTTGCCAGCTCAATTATTTCTACGCTTATATACTCACCGCTAGTCTCTCTTGAACTTTAGTTTCATATCACTAACTGTATATTGGACACCTCCAAATGAATGTTTTATTAAGGATCTCCCAACTCAACATGTCCAAAACAGAACTCATTTTCTGCCCCCTAAACCCACCTACCCTATAAACCTTCCTATTTAAGAGTACCACTCCTCTTAACACAGTTTCACAATCTTTAAGTAATCTTTAAATCTTTTTCCTTCATCATCTATATCCAACAAATTAGTCTTGTCAATTCTATCGTTCACAATCTCACTCGCACCTATGTATGCTTTTCACTACTCTAAGACCAACAGACTAGTTTATGCTCTCACCAACTCTCACCTGAATAATTTCAACAACCTCCTTAGTAGAATAAATGCTTTCAGTCTATCCTCTCTCCAATTCATTCTCTACAAAGCTGTCACAAAAACTCCCTAAAGCACAAGTTTGAACATGAAAATCTCTTGCTTAAGAACCATCAATGGCTCCCTATTGCCTTCATAATAAAACAAATTCTACAGTTTGGGATTTAAAGCCCTTCATAATCTGGCTCTAGACTACTTTTCCAGGTTTACTGCATACCATCATCCTTCATGCAATATATATCCCAGTCAAACTATCTAATTTCATCTCCCACTTTCAAGATTTCACAAAGACATTCCTCATGCCTGGAATGTACTCTATCCTCAGCTCTATTTCTTAAGAGTTCCTAGTTTCCATCACGGCTTATTTATTTAACTCATGTGCCATTTCTAAGGAAAATCTTCCCTGATTCCTCTAGTTTTATATATCTCTAGGAGAACTTAAGCTTCGTCTGGGCAGGGACTGTTTTTCATTATTTTGTGTCCCCTATATGTCAGGCACAATGCCTTTGCAAATAGCAGATGGTTAATTAACGTGTAGTATGATTAGGCCTGTCTGTACTGAAAATCCTGCTAGCTTCGTAGAATCATTGTAAGAAAGGAAACTTCAATACTCTGGTATTAGTACAAGTATGTAAGAATTTCCTTCGTATGACAGCACAGAACCATGTACAAAAGCCCTTATTCAGGTCAAGGACTTTGAGTAAAAGTGAAATCCAAAGCAAATTAATACCATTTTAAAGAATATAATTTTTATCATTGTCTCAAAGGAAGATGTGAATAGAGGATCTGGATAAAAGTAATCTGTGAAATTAATTATTTTCATTCACTCTAAAATTCATTCTTGCATAAAATTCTCTTCCCAGTCTTTTCCCTTTCTGCCTATTTCTCCTTTATGAAAAGATTGAGTATATAACTCTTTAAAGTGTGCCAAGGACTTTACAGATATTATCTCATCTGATCCAAACATCAACTCTGTGATAAATTCTACAGGTATGAGTATTTCCATTTTTCAGATGAAGAATCTGAGTCTGGGGAAGGAGGAAGGTGTTAAAGTGATTTCGCCCATGGCAACATAGCTGGTTCCTGGTGAGGCAGAATTAGAACACAAGTCTTTCCTGTCTCCACCCAGTACTTTTTTCACTACATCATGTAGCCCGTTAGTAAATAGACATTATTTATAGTATAAAAGATGATGTATGATGAGCTATAATGTAGACTCCCATGTTTAAATATAATTAGATTTTTACTCTGTTGTTGTTGTTCAATCATTTTTCAGTTGTGTCCAACTCTTCATGACCCCATTTTGGGTTTTCTTCACAAAGATAATGGAATACTTTGCCATTTCCGTTTCTAGCTCATTTTACAGATGAGGAAACTGAGGCAAGTGACTTGCTTAGGGTCACATGGCTAGTAAGTATCTGAGGCCAGATTAGAACCCAAGAAGGAGAATCTTTCTGACTTCAGGCCCTACACTCTATCCACTGCACCACCTAGCTGCCATTAGTTTCCTATATATTCCATTAGAAGTATTGGTTTTTACAAAGCTTCATTTCAAATGTTACCTCTCCATGGAGCAGTGGGTGTTGTTTCCAAGCCATGTTCCAGATATTGTCTAAGTTCTCCAGCATGTTTAACAAGCAATCTCAATAACCTTAATGTTGCCATTACAATAACATCATCAGTACTCTGTTCAGACCTATTACTTAAATGCAATCTGGGATCATCTTCATCTAGAGGAATCTAAAAAAAATCAACAAAATGGGAGGGGGAAAAGAGGCAGGGAGAGAGAGAGTGAGTTTAAAAAAAAAAAAAACTTATACAGTTATCCCCTTCCACCTGTGATCTGGAAAATCCACATAAAACTTTTTCGCCCTCCATTAGTACCAGAGAAGTCTGAATTATTACGATATTAAAAGATAAAATATATTGATATCATTATATGTATATATATATAGATATATATATATAGATAGATAGATATAGATATAGATATATGCACTTCTTAATTTCTAAACTTTTTCTGTGTTGTCTGCTGGCCTTTGTGTGTCGTCTATGGCTTCCGTAAAATTCCCCCAAAATTCTCATTTAACTTGTTTATGCTGATTCAAGATATATCAAAACTGCTACGGGAAAAGTTGTGATGTGGAAGGGATAATTGTAATATGATTCCCGTACACTAGGAAAGCAACTTTGACAAATTGGTTTTTCAAAAAGGCATTATTATATTTCATACCTGTCCGGCGTTGAGTTTAAGGAAAGTAAAATATGCACTACAGGACAGTTTGTAGAGGTTAAAGATTCTATCTACAACTTTTCGCCACACTTTAATTAGTCCCTCTGTTGCATTTTCATCGAGATCTGAAAGCCATGAGCAGCTTGCCAATAACTGGCGCCATATGACATCAACCATATCATCTTCTTCATTGTCTTCACTCTCAGTTATCTGAAGTGTTATATCTTCATCCTGAATGAAAATTAGGAAAAAATACTATTTTCAACTCAAAAAGTGAAAATTGAAGTGTATGTCTTTAAAATACACATGTATATTTCTGCAGACATATAAATAATTCACAAAATTGCTTTAAGTCAGGAAACTTAGTTTCCAATCCTCTTGCTGACACTTTCGAGCTACATACAGTCGGGTAAGGTACATAATTTCTCTGTGCCTCAACTGTCTTAGATATCAAGTGGCTACACCATGGGACTGTTATTGTATGGAAATCACTTGATAAACTTCAATGTGCATTTGTATCTGTGCAAGTGTGTGTACTTGTATAACATGCATTTGTATCTGTGTGAGAGACGCATATCTTAATCAAAAGTTGGCCAGAAGTTGGTGAAATTTTTCCAGCCACAGTAACTGAAATTATTTATTAAAACACAGAGAAGGTTGCAATCTCTGCCAGTGGAAAAAACATCCATTTCAATGAAATAAAAGATCCTGGCCATTTCCTATGGGAAGCCTTACCTGATCTCCCTGGTTATTAGAGCCTTTTCTTGCCTCAAATTTGAATTTACTTATCCATAACTGTTGTTGCAGACTCCCCAATAAAACATAAAATCCTTGAATGCAAGTTTTTTTTGTTTTGTGCTTGAATCCCAGTGATTCAAGTGTCTACCAAACAGTAGGTGGTTAAGAAATGTTTTCTGAATGAATGTTAAGTATGAATACTATACATGCTGGAATTATATAAGAATTGATAAAATGGAGGAAATTCAGTTTGTACATCCTATCTTTAAGAATTGCAACTATAACACTTTGTAGAACTTAAAGTATTATAAATGTAATGTGTAACAAATAATTCTACCCTTAGTAAAACATTACAGACCAAGATAAAAATTCTGCTTTTCAAAAAACATACTCACTAATAACCAGTGGCATGGTAATACATACACGCAAGCAAAGAATAAAGGAAATTCAAGAAAATCTTGCTGACTCACTAACGTACCACCCACAAGAACTGAAAAACCAGATGCCATGGATTCATCAGATTAAAAATGACCGAAGCTAAGGCAGTAATGACTCTGTGAATAATACCACAGATTTACTCCAAAACCATTACAGTACTTTAGTACTATACAGTACTTTAGATACCATGAAATCTAAACTAATGCCAAAACTGTATCTATATTCTTTAGGCAAAAGAATGTGTCATGAAATATAATTCAAAACAAATAATATAGTAGTTAAACCAATTATAGACTGTCATATAGTTAGAATGGAACCTAAAGATCATCTAATCTAAAATCCTTCTCATTCTGCAAATAAGGAACTTGACAAACAAAGAGATAAGTCATATAACTAGTTGGTCAGAACCAAGACTAGAACCCTGGCCTTCTGACTCTGCAAATTCAAGTGCTTTTCCCTCTACCAAACTATCATGAACTGAATGGCCTCAACAAATCTCTTAATGCAAAAGAAGTTAAACTAACTTTGTCACCATTGCAATTTAATAGGGACATGTTATACTCTAAATCCAACTTTGTTGTTCAGTCGTTTTTCAGTCATTTCCAAGTCTTCATGACCCCATTTGGGGTTTTCCTGGAAAAGATAATGAGTGGTTTGCCATTTCCTTCTCCAGCTCATTTTACAGTTGAGGAAACTAAAGCAAACAGGGTTAAGTGACTTGTCCAGGATCACACAAAACCAATTTAATTCCATCTTAATGAATATGACCTTGAGCCAACAACACTTTTAGATTTCTCAGCTGCTGTGTGAAGCCTCTTAAAACAAGCATTATCCTGCTATTTTAAAATCAAAAGTTCTCAGTCAAAATAACAACTATATAACTCCAAACAATGTTTTACTAAGAGCAGTCTGCAACAAATTTCCTTAAAAGGAAATGAAGCAACAATAACACTCTAGTTGTATTAGAAGTGACCTCTAAAACTTTTTTTTTTACTTGCCTGAATTCCAGCTGGCCGGCATACAGCCTGACCAAGAATACCATATATTTTTTCTCTATCTTCTTCAGCTATGTTATCTGGAAGTAGACTCTGCACCTCAGACTTCTCTCTGGGTAGAAGACGGACACCTTCCCCTTGACTGTAAAAATTAATACTTCATTATTCCACCTACCCCAAATTTAATAATGATACACTAAATCTTTATCTCATAATACACTTTAACCTCTTCAATAAATTTCATCTCAATTAAATATTTGAAGTGTACATACCTAGCATTATCAACCACCTTTCTGCCCCATCTGTATGCCCAACTAGCCAGTGCTGCCCAAGATTTGGCAACTTCAGGTGCCTGGACTGAAGAGAGGTGATACAACTGTCCCAATATGAAGTCAGGTTCTCCAACTCCAATATTTACTGTCAAGATTAAGAAAAAATAGCAAATGTTAAATACCCATAAAAGTTGCTTCTGTTAACATTTACATAAAATAGCTGCTAGATATGTTAAAACAATGTGGTTTTGGATAAGTAGGATACAGTAAAGCTCTATAAAACAAAAGCAGAATGAATTCTACATAGAAGCATTTTAATACAAAGTGCCTATTTGTTAGCAACACAAAATAATATAAATCACTACATACAATATTAAAATACTTATTTACTAGTGTTACTAGTCACAATAATCTTTAAAATCTGAAATCATAACAGTTCAGTGGTTAACATTTTAAAATTTAAACTTATTTTTAAATAAAAACTTTAAAAATTAAAAAGGAATTATACCTGTAGATTCACTCTCAATCCGGGGATATTCCTCTTCTATTGCATTGCCAGATGGCAGTGAAATCAAAGTATGTATGTTTTTAGACAAAGTAGAAAGACCTGTGAAATTCTGTTGCTGTTGGGCTCTGTATACCTGTTTCAACTGCCCTGAAATTTCTTTCCATTCTGCTTGGATCCATTTAGCCAGGGTCAGAATTGATTTAGCTACTGCATATTCTGCTTTGGCAGACTTGCAAAAGGCTATGGCACAAGAACTCAACATTTCCATCGCATGCGTTGACTGACCTGAGTAAGACAACAAACTACAATTTAAAAGAATCCTTTAAAAGTAAACACCCACATTTATTTTGGGGTGAAAACACTAGATATCAGGATGGTAATGATCACCAGATGCCAAAAAGAAGAGAGGGGAAAAATAACAAGTTTTTCACCTTGTTTTTCAAATACTACAAGTCATTCTACTTTTGGTCTAAAACACCACATTCTAAGGTAGACTGCCACCAAACCACAAAACATGCTCCCTAACACAGTCAATGAAGCAGGATTCTCTTAGAAAATAAGTGCCATTAGGGAAAATCGTGCCTTAACCCTTTAAATTCTTAAGATTTCTTAAAATGAAACATCCCAATGAAAACATTTTATCTTTAAAAAACACAGACAAAACCCTAAATTGTTTCTTTTCAGGCAAAAGTTTTAATTATGGCTAGAAGCAATCTTAAGCAAGTTTTCTACCTTCAGAATACTTCATATCTACATTCCTCAAAATTATGTGTTAAATTTAAGAACTATAAATATACAATGTTAGTAAAATGAAGTAAATAAGAAAAAAAAGGAATTGCACAGTGCTAAGAAGTCAAAACTTTGAGGTGGATCTTTGAAGAGGGCATAAGACTTCAGTATAATTACTAATAATATATAAGGTTGATTTCTAGTGTTTACATAGGATACCCATTTCATGTTTCCAATGACCTATATTCTTAATAGACAATTTATAACTTCCTTGTTACAAAGAAACAGTACAATATGTATGCTCAGTGAAAAATAATGGGTCAGAGGAATATGTCTATTCCATACAGTAAAGAAGACTAGAAATACTAAAGAATGTAATTAAGATAAGATAAATTACCACTACATTAAATGGAACATCAGAATACAATTTCCACAGAGATAGGGGCTAACCTTATTATTTTATTGATACAGGGAACTCTAGGAAGAACACAACCTACAGTCTCAGAAGGCTGACTGGAGCAGTGGTGCTAAAATCAGATAGAAACGGATGCCTGTGGGCAGCATATTGACTTAGAAAACCACAAATTAACATTGTCCATGTTGTATTTTATTTTGATTTATTATGTTAAATATTTATTGTAAAATAAATAATATATTTTACTCATGAGTTTTCTGTTCTGACCTAGAGCACGAAGAGGTTAAAGAACTTGGCCAGTCACAAAAGCCAGTATGTAGAAGAGGTTGGGCTTGACCCCACTTCTTGGTCCAGGTCTCAATCCACTACATGATGCTGCCTCTTACAAACTCTAGATCTGGCTAACCATTTAACTCAATTTTTTTTTTTTAGTTTAACATTAAGTCTATTAATATGAACATTATACTAACCTGCTGTATATAACAGTTTGGTTTTTTCTATATCAAGCTCAGGTCCCCATTTTTCATCGATCTGGCCTTGCGTTGACAATTTTTTAAAATACTGGACTAAATCTTGGGCAGTAGTAGTTTTTCCCAATTGGACTTCACTACATTGTGCTAGCAATCTTGTGGCCAGTGCTACATTTCCCCGTTTTCTGGCAAATTTTGCTGCTGTTAGACCCAGTTCCATAAGGTGACTTCTAATTGGAACAGTTTGTTCTGGAAAGAGGAAAATAAATAAACATTTGTTAATTTAAACATTATGACATCCAGCCAGGAACAGGATCAAATTGCATCCACTTACATTATTATAACACCTGAGGCTCTGCCAATGAAAACTTTCACATGGAAAGGTATCACATTGGCCCAAACACAGACCACATTTTCGCTACTCCCTCTCCTACTCCTTCACTACTCTTCTCCTGCATGACTTAGACAAAACCTGACTTTTATAGAGTAGTCATGTTTTAAAACCATACCCTAGAAATGCATGGAATTTCAGTATAATTTGGTTATATGTGTAAAAGTATCACCCTTTTTTAACAGGTGGCTTAATAGTTCTTAGCTAAAAAACCAAATAACAACTTGCCCATGCAAAGAGCTAATAAGTATTAGAGGGATTAAAGTCTTTTGACTCAGCACCCAGTACTCCTTCCTTTATATGTTGTGTGAAAGAAAAAAAAAAAAACAATAAAACTTATTGGTATTTCAAGAAATATGAAAGTAAGTTTTGCACAATCAATATATGATTACTAGACACAATTCTTTTCTAATGTATAGTCATGTATTTATTTTTCTTTGAAAGAAATTTCATTTTAGGAATCAACTTGCAGTCAGATCAATATGATAACTGCTGAATATCTGATTCATAGATAGGCTATGAGACAGAAGATTGGGAGGGGACAGTAAATGAATAGATAAAATTTTCTAGTTTCTTTTTGCCTTTTCCTCTGGGGTCTATTTATTTGCATTCATATTGCAATATCAATAAAGAAGCACTGGCATTTAATTCTGGAAATGGGATTTTCATAACTACTTAAAGGCAAAAATAACTTTAAAAGCATTTTTCTTCACTACAGACAGGTATTATTCATAAACAGTTCTGTGAAAAACTATGCTGTTCCAAAGAAGTTAACAAAGTCTATGAATACTAATTTTGTATTCATTTAAATATTTATTTTGAAAGTAGTATGCATACCTTTAATTTTTTCAAGTAACTGACTCTGATACACAGTATATCTTAGTGCATGCATCCATGGTCTTACATCATGCTGCTTACATGAACGCAAAGCTTCACTAAAAAGTGGGATTAAACAGTCCTGCAAAAAAAAAAAAATTACATAAACTACAGTTTCATAAAAAATTGTTAGAAGTTGATTATTTGGGGGTAACGAACTCAAGTGGTCAGAAAATGACACAACTGACTAAACAAAAATATCCCAGGTAGTGATCTCAAATGAATGCTAAGGATCTATTAATAAGGTCAGTACGTAAATTCTCATTATACAAGGAGGTTCAGCCTATCTTTTGGTGCATTCACTATTACATTAAGTCTCTTCTCATACAGTTAACTCAAGCCTGAATGTTTTCAATGTGCACATGCTTTTTTTTTTTTTTTTTTTAAATCACTGTTTTAAATTAAAAGCCCATTGTCATACTCATTAATTCTGGTCAAAGTTAAGAGAATATAAGCATTTACCTATCATAAAAGACACAAAACAACTGTATATAAAATCTTTTTAAAAAGGCAATTTTAAAAAAAGCTGATTTCCTTCAACTCACTCTCCATTCATGAGCACAGCCAGCTCAAACTCAACAGAGATAACTGACAGCAATAATTTCTCAACCAAAATGAAACTAGATACAAAAAATACTGAGTTAACGAGCATAAGATATCAAGTGAAAAATTCAGGCACTAATGATGATATAAAAAGGTGCGCATAGCTATATTTTCTTCATAAGACCTTGATTAGAAAACTAGTCTAATCATGAATATTACTTCATAAAAGTTTCACAGATTGATACACACAGAAATATACCTCTGTTGAAAGCCTGTTTGATACAGTATTCTCCAAAGCAGATGAACAATACAGTTGCAGAGTGCTTAAAACTGGCAAAGACTGTGAAATAGTAAGAGTAGAGAGCCTCAGGGGTCCAATAGCTATACGTGATGTTTGCTTCAAATATTTTACAACATTTCTGGAAAAAAAAAAGTTTATTATTAATTAACTGTAACTTTTCAATCTGTGACTCAAAGTTAAATTATTTAAAAGTATGACACTAATATCTTATTAAGATGGGAACAATTTATTTTTCAATTATGAAATGACACTGACATACCATAATTTGAGCTTTTAAATTATTTTAACCTATTGCTCCTTTGAAACCACAATTCATCTGATCATTAGCATTCCTATGATTACATGAATTATACCCAGACAAAAGCAAGGCCAATGTAATTATACAATTAGAATATTCTTAACCCATTTTAGAAGCGACCAAGTACTACCAACTAAATGATAAACTCAAATCTAAATTGTTTCTTAAACTTACTCAGTTATAGATTGCCACTTCTGTTCCTGTTCTATATGATTCACAGCAGTTGCCAGACAAACTGAACTTCTCAACAACTGAACTTCAATGGATTTCTGAAGTTCCCTTGGATCTGGACTTAACATGTTAGGAAGTAGTTTTTTCATATCTATAAAAATGAAATGCATCTCATAAAAAACAGTATTTCACATTTTTATATTCTAATAAAATGTCATTGGATTTAGACAAGTTCAAAAAATACCAACACCACAGCAATCTTATCACTAACAAGTGCATTTTTCTTTTATATCTAAGAAAAACATCATTAATGCTGCTTCACTGTTATTAGAAAATAAAAATTCTCAGTCCAACAACTGAAATGTATTCTTGAAATCTAAGAAATCAGTTGTACTACAATATTGTGAATATTTCCTAAAAATACCAACTGAATTTTTTTTGTAAGTCAAAGACATGTACAAGTGAAAAAGTCTTTTATCTGAGGCATATCTAGACTTTGTGCCCAAATACTATTTAAATAGGGATGTCTTGGTCTTCCCTACTGTGTTTAGGAAGGTGAAACACATTATAACATAACTGTTTTAAGTTATACTGTATCAAACAAAATAAGAACCCTAACAGTAGTATGTAGTAGGAATTCTAGAAATCCTAATTCCCCTTTATCTTTTTCTTTAAAAACTGTTTCCCTTGATAATCTAGATTTTTTTTTAATCTATCTAGCTCTGAATTGTGACTAGGATAGCACTATATCTGAAAATTAATTTATGCAGCATTACCATTTTTATTCTATTGTTACATCCCAGATACAAGCTCTGGATACCTCTTCAATTAATTAAGTTGTCCTTTGTGTGCTTTGGTAGACTGAGTCCCAGATATAGCATGTACTATGAATGGGATGTGTCTTTCTATTATTTCCTTTTAGGTTTTGTTATTACTATAAAGAAATGCTATTTATTTTGTAACCTGCTAATAGCTATTATTTCAAGGAAGGAAAGCCATAAGCATTTTATTAAGTACCTACAATGTGCCAGGTACTGTGCTAAGTGCCTTACAAATATTATCTCATTTGAGCCTCATAACAACCCCAAGAGGTACATACTATTATTTATTATCTTCATTTTATAGTTGAGGTAACTGAGGCAGATAGAGCTTAAGTGGCTTGTTCAGGGTCACACAATTATTAATATGTGAGGCCACATTTGAACTCAGTTCTTCCTTATTCCAGGTCCAGCACTCTGGCCACTGCTCCAACCTACCTGATTTTTGTGTTACCAAGCTGCAAAAGGCATTGAGTTTTTATTTTATCCAAGATTTGGGAAAAAGTATTCCTGGATCCAGACTCAATGTTTCATCCACTGAGCCACCTAGCTAGTTTCAATTAGAATCTATGTAGATTCCACAGGATTTTTGAAGTAAATCCATTAGACTCTTTCCTACTGCTACTGCTAGCATTTCTATAACTATGTCAACTAGGAGCAGCCAGGGGTGTAGAAGAAAGAGTGCCAGGCTCAGAGTCCAGAAGAACTTAATTCAAAACCTGTTTCACACATTTACTAGCAGTGTAATCCTGGGCAAGAGATTTAATCTATGTTTGCTCTCTAGCTGCTATGATCATCATCATCATCATGATGTAATATGGAAAAGGAGGAATTTTTGCTTTACCTTTTCATTTATTAGGAAAACTTCTAATACTGCCTTTTATATATAATATTAACTTTTGGTTTTAGATAGTTTTTTTAATCATATCAAAAAAAGAAATATAACTATAAAAATATGAAAGAATGTTTCAAATGACTCATAACAAGAGAAACATAAATCTGCATTAAATACAAAAACTCTGAGATTTCACCTCACATTTAGGGAAATGGCAAAGATAACACGGGAATAATCATGCTGGAGGAGCTGTAAAAAGACTGATGCATTGCTGGTGAATTGTGAATTGGTACAAACATTATAGAAAGAAATTTGGAATCATGTGAAGGAAGTGACTAAACTGTCTATACTCAAAAATTCCACTGTTAGGTATATACCTTAAGGAGGTAAATGTTTTGTTTTGTTTCGTTTTTTAATTTTTTTTAAAGGAGGTAAATGTTAAAGAGAAAAGCCCCATACATACCAAAATATTTATAGTCGCGCTTTTTGTAGTAGCAAAGAACTGGAAACAAAGGAGATTCCTATCAATTGGGGAAAAGCTAAACAAGTTGTGGTACATGAATGTAATGAAGTATTACTGAACTATAAGAAATGATGATTATGGATACAGAGAAGCATAGGAAGACTTATATAAGCTAATACCAAGTGAAGTAAGCAGAACTAGGGAAACAATATACAGCAACACACACAATGAAAAGAACAACAACTGAAACTGAATGCTGTGAAATTAACATGACCAAACCTGGCCTTAAAAGAAGAGATATGAGAAATTATATCTCTTTCCCTTCTTTGGAAGATGGGGAGGTTATGGGTGTGGAGCACTACAGATGATGTCAGACTTTTTTGAAATGTTGGTTAGTTTTACAGAACTATTTTTATCCAGCCACTTATTTATTCTTTCTTATAAGGGGATGGGAAAGAGATATACCGGGAAATGTAGGTGATATAAATGTCAATAAAAATATATTTTTAAAAAGTCAGACATTTTACAAAAGTAAACAGTACTATTTTATGTAAATTTATATGATGACATCTATTTTTAAAAGTGTCTCTACATTTGACTAAATCAAATTTACATACAGTAATTATTTAAATTTGTTAAAAAACTGGTACTGAATCAAATATTTGGACACACCCAGTTATGTCCTAATTTCTGGATTTGTTAACATATGATCACTCAAATAATACATTTACAGATATGAAGTCTATAAAAATAATTTTACCTACATACCTATTTTTTCTTTTGATCCTCCAGTAAGCAGGTTAATGTTTTCTCCTGGTAACAATTCTAACTGTTCTGTACATTCAATAAATTCTCCAGACTCAAAGCTGCTTAGTGACCTGTAATTAAATTATTAGCTATTTTCAAACCTTATCCACAATTTGCTGGAGGAGACATGTTGATGAATATGACTACACCGTATTACAATCAAAAGAAAGGATTTAAAAAGTAGATTATATTTGTAGATAATTACAATAGCCCATCATCCTTCATGCACATTCCTTTGGTACATCAAACTGAGTGACTTATGGACAAATAACAATTCCCAGAAAAGGAACTGTTTTTAAATCCCAGATTGCCATGGACTTACTTCTTTAGTAAGGAAACGGCACCTACAGTCTCATAAACAAATATTGCAAAGTTTTCAAAAGTGAGCAAAAAGCTGTTTATTAGTCACAAAACAGTCTGTAAATTTACTAATAAAAATGAAATTTATACTCTATATTTATCTCTTTATTTTAATGTCCTAATACTGCTTTTATGGCTATAATTTCCAAACTGAATACTACTGATAATTAGTATAGATTAATATGGTTACTGTTTTGTTGCCTTGCTCTCCGCTCTCCTCTTTGCTTCTGTCTCCCCATCTATATGTCTGTCTCACCTAACATACTTCTTTACGCCTGATAGTCGCTTTCTTTAAAAAGCTGCAACCCTCTTTGGGAGTTTACAAAGTCAACATAAAAAGTATAACCATGAAGTAAATGCTATCAATATTCTGGAAAAGGAAAAAAGAAAATCAGCAACTGCCTTCCCTCCCTCCTTCAACAAAAAGTATTCAATTAAAACCAGAAATAAAAACAATCGTATTTTTGAATACTTTGTTCAAAGGAATTTGTTAAGATTGTTGAAAACAGCATTACTTACAAAGACGCGTTATTTTAAAACATAAAATCAGGTCATTATCACATACTTTAAGTACTGTGCTAAACTTCACGATTAATTTTAGAAAAAAAAAATCTTACTTTATATAGTTGAAGTCAGCTTTTAAGTTGAGGGAAGTACTACTTGTGCTTTTTTTCAAGTCATGAACAGCATTCTGCCATTCCTGCACAGCAGCCCAATCAGCAATTGAGATATAGCACTCACAGGCTTTATTACCCAAGTAATTTATAACCTCAGGGGAAGAATCACTTGGTTTAGCCAGGACAGTTTTTCTAGCTTCACCTATAAATTACAAAATTTTTAAAAAAAAGTTAAGCTCAGGATAAATCTAAATATTTCAGAGTAAATATTTCACAACATTAATAAAATAATTTGAAATTCAAATTTATCTATCTGTTCAACAGCCATAGAATAAAATAAATGTTCAATGCCAAATTTAATCTTATAAATACAATAAATTGATGTAACTCACCATTCAGAGAATGCTTTGGACTGGCATTATTACTATTTGAGTTGGCCAACTTCAAGACAGATTTATCAAATCCAGTTATGCTGCAATCTACACCTGTCATAGCACACAAATGCTCCTGGTATTCAATGGTTGCCTTTTCAAACCTTAAATACAAATTTAAACAGTTTTATGCAGTATCAGTATTCCAATGAAGAGTATCTATAAACTATTTATATTATCTTCCCAGTAGCTTGCCCATGAGGCACTTAATGCTTTTGGAATTAAACAAATTTATGGTCATAAAATACTACCCGAGAACTAGAATGGACTTCAGAGGCCATTTAGTTCAGCCCCTTCACTGTACAGATGAGGAAACTGAGGCCCATGGCCAATTTATTCAAGCTAAGCTTTTTGTACAATGATGTTTGTAAATCAAGGTCTGATGTTTACTCTCTATGTGAGTGAAGTTAATTTTGCTCTGCGTATGCGCTTTCTAGTACGACACAAACATGTTGAAAATGTACATCAGTGGTGTCAAAATCAAATAGAAGGAGATCTTGGTGGGAGGACCATTGACTTAGAAAAATCACACATGAACACATTTTTTTACCTATTTCTTAAACAGTTAAGTATTTCCCACTTACATTTTAATCTGGTTTGGGCTGCTTTGTTTTTCATCTGTGAGTCTGACATTGCTGATGTATATCATTATTCACAAGGGGAACAAAAATAGGCATAAATCAATTCCTACTACTAGGCAAAACTCATGCTGTATTCATAGATGGTAGGTCAATAGTTTCACCTTCACATATGGTAAGTGAAAAGACCATTTGAAAACTTAAGACACTCTCATGATACTTTTATATATAAAATGTACAACTAACCTAAGGAAAAGCCCAATCCTTTTCTGCAAAAAGGTTTTATCAATAAAGTCTGAAAACATGTCCACTTCACAGCAGGAGGTAATGGGTGAAATATTCTGGATCAGTTCTGGAGTATAACTGAAGTGCAAGGTATTACTATACTGTTACAAATGTCTTACTTCTTAACTATAGGAAAGAGGATAATTTCTATGACTACTGTTTTAGAGATGTCTTTTGAGCTCTTTATAACCAAAGAATCGCCCGGACAAGCTATGTAAGAAATCTCCTTAAATCTGGGACAGTCATGTTAACAGAAGGTGTGTTCACACCTGAACCCTTCTCATAAGGCTCGATCCATTGGCAGAGCCTTCTAGAATCCCAGAATCTTTGCACAGCTGGTGGGCACAGTGGACAGTATGCTGAACTAGGGGTGGACGACAGGCGGGTGGACTAGGAATACTAGAGCACAAATTCTGCCTTAGGCACTGGTGAGATAGCTGGGTGACCCCTGGGAAAATCCCATACCCTCTCTTGGACGGTTTCCTCATCTGTACATCTGTAAAATGAGGGGACTGGACTTGATGGCTTTTAAAAATCCTTTCCAGTTTTAAATCTATGAGGAATCTAAGTAGGATTTTTTTTTTTTAGTTCTAGCTATAAACAGGCATTTGTGGGCAGCTATGTTGTGCAGTGGACAGAGTACTGGACTGAAAATCAGGAAGACTCATCTTTCTGAGTTGAAATTCAGCCTCAGACACTTCCTAGCTGTGTGACCCTGGGAAAGTCACTTCACCCTATCTGCCTCAGTTTCCACATGTGTAAAATAAGATGGAGAATGAAATGGCAAACCACTCAAGCTTCTCTGACAAGAAAACCCCAAATGGGGTCACAAAGAGTAGGATGTGACTGAACAAGAATTTAGTAAACTCTGACTAATTCCCAAGTACTGTGTTATGCTTTGTAGATATCCTGCTCCCCTTCTCAAAAGCAGCTTACATTCAATTAGGAAGAAACAGCATGTACACATTTGTGTGTGTCTGTGTTTTTACTAGACCAATGATTTCATTAGCTTAGGGGGCTCCCAATGAAGATCACCACCTTTTTAAAACTTTCATCTTACAAAGGTGTCTGGGACACTAAGAAGTTAAGTGACTTGCCCATGGTCTTTCTCACTCCAAGATCAGCTTGTTAGGCACTCTACTGCACTGACTCTTCCAAAATCTATACAAAGTCGTCACACTAGAGATTGCAGGGCCAAGAAAGATATCATGTAGAATGCAGCACTTGAGCTGAGCTTTGGAATAAACTAGGTATCCTAAGAGGAAGAGCATTCCAGGCAAGAGAGACAGTCTGGCAAAAGGCACAGAAAGGAGAGACAGCACATGAATTGTTTTGAGTAAAGGATAGCAAGGCCAGTTTGGCTGAATCAAGGTGATTTTCCTTAAGCTTTAATCTGACCATATCACTATTCTCCTACTCAATAAACTCAGGCAGCTACCTCTTGCCACCAGGATAAAACAGCTTTTACAACCTATTTTTCCAGGCTGACTGGCCATTCTTCCTCGGGCACACTGTGGGATCCAATCCAATCAGCCTTCTCCTGTTTATCACATGCATCATACCCTCCAGCCTCTACACTTTTGTGCTGGCAGTTCCCCAAAGCAGCAATAACTTCCTCCTCACCATAGCCCTAGATTTCTCTCCAAAGCCTCTCCTGATTTTTTCAACTGCTAGTGCTCTCATTCCACATTGCCTTGTATTTACCTTGTGTATTCTTAGATATGGACTTGTCTCCCCATCAAAGCATCTGTGCTGAGTTGGGATTCTTTCATCATGGGATGTGTATCCCTACTTCCTAACACACAGAAGGCACTTCCTGATCAACAGATTTACCATAGAGGAAGTGAAGGATAGCAGAGGGCACCAGTAAAAGTAGAATGGTGTCAAGCTATAAATGGCTTCAAAAGTCATGCAGGGCATTTTCTATTTGATCCCATAGGTAACAGATTTCTGGAGGAGACATATCTGTAACAAAGCTTAGGAAAATCACTTCAGTGACTATGGAGGATGGATTAAAAAGAGAGGAGACTGGAGACAATCTGTCTTCTATGGCATTAGGAGGCACCCAAGCTCCAGTTACTCTGTCAGACATGCAGAGCAGTACTATAAAACAATAGTGATCCATAAGGTCTAAGCAACGCTATATACTCAGAGAAGGAAATGAGAGCTGGAGAACATTTTGCTAGAGAAGAACCCTGATGTCAAAACTTAAGACCCTGCTAACTTTGGCAACTAGTACGGAAAAATTCATCCAGTTCACCACAAATAGTTTTCTTTCCTCTGTTTTTCTCATATTCATGGAGAACAGCCCAAAAATCATACCCTAGAAGCCACATATACTATTTGTGTAAAAGTATAATGTGGCACTATTTCAGTTTGCCAGACTGAAAATAGGTTGCTTTTTGCTAGATCATAAAGTTTAAATGCAAGTTAACCAAATCATTCATTTCTCTCTCTCCCTCTCTCTGTCTCTTACCTTCCTTCTGCCTGTTGTGCCACCGAATTGATCCAGACAAGATTCTTTCCAACAATTGAAGTTGACCACACAGCTAGTCCTTGTATAGCTTCAGGGCAATGGAGTTCACACAGTGCTTCTACCACCATCATAATTGTTATTTCCAATTCATTTCCCTAGAAACAATATTCATAAGAATTAAAGTTTATACTACTATAATATTTTAATGTTTACTTAAAATGGAATATCTATTTCAAAATAATTCAATATTCATGAAGATACATAATACATTAAGAAATTTTGTTAAGATTTCAAAGTTATATAAAATATGCATAACTATTAGGAAGATTCTATATTTTTAAAAGTTGGTTAAATTTAATTTTAAGGCAATTTTTAGAAATTATTAAAAAGGCTGATGAGATATGGGATAGAAAAGTTTAATACATATACCATGCGAAGCTATTTAGGATCTAAGAACTCTATAAAATAAACATAACTGTTGTGAAATTAAAAAGAACAAGCATGGCCCCAAGGAGGAGATTTAAGTAGACACCCCCACTCCACTCCTTTGCAGAAGTAGGAGGTCCACAGGTGTGGTACATTGTATATATTTTCAGACTTTTTTCAATTATAAATTGATTGAGTTTGCTGAATTTTTTCTCTTCTTCCCCCTTTTCATTTTTTTAAAAATATTTTTTGCCATATGGGATGGCCCTCTGGGAGGGGGAAAGGATACTGGGAGAAACTATGGTGATGTAAAAAACAAAAGATGTCAATAAAAATTTATCTTACAAAAGAAATAAATATTATGGATTCTCGAGAATGTTAAGATTATTTTATATTGAACTCTTAGAAGTCTTAGAAGTAATGTGGATTTTGAATAAGCTTTTGATAAACTTAAAAACAATACATAATTAAGAGGACATTTAAAGTACCTTGTTTAATTAAAAAAAAACTTTGTAAACATCTCTGAGAAATCTTTTTCTTAAAAAATAAGATTAAATATTCATGAGACGAATGCTGAAGCAATACTTTTAAAGTTTTTCATATTTCACTAGTAAAACAAATCACATGTATCAAAGAGCTAGACCTTGGTATTCAAAATAAGAGCTAAATACTTATGGAAAGTCTTTACCTGAGATATATTATTGGTCTTCATTTCAGTAAGCAAATCAAAGCCATGTCTTACAGTCACAGCAGGTTGACCTGCCAACAGTCCAACTCTCATGATGGAAAGTCTAATCCGAGTTAGCCAGTCTTGGCAAGTTTGGCGATTTGTATAGAAGAACGTTCTAATGACCTTCAGAATAAAAGGTGAAAGGCTTAAATTTATTAAAATTAAAAGTTTATTTAAAACTCATATGGTCCAACTGAAATATCTTTTATTTCATATAAAGGTTGTTAAGCAATCTAACTACATGCTGCCATATATCAATAATCTCAGACACTAACCTTAGGAGGTGAAGTCAGCGCATTAGCACATCCTTCATATGCATTATACATTAGTTTTTCCAGATTTTCTAAATATTGCAGAAGAAGAACAAGTCTAAGTTGGTTGCTGCTATGTCCTTCATCATTATCTGCAGTTGTCCATTGGCTAACATCTTGATCAGGGTTTAAAGTGTGGGCTGCAAGACTTCTAATGATTCCTATAAACATGTGACAATATTCCAAATGAATAAATTTAATTTTGATTATAAAATCAAATGTCACAGAAATCCAAAAATACTGACATCAAGTGAGTAGTGAATACTACACATACAACATTATAATGAATTCTTCGTTAAAAAATTAAACATTTAAACAAATATTCTTAGAATAACTTCTCATTGTTTCAGTCTGACATTTAATCTATTAAAGCACATGATACAATTTCTTTTAAGTTGTCTGGTAAATTGATTACAACTATATCTACACTTTAATAACAAAGTATTAAATTTATCTTTATTTCATTATCTACATCAATAATTTTGTAACAAGGGAAAAAAAGCAATAGTATAATAAAATTATATTTAAAAAATTCATAAACTTTAAAAATCACCTTCAATTGTCTGGAATGTATCTTGTGCTCTGCCTAGGGGAGTTCTTAACTTAGAAAGAACAGTGAACTGGGCTGCTTCCCAAATAGCCCACTGCCAAAGAACAGCATCTGTCTTTAGAAGGTTTCGTGGAATAGTTGATTGGTCACGCTTATCTAACCTCTGGCAACTGTAGAACAATCTCTCTAACCAATTGTCCTTCCTGAAAAATAGAGTTTTTATGTTTAATTCAACACACATTTAACACCTACTATTCACCAGCCTCGGTGCAAAGAACTAGGGATATAATTAGAACAGTCCCTACCCTCAAGAACTTTCATTTTACTGGATGCTTAAATTATTAGGGTAAATGACTCCTATCTTCTACCATTCTTACCTCACCAGAACAGAACTTCTAAAACACTAGAGTCAGAACAGTTAAGCACTTTTCTAGGAAGTAACACCCTTCTAGCACTGTTTTTAGATAAATGCATTCTTAGTTCTTTATGCTAAATCTGAATAGCTCTTCTGGTTGCTGCTGATTACTGCAAGCAGAAAAGAATGTAATTCCCCTACTATGTAGTTATTCTTCACAACTGAGACTGGGGTAAAAATATTTCTGCATAGTTTGTAGTCCTTTTCCCAGGATTGTCAGTAAATAAAATTTCTTACCCAGTTCTATGAGAATTCCCATACAAAATAAAGCTAATGACATCAGAGAAATCTTGTGGATGGAACGTATTACTTGGGGCTTTGCTCATATGACTTCTTATAGCTAAAGAAATTTCTTGTATTTCTGTGTGGTTGCTATTGCTGTAGGAGAAAAAAAATGTGCTATATTAAATAACAGTCAATTAAAATCATAATTTATTTCTAAGTTGCAAAGAGTAAATGGAAACTGCTTGAAAAATATAAAACTTAAAAAATAGATCTGAGATATAAGATAAAAAATTCTAAATAGGTTCTAAAATTAATCTTACATTTAACAGATGCTATATGAAACCTCTATTTGGAGAACTATTTAGGAGTTCATAAAATCTAAAATCTCAATTTTTCTAACTAGATCAATTGTCTTTTTCATCACTGAGCAGACTAAGCAAAATGCTCAAAACTTATAACAGAACTATATTCACAGGATTTTCCCCTTTTCTATAAAATTCTAAGACTCTGAAATAAAATTATAGTGGGAATTTTTAATAGAGTTTGTTTTGTTGCCTCAAAAACCACTCTCTTACATTTATTTCAAAATCTTTTTACCTCAGGACAACATCCAAAGGAATAGATTTCAACAGCTTTCCAAAGGCTTGTCGAATACGAGTTCCACTATGGACTAGCTGGACACGACATACATCAACACACCTACATTTTTAAAAAGGAAACAGGAAATTATCACTTGTGCACAGATGAAGGGCTTTGTTTTGGAGGGGCGGGAATAAGGGAGCAAAGATAAGTAATTTTTAATATGTATACCTTTGTAAAAGGTCATCAGGCAAGGAAGATGATAGGGCATGTAGGCTACTACACGCTTGAAGACAGATATTCACATCTTCAAGAAGGGCTACAATAACATAAAAAAGGATACTTTTAAGACAATTTCTAGATTGTTTTAAATCGCATTTTCTAGATTCTTGGGGTCAAAGACCAATCCAATATAATTCAGAACACTACTGCTTCAATGGAAAACAGACTTTTAAAAGACAAACATATTTAGCAAAACCAACTTAAATGCTTCTCAAGAGATTATTTACAAAAATATTTTGATGAAAAAACCTAAGGAACCTGAATACCATGAATAAACAAAATTTAAATATAATTTAAAAATATTTAAGTGCAAGAATTTTCAAGTGATAAGAGAATAAAAGATAAAAATACAGATGTGTTCAGCTATCTTTGCTAATTTGTTATGAAAGATGCTCAATTCTGTAAAGTTTGAGTAGAAGTAAAAATCTTACTGTTTGCTAGAAGTCCTTTGCAAAACTTATGGAAAGACGGAAGAGAGAATAAAGGTGCATATGTTTCAGACTTTTTCATTAGAACAGCAACTTCCAAAGCCCAAGTCATTAGCAGTTTCCTAAAACAAATTTATACATAGCAAATGTAAAAATAAATGCCCACACAATTATTTCTACATTAGATTTACTTCTAAAAAAGTGACTTTCAAATATTTCAACTACTTGTAAAATGATGTTTGTTAATAAAAGAAATCATTTTGCCTTAATGGCTAAAAATTTCTCACAAAGCCTTAAAAAATTAGGGTTGGATTCTAACCAAAGATAACTAAAGTCTCCATGTACATATGTTCTTGAATTAGACTTTTCACACAATTCTTTTGAAAGGAATAAATAATAATAAATGCTTCAAAATAAGGGAAGGAGGGGATGGGACAGCTATGTGGCGCAGTGGATAGAGCACTGGCCCCTGAGTCAGGAGGACCTGAGTTCAAATCCGGCCTCAGACACATAACACTTACTAGCTGTGTGACCCTGAACAAGTCACTTAACCCAACTGCCTCACCTCCCACCCCCCCAAAAAAAACCAAAGGGAAGGGAATAAGCATTTATATACTGCCTATTATGTGCTAGCCACTGTGCTAAGAGCTTTACCAATATTATCTCATTTGAATCCTTATAACAACTCTGTAATTTAGGTGCTATTATTAACAACCTCTTCCTCCTTTACAGTTGAGGAAACTGAGGCAATCAAAGGTTAATGCCTACAGTCACACAACTAGTTAAGTTTCTGAGACTGGATGTGAATTTAGTTCTTCCTGGCTCCAGGTCTAGTACTCTATCCACTATGTCAGCTAGCCTCAATATGCCCAATATTTGAAAAATTTGAGTGACTACAATGTTTAAAACTGTTCTTATTCTAAGATGATAGTCAAAGAATAAATTTAGGAACAAAGTCATGATGTTAAATTTTGCCAAGTTACCTGGTATCCTGATTAAGGTTATCTTTCTTTAGTAATATTCCCAAGAGGTTTAGTATGATTGAGAAATGCTTCTTTGTGGCTGTTGTTACAGTACTAATTACTGCTCCATCAAATAATGATGGTGATGAAGAGCTAAGACTACTAGATATAAAGTGATCATGCCTGGAAAACATACAAAAGTTTGAATTACTTAAAAAAAATTTATTAAGTTAGTAATACCCATACCAAATCAGCATCAATTTTTAAAAATCTGGTAAATCTGTTTTCAAAACAACAGTCTTACCTGGTACAATGTGAATACAAGGTGTAAAGAACTGCATACTGAATAGCAGGGAAATGGACAGCTAGGTCACCATGCACAATCATTAGGTTCTTACTCAGTAGTGCAAAAACCGTTGGAGACAACGCCCACATCTAAGTAAGCACAAAAAAATAGTGCGTTGGGTTGCTATTTTTTAAGAGCAAATCCTTAGAAACCATCCAAGTACAAATGAAAACATATTGATAATGCTAAAAATAAATACATTTATACAATTAAATATGTAATTCAGAAATCCCAAGGAATAGAGGGATCTACCCTTTTATGTTATATGAATGTCACTATACCCTTAACTACAGGTGGTAAGGTATCTTGTTGTATTATTCCTTTTCTATCAGCATATAATTTACTCATTTGGATGCCTTAATTTTTTTAAGCTATTCCACACACCAAATTTCCTCATAATTTCTATATTGAGATAGTCTGAATGGTTAAGAGTTTGAGGAAATATAAAGGTAGTCTCTAAGTCTACCTCTAAGTCTCTAAGACAAACATGCAGTTTGCATTGCCACTGGAACCAGATTAAAAGTAACTGGCAAATATTAAAATAAAAATATAATAAAGCACAGTTAGCATCACATTTTAAATGAAAGTCAATAAAAGGCCTGCAGGGATCTTAATGTAATAATTAGTGACCATTATTTCTATGTGACTTTGATATCACTAGTCTAACCTAAGACAGTCCTGCTGTCAAATAGAAAAAAGAGGCAGTGTAGTATGGTGGAAGTAACATTAGCTCAGAAGTCAAAGGACCTATGCTCAAATTCTAGTTCTGATGCTTACTACCTGTGTGACCTTTGGATAGTCATTTAACTTACCTGGGCCTCAGTTTCATCTTCTCTAAAATGAAGGGTATGGACTAGACGACTTAAGGTGATCCCTTCCAGGCCTAGATCTATGATCCTATGATTCTTATGACGTAAGGGGTTGGTAGGAAAGGAGTAAACAGGATAACTAGTTTATGAACATAATAAGGAGTCAAGGGCAAGCACTCAAGGCTCAGTCCAAATCACTGCTACTTCTTTTCTCAAAAAGAAATTCTCATAACTAACCAAGGCACTGCTAAAGTTTTCAATACCAAGGCAGATGTGTGTGTCTTCAGAACGAAAGGTGTAAGAAACATAAAACCCACAAGGATTTCAATCTAATTCTACTTTTAATAATACATTATTTAGGATTAGAATTAAAACTTTACAATGAAGTCAAAGAAATACGACTTGAATTTCTTTGATATTTCAATGAATTTGTTCTCTCTGCCACCAGAGAAGCTACATACAGGTTGCTGAATGTAAATCCAGGACTGGCTGACCAACTAGTGCTCTCTGCCACCCACCGTTACTCCTGAGATTTCTCTTGTTTCTCTCCCAATTCCTACACTAACCAATAACCAGTTATTTAGGAGAAAAGTATCCTGAGCAACTCACCATTAACCCCAATTCCATCCTACTCATGCTCTATTCTTACCCAGGGCATTCCCTCCACTGTTGGTCATTTAAAATTCTCATTTCATAGTACACAAACTCTTCTTCAAACTAGATGTCTTCCTCTCATTACTTCCACCTCTTAGTTCTCCATTGATACTGAACCCCCTCCTGTAATGACACTGCATCCTTGGCTATTCTTTCCAGCAATGGCAGGACCTTCTCTCACATCCTATAATGCAACTGTCCTGGAGAAGGAGGTGGAAAACTCTCACTTCCAGACTCCCCCATTATTCCTTCACTTAGCAACCTTCCTCCTTTTAAGTCCATCTACTCAATCAAAATTTTCTACCCAAAATACAAATTATGTTGGCCGCAATACACCAAACTTCAAGCCAGTCTCCCTCCTTTCTCAAGGAGTATAGTAACTGCTTCATCATTGTCTTCTCCCAAACTCTTACCTCATACTAGGGGACTTTAACATTCACAAAGATGCTTCCTCAAACTCCCTAAGTTCCCAATTCCTCAGCCTTTTTAAACCTCAAGATCCCTCATTCCACTTGGCCACACGTTAGATCTCATCATTACCCAAAAGTGTTCCACTTCCCTACTCAGAAACTGTGACCTTATCTGATCACAGCTTCCTAACATTCCATCTCTTCCAAACTCATCCAAACAAGTAATTTTAGAAGCTTCCCTTCCTTCTCTCTTCAATCTCAAGCCAATAGTTAACCATTTCAATCTACTGTTTTATGCTCTTTAATCCTCACCCCTTGTTCTATTTCATTCACCTCTTAAAAAAGGTCAACCCTGGATTACTCTTTCCATCTGCTCCTCCTCACATGCTGATAAACACAAACAAGGAAGTCTCACAACCTGAGTAACCAATTCATACTATCTAACTTCCACTGGGCTCTCATTGCAGCAAAGCAGTCTGTTGATTCCACTCTGTGATTACATCTCATTCCTCACAGGAGCTACTCTAAAACTTCTCTTTATCTCTTCAGGCCTCTTACACCTTCCATTATTACCAAGCTGAGGAGCTCCCCTGATTCTTTATGAGAAAATTGAGGCCATTCAAATTGAGTTTACTTTTCCGATTCTCTTCACAACAAACCCCCTGACACTATTTTCTTCCACTCATTCCTCTTCTCCCTCAGTCTTGATCCCTTCCCTTGCTAAGGATAACTCCTGTATATTTACACTTGATCCCATCCCTTCATGCCTTCTCTCTAGAAGACTGTACTCTCCTTGCCCCCCAAAATATTTGATTTCTTCCTATCTATTCTTTCCCTACCCTGCTTTCAAATATGTTCAAGTCAATAATCTTTTTCCCCTCTAGAGCTTTTCATAATGATACATTTTCTGGATGGTTATCTTTTACATTTTAGCACACAGGTCTTAAGAGTTTACAACCTATTAAAGACTACCATACATTATTCCATTGCCTCTGGGGTCTCCTACAAAGTTGATTCTTTAGAAAGAGTGAGTGAATCACGATTTCATAATTTATTTATATACCATCACGAAGAGAAAAGAGATGGGGTTTTAGTTTCAAGGGACTTTTAAACACGCTGCCTAATTTCTCAAAGGCAATCTAGCCTACTCTCTTCTTTTTCAACTCTGGGCCCTGGTCAGGTCATTGTCCAGTAACTGTTTCTATTCAAAATACATGTACTGATGGACTAATTCAATGGATGTCCATCCAAAAGGACAAATGACATTTTTCATTAATAAGGTATCTACTATGTGGACTGTGGGATCTAACAAAAGAGTAGGCATATGACTTAACGACAGTGCTCACAATTAGCACATCCTTAAACAGAAAGATCTGATGGCCCTCACCATCAAGTTATAAGGATTACCCCTTTTTGGCCACTGCACTAATATATTCCATGACAGTTGCACACAGATTTCCCTGGTTTTCACCTTCCATGATGTTATCTGAAGACTGGTGAACATTTTGTTAGAGGAGCACTCTACTGAATCAAAAGTTTCTGTATAAGCAATAAAACAGTGGAACCTTGTATTCTCTACACCTTCCACAAACTTTGGGACTGTGATCACGTGTTACTCTTCAAAACATTATTTATTAAAGCTTGCCTGTTGCCTTCTCATATCTTCACTACTCTTGATGCGAATATAGATTATTAGCATAGATTTTTATAAAGACAAATATTATTGATATTTGGGTCAATAATATTATTTTCTTTTTGGGGGGGGGGCTAGGCAATGGGGTTAAGTGACTTGCCCAGGGTCACACAGCTAGTAAATGTCAAGTGTCTGAGGTCACATTTGAACTCAGGTCTTCCTGACTCCTGGGCCTGTGCTCTGTTCACATAATATTCTCTTGATAGCCTTTTTTCAGTACTAATACTGTCTAGGATTCTTTGCAATTGTGAAGTATCTTTACCACTCTGAATTATTTTGAGAATTAAAACCTCAATGCACTCACAATTGTGTCACTTGCAAGGGTCAGATTTTTTCCCATGTATTCTTGGTCTGCAATTGATATCTTCATTTTAGTCCCATTTTTACTTCTTCATATACAAGGATTAGAGACCGAAACATTAGGCACTTTGGTGATCAATGAAGATAGTATGGTTTAGAAATGGTGACAGATTGGAGGCAACTGTTTGGCCCTTTTGCCTTCTCATTGTATTTATATTTTATATCGATAAAACTTCCATAGGAAATCACAATAGTCCAATTTAATGTTTGTTTCTTTTTCCATTTCCCATTTTTGAAGATTAATAATTTGTTTGAATAAGTCAGGTGGGATCTATGTCACATTGTATAATCTCATCTTTATATTTCTCTTAATCTGGTGTTGGCATAAGGGTCAAAAATCAACAAATTTATTGTCTGAGTGCATATAAACAATTCATTCAGAAAAAAATCCTATGTGGTAACCAGGTTCTTTATCATTAATATAAATGAATTTCATATTTTTTGAGTGTTCAGTGTTCCCCTTTTCTAGTACTTCAGAATAACTTTCAATAAAGTATTCACAATACAGAGACATTAGGTTTCTGAGTTAACCTAAAAAAGCAAGCCCGTGGTCTTTGTTTCCTTATCCTGCACCATATTCACTCTTAAAGAGAAAGGAATAAGCATGCATATATATATATATATGCACTATATATGCACTATATATATATATAGTGTCTAGGTGCTTAAATAAAATTTAAACATTTAAAATGTTTCATAAATGTTATCTCATTTGATTCTGACAACAAACCTGGGAGGTAAACACTGTTATTATGCTCATTTTTAGTATTTGAGGCTGTATTTGAATTCAAGTCTTCCTGACTCCATGTATAGCACTCTATCCAGTATACTACCCAACTGCCTCTAAAATAACACACTCAGGGTCACACAAGTAATCAATAATCAATAAACATTTATTAAGTGACTACTATGTGCCAGGCACTTTGCTAAGCACTGAGGATACAAAAAGAGGCAAAAGATAAGTCTATGTCCTCAAGGGAGCCTACAATTTATTAAGTATTAAATGGCAAACTAGGTTTAGAACAACAGGTCTTCAAATTTCAAATCCAGTCCTTCTTCCATTATACCATGCAGACTAGTTCACAAGCGTATTGAAGTCACTGACTTTAATTGAAGGCTCTTACTGAGATAGTAGAAGCAAAGTCTTTTTTGCATTTTGATTTTCTGCAGTTTAAGTTAGTATAGAAGCTATTTTCATAAACCTCCATTTAAATGCTGGTACTCTAATCTTGAGATTTTTGGCCAGTGACCAACAAATTTACATACTACTAGAAGCATATAGCTGTATTATAATTATTCTCATCATACATTAAACGGTCCAAAGACAACAAGAAAGAACATTTCATGTAGTCCTTCGACATCTCACTTTGCAAATGTTCATTATAAACATAGGCAAAAAGTCTACCATAAACTACCAACATCTAATAATTTAAGTTTTCCTAAAAGGATACAATTTTTCCTACCAGTGAAAGAACACCAGATTACTTAGGGAAGAAAATGAAACTGTTAAAAAAAAAAAGACTTAATATTTGCACTGTTTTAAAGTTTAAAAAATAAGAATTTTTAAAAACATATTTAGACACTCAGCATAAATCTGAGATAAGAAATTAACTTCCTGAATAACTGACATGTTTGGAAGACATATCTAAAACACATGCCATAATGTTTAAGAGAGAGAGAGAGAGAGAGAGAGAGAAAAGTAGAAAAATTTTAAAGACATTTTCTATTGTTTTGTTGTTCAGTTGCTTCAGTCGTGTCTGATTCTGCATGACCCCATTTGGGGTTTTCTTTGCAGAGTCCTGGGGTAGTTTGCCATTTCCTTCTCCAGTTCATTTTACAGAAGAGGAAACTGAAGCAGACAGGGTCAATTGACTTGGCTAGGGTCACACAACTAGTAATTGTCTGAGGCCAGATGTGAATTCGGGAAGATGAGTCTGCCCACCTAGCTGCCCCCCAAATTTGTTATTGTTCAGTTGTGTCTGATTCTTTGTGACCCCATGGACCATTGCTGGCCAATATTGTCCACTGGAATTTCTTGGCAAGGATACAGGAGTGGTTTGCCATTTCCTTCTCCAGTGGATTAAGGCATACAGAGGTTAAGTGACTTGCCTAGGGTCACACAGCTAGTAAGTGTCTGAGGCTGGATTTGAACTCAGGTCTTCTTGACTCCAAGCAGAGTATACTATCCACTGAGTCACCTAGCTGCCTCAGACATTTTTTTAAAAAAGATTTTTAAATACCTCTATAACATCCATAATAATGGCAACTCTTAAATTGCCTTATCTTGTGCATACTCATTTAACTGTCATTAAAAATATTCCTAATAAAAGTGAGAAAGATATACTTACTCAGCAACAATTAGAAAGTATATTTATGCCAATCTGACTCTTTGAAAGGAACGTTTAGACATTCCCTGAATAGTAATTTTGGAGTCACAACGATGTGATTCTAGCCAAACATAGTTGATATTTTAGAAATAAATAGGAAGGATGGACCAAAAAAAATACTAAAGACTTACCCCAATCAGTGAGTTTTTGGCATTTCCAATTGTGGTTAATGCACTGAGGTCAAATATAACTACAAATTTTGCATTGTCTACATTGAATACGTGGTTTTTAAAAGCATCATGTTGGATTTCAGAACAGGCTTCAGGAAGTTGTAGGTTATGCAGGAGATTGTTTAGTGCACAAGTCATTTCTCCCAAAATCAACCTGTAGGCAGTCTCCAAAACAGGAATATTCTTCAGGCTGAGTACAGCTTGATATACGGCATGAGCTACAGCAACAACCTTAAAAATTTAAGAACACAACTCAAAAAAAAAAAAAGGGTAATTTTTCTATTTCAGCTCATTTCTGACATATTTTCAAGCTCCAAATTTTCAGCATATGCTTTGAAAGCTGTCAAGGATCACACAAATATAAGGTATTAAGTAATTAATTTGAAGAAATCACAATAAATTTTCTAAAAACACTACAAGAAAAGCAAATTTCTAAAGAAAAATGCTTGAAAGGAGCATTTCCTGTGTTTAGTTTTATATAGTTTTTTTCTTTGTTATTTGGGTACATCAAGAAGTTAGAAAACTGAAAAGTAATTCCTTACAAAAACAAGTCCTATTCACAAATTTCATTTTACAACTATAAAATTACAGATCTCAAATGCATGTGTAGAGCCCGGTCAAAAGTTTTAGCAACTGGCTTAAATCTTTATGATGATGATGAAATGATAGACATTTAAAATTTTAAATTAAATTTAAAAAAATCTGCCTGCCACATGAAAATCTAGTTTCCTTCAACATATCCCAGTATGGTTCTATAATAATTATATTTGTATTATTATATGATACATTTAACTTAAAATTTAATTTTGATCTAAATATTATAAACATATTTAATAATAATAATTATAATAATATAACACATTATCATACAATAATTATTTATTCAAAGAATTCATTTCAATCCTGAAATTCAGAGAACAAGCATTAATCAGATTATTTAACAGGTATTTATGTCCTCTGTGATAAAATATAAAAATGTTTACAGATCCCCTTTCCTCACAAATTAGCTTTGTATGTATTTATTACTCACCTCTTTTTCTTTATGATAACGCAGAAGTAGTAGTTTAGATGCTGGTATAAACAGTTTTTCTACGAATGATGATGGTAATTTTGTATTTATCTGTTCAACAATCTAAAAGCATAAGATAACAATATTTGTCTCATTTATGTTTTTAAAATCCCAAACCTCATGAACTAATTTTAAAACTTCGTATGCCATTTTAATTGAAAATAACCTTAAATAAGATTAACCTACTAAACTCTGTAAACTTAATATAAAAGCCATCGGTTCAAAGAAGAAAAGTAAATTAAACCATTTTAAAAATGTTACACAAAAGTGGAAATGGAAAAGAAGCAAAACATAATGGGGAGTCCCCAAAATGACTGTTTAAGTACTTCTATGACCTTGTACAATGCCTAGAAATACTGTGGAGACTGATTTGTAAGGAAAGCTTTGACACTATAAATAACTTAAAAATATTTGAGAACTTAAATAGCAATAAAATGAACGAAAATATTATACCAGGAAAAGCACATTATACTATTAAAAAAATATGAAAAATTCCCTTAATATAAAGAACATCTTTTATTCGAGCTAAATTCTCAGATTCTTACAATCTAACCAATAGCTCACTAATGTTCTGACTCCTTAAGAGTCTGGCCAATATGGTGGATCTTTAATAAACCTTGTCTTTGGTTGAAAGAAGGCGTGGGTCGAATTTTTTCGGGCAGGACCTGCTTGTTGTGATTTTGAAGTGCTGGCACCCCTAAACCTCAACATTTTGGTGGCCCGTACGGGGAAATTGCCTAACCCCCAAGTTCTTCTCCAGCCAAGACTGGAAGGTATATAAGCCTCCCCCTCCTCCTTTCTTGCTCTGCAGTTCGGGCCACTCTCCAAGCACCAAGGCTTGGAGGTGCTTTTCTGGCAGACAGTTAGGAGGCTGTCCTGTACTCAGCCTGATGCTCTCAGGCTCTCAATCCACTGGGTCGGTACCAGGCCATGGACCTGGGTACACCTTCCACAGCACAGAGGACAAGGACGGACGCCCTTTCTGGAAGTGTATGCCCAATTCTGTCAATTCTCTCAGCACTAGGGAACTGGGGAAAACTGCAGTTGCTTTGTGGTTCCCTGAGGCTGACTTACTTACTCCTTTCCCTCTACACCTCTGAATCCTCCTTCATAGAGGTTACAGGGAAAAGTTATATAAAAATATCTTGGCAGATTCTGGAGGTTTTGTGACTGATCATTAAGGAGTTTTGAAACTCCTCCTTACAACCCTGGTCACTCTTTTCTCCCACTCTCTTCCCTTGAGTCAAGAGGGTATCTGTTAAGCCCTCTCATAGCAGAAGAAACTCTTTTCACCCTTTACCCCTCACCTTTGATTTTACCCTCCCCTGTGTGTGAAAGGAAGGAGAGGGGAGGGGCAGCAACTACAAGTACAGGCCTCCCTGCCAATGGCCTTGTGCCCTGGGGAAACCTTTGCCTGGAAGCATCCTGCTCAAGGTAATAAAAAAGCTAGCCTCTGAACTTGGGTAAGCACCCTCATTTAAATTTGTAGTTTTAACTGTTATTTCCTAAGCTGTGATTAGTGAAACTTGCTGTTTGAGGTAAAAGCTCATAGGATTTTATTTTGAGCTGTCTGGTGGATCATAATCCATTGATCATCAATAACCCACCATCTGAGAGCAATGCCACAAGCTACTCAGAGAATGTGATACTGGTGGGAAGTCAGCACTGGGAAAAGCTGAGAAGACAATTTTAGCTTCAGTCTAAGATGGGATCATCCTGGCTCAGTTTCCCCATTATATTCCTTTGAAAGGGAATGTTACCTACCTGGTTATTCCTGAGTCTGGCTATGAGGTGGATTTGATACTGCATGGTTGGAAAACTGAATTATCTGAATCCAAAGAGAGCTAAGGATGTTTTATCCTCTCATATTTGGGCCCTAATCTAGTCCCTACTTTATATCTGAACCTGCAGTGTTTTCTGTCAGATTTGTGTCTTCCAGACTACAGGCCATTCACCTACAGTCGGCAGTAAACAGTGGCTACTAGCCAATGTCCCCCAATCATTCCCTCTCAGCACTTTGGAACCCCCTCCAGGCAGGGACAGCTCTACACCCCTTGCCAGCAGGAAGCAGTTTCAGAAGCCAAGACCTTTGCCCCTTACCCCAAAAGTATTTGAGTTCCTTTTGTTTGAGGGGGAATGATAAGGATGGGATGTTGACCCCAAAAAGGAAAAAAATCTGTTTCCCACATGGCCATATCTCTGGCATTCTCCTGAGGCTATAATCCCATCAACTGGCCTTTCACTGTGACTATGCCCAATCTGTTACATTTAATCAAGCCTAGCTCTCCACTGTTTTACCTCCCTATGGCCCCCAGCCATTTCCCACCCTTAACCCTAACTAGGCTCCATTCTCCCTTGGCCATGTGGTCCAGGTCCCAGGAGTTCTGTTCACTGCAGCTTACTGGTCACTCATCCAGATCTTCCTTAAACCTTTCCTCCAGTTACCCCAAACTACTTGGCCATTCCTAGATCCCTCCTACAGTCTTTCTGTACATAAGGTCCATCTTGTCACTATTAAGGTGCTCAGATTCTTATAATCTACCCAAAAGCTCACTAATGTTCAGACTCCTAAAGACTCTGGCCAATATGGCAGATCTTTAATAAACCTTGTCTTTGGCTGGAAAAAAAAAATATATATGTATATAAAGAATGTCTAAAAGTAAATTTTTAAAAGTTTCCAACCTACCATTTTAAATTCAAAGGCCTGAATAAACCATAACTCAATAAATTAAAAGGCAACAAAAACTAGAATGAAGTACTTACCAATGTGAGCAAATTCAAGACTGAGATGATATAATCTGTACCACAAGTCTGGCAATTCTCCAACTGATCTAATCCATATGTGATGACCATGTCACAATGTATAGTCATGCTAGGGTCTAGACTACCAAGCAAAACACCAACACACTCATTGGCAGCTGTCAAAACTGCCTCAGAAAAAAACACTTGGTTTGCTGCTGTAACACATCTCATTACTCTGTACAGTACCTGCAAAAGGGGAAAAATAATTCTTTTTAAAAAAAAAAGTTATCTTTTATTGTTAAAAAAAATAATCTTTGTTAGGATGACAGGATCAGAGATCTAGAGGTAGAAAGAACCTCCAACCAATCATCTTACAGTCAGGAAACTGAGGTTCAGGGAGTCACCTACTAAGTGACTTGTCAAAGTGAGTGTCAGATTGCCAAAATGCTATCAGATCCAGAATTTGGATCCAGATCCTCTGACTCTAAAGTCAGTGTTCTCTCCACTGTCCTGGTCTGAATTTATTTACAAATGATAAGAGTATTTTACATTAATTAAATAATGAGGATGTTCAATAAGTTGTTAAAACACTAAAATGGCCTTAAGCCAGAAAATTCTAGAGACTAAACTGGAATTCATTCTAATACAAATTTATTGTTGTAACTAAAGTTAACAATAAAAGAGATTTTGTAAAAGGATGACAAGTTGCCTAAGCATGATGAATAGCAAAATAACATTATTGCTCTTGCAACTGATCCATTTTCCTTTTTAAACTGTGGACTGTTTCAAAAGTTAAGAAAAGATTTTGACCAACAATAAGTACTAGTTGCCAGGATGAGTATATTTTAGAACATTTTAAATAATTTTTCAAGTAGGATAATCATTACTTATATACTAAATTTCCAATGAATACAAATCAGGGAAAAGAAAGTAGACTAATGCTAGAATATAATAATTTTTAACAAAATTCTTTAATCATTGGTCACAATAAGAAAGCAATTAAAAAGCCTAAATAGGATTAAAAATGCTTTTTACTAAAAGTCTAAATTAAAATCTGTGATAGTTATATAATATTAATCAGCTTGATTCACTTTATTTATTTAGTCTAGGCAATGGAGTTAAGTGACTTGCTCAGGGTCACACTGCTAGTGTTATATGTATCTGAGGCTAGATTTGAACTCAAGTCCTCCTGACTCCAGGGCCGGTGCTCTATCCACTGCGCCACCTAGCTACCCCTACTTTATGTTTCAGTGAGCTATTTAACTGCCTACAGATCTGCTTTTGCTGTTGTTTATCTTTCCTTTCCGAAGAGGGTCAATGACATCATGGGGTCTTGACTTGTTTATGAATTGGATTTGAGACAGAGTTACACCAAGTTGTCAGCCTCTCTTCCAGAGTCACTGAAGTCCAGTGGCAAGACAAAAATCAAGATGATTGGGAATAGCTCATGATGCAGTGGATGACCTTAGTGTCTTCAATGTCTAACCAAGCTGTATGCACCTCTACAGTGCCTACTTCAGCTGCCTTCATGGCTGTAGGAACAAACTGTTCTTATCCACCCATTTCAGCAGGGGAAGTCTTCACATGCTTGGAGCAGACATCCCCTAACTCACAGATGGGCTCAAGGCCTCTTCAATACCCTCAATTTTATTTAGCCCATCTACTGAGATGGTTTTATGGTGGTATGGCCACTGCGCATGCCACAGCTTCTTGGAGCTTTTAAAGACTAATCATAGCTCTAACAAAGACAGGAACAACAAGAACGTGAAATGCAGAGATTTGGCTTACACATCAATGTGTTCATCTCATTTATCTGAATGAGAACACTACCTAACCCATTCTTGTCATTAAATAAGGATTATCAGTACAGAAAGATATGACTTATCTAAGCATTATAGAATCATTAAGTAGTTATTTTTGTCTTGAAGGTTTATATCCTTTTAACCACAAATAATTTGAAACCATTCACAATACAAATCATTCTAAAATATATTACATTATTTCCCTGCCTTTCTAAGCAGAGGATATAATCTTAACTTTATTATTATAAACATGTTATTATACTATGCCATAATACAGTGATACTCTCAATAGCTGCTGAGATGTGAGAGCTGTTTTGTCTCTTTAAAAATGGGCTCTTATTTGCTATACTTCTATTCTTTTATAGCTTTTGTCTCTTCCTTTGTTGTCAGCATGTCTACCTCTTTAAGCAATCCTCTCCTCCTTCCTGATTTGCTTCTTTTAATCATTTTACTAAGAAACTGAGAAAACAGATAATCAAGTTTGTTAGAACAGTTAAAATTAAAAGTTACTAGGGCTTAAAGAACTGAGAGGTTCTCTTTTTTTCTTAATGATATATAAAGGGTACTTTAAAAAAAAACTTACATCTGTTACATATGCTTCAGTAATTGGAGGACCTCTGATTGGGCTGAAGCGCTCCCCAATACTTCTTACCACAGTACTGAATACCCGAAGAAGAGCTGCTAACTTTGGTAATGATACTGATGGAGGAGGAATATCTTCATCTACTGACTCCCCAGAGGCTACATGGCTGAGGTCCTAAATAAGATACAGAACAGTCATTTATGAATACATGTAAGTAAATAAGTCCCATGAACAGATTAAAAATAATTCTAGTCTGAAAAGTAAATATTTGGTACAGACAACAAAAAAAAAATGGAAAAAGGAAATGGATCTCTTCTTTCAAATTAATGCTAATTAAATCTAGTTGATAAAGGAAATAATTTCTACTCTAGCAGTGCAGTAGAATGATCACTGTATTTGGAGTGACAAGAATATTTCTGTGAATCCAAGTTCTACCACTTACTCACTTGGCAACTTTGGCCAAGAAACTTCAACTCTCTATGCCTCAGTTTCCTCATCCACAAAATATTAAAACAGACTAGTTACATAACGTCTCTCAGAATTTTCAAAAGGTTTCTGATTTACTTACTCAACAAATACTTTTGCTGTTACTTCTTATACACCATTTTGCTAAGTAAATCCCTGTCCTTAAGGAATCTACCAATTATGTAGGGTAGAGAAAACACTCAAAAATTAGGCAATACATTAAGTTAAGTTACAAAATAACACAGGAAATTTTATACCATCTTGTATTGTGGTAAGTGATATGGATAACAGATGCTATAAATTTGAAGAAGAAAATTTTTCACTGGACTAATCTGGAAAGGCAACATAGAATTAGGTCTTAAAGAAAACTTCAGGCTTTTAATCTAGGTGAAAAAATGTTGAGGAACCTACACTCAGATGTGAGAAATGTCTTGAGTAAAGGCTATGAGGTGAGAATGTGCATAAGTTTTTTACATAACTGAAAACAGACCAATCTACTGTGAGCCAAAAGTTCTATTGGAGGAATAGGGATGAAAAAACTTTGTGAAAAATCTTGACTTCCAAGGTAAAGAGTAAATTTTATCCTGTAGATACTTAAATCCCTATCATGCACCAGCTAATATGCTAGATACTGAGGTTACAAGTATAAAAAAATTTAATACTCTTGACTCAAAAAAAGCTTACATTCTAAGGAGGAAGAAAATACAAATATGGATGTGTACAGCATAAATAAATGCAAATATAAAACAAAGTTGCTAAATAATAGGTAGTCTGGAAAGGAGGGTATTAACAATTGTGGGAGGAGGTAAAGAAAGAAGAAAGCTTCAAGCAAATGATGCTTGATGTTAATGTTAAAGGATACTTGTGTGTTGAAGAGAAGGTCTCCATAAAGCAGAGGCAACAAAAGAGTTCATTCTAGGCAGGAGAGGCTGCCAGTCTAAAATCGTGGAGACTGGTATCATAAAGATAGTTACGTTACATGAGAAGCTGAGAGGGTCAATATGGCCGTATCACAGCATGTATGAGGGGGAATTCATGTATAATGAGATTACATAGTTAATTTGGGTCCAGGTTTTTCTAGTACTTTAAAAGCCAAGAAGAAAATTTATTTTTTTGAAATAGTTTATTAATTTTCAATATTCACTTCTATAAGACTGACTTTTAAATTTTCTCCTCCCTCCTCCCCAAGACAGGCCTGCAATCTGATAGAGGTTTTACTTATACATTCATATTACGCATATTTTCACATTAGTCATGATATAAAGAAGAATCAGAACTAATGGAAGGAACCATGAGAATGAAGCAATAAAACAAAACAATAAAAGAAAAGAACAAATAGTATGCTTCCATCTGCACTAGGACTATAGTTCTATCTCTAGATGTGGATATCATTTTCCATCATGAGTCTTTTGGAGTTGCCTTAAATCCTTGCATTGCTGAGAAAAGCCAAGTCTATCAAGGTCAGTTATCGCACAATGTGGCTGTTACTGTGTATAATGTTCTCCTGGTTCAGTTCATTTCACTCAGTATCAGTGAATATATGTCTTTTCAGGTTTTTCTGAAGTTAGCCTGCTCATCACTTCTTATAGCACAATAGTATTTCATTGCATTCATATACCACAACTTGTTCAGCCACTCCCCAATTGACGGGCATTCCCTCAATTTCCAATTCTTTGCCAACACAAAAAAAGCTATAATAAATATTTTTGTATATGTGGGTCCTTTTCCCATTTTTATGGTCTCTCTGGGATACAGCCCTAGAAGTGCTATTGCTGGGTCAAAGGGTATGCACATTTTTATAGCCCTTTGAGTATAGTTCCAAATTGCTCTCCAAAATGGTTGAATCAGTTCACAGCTCCACCAATAATGCATTAATGTTCCAATTTTCCCACATCTTCTCCAACATTTATCATTTTCCTGTTTTGTCATGTTAGTCAATCTGATAGGTGTGATGTGGTACCTCAAGAGTTGTTTTGATTTGCATTTCTCTAATCAATAGTGATTTAGAACATTTTTTCGTGAGTATAGATAGCTTTAATTTCTTCATCTGAAAACTACCTGTTCGTATTCTTTGACTATTTATCAATCGGAGAATTACTTGTATTCTTATAAATTTGACCAATTCTCTACGTATTTTAGAAATGGGACACTGGTTATAAAAATTCTTTCCCAGTTTTCTGCTTCCCTTCTAATCTTGCTTGCATTGGCTTAGTTTGTGCAAAAACTTTTAAATTTAATGTAATCAAAATTATCCATTTTGCATTTCATAATGTCCTCTCTCTCTTGTTCGGTCATAAATTCTTCCCTTCCCCATAGATCTGAAAGGTAAACTATTCCTCGCTGTCCTAGTTTGCTTATAGTATCAGTCTTTATATCTAAATCTTGTACCCATTTTGACTTTATCTTGGTATAAGGTGTAAGATGTTGGTCTATGCCCAGTTTCTGCCATACTATTATTTTCCAGTTTTCCCAGTCGTTTTGATTAAACAGTGACTTCTTATCTCAGAAGCGAGAGTCTTTGTATTTATCAAATAGTAGTTTGGTATAGTCACTGACTATTGTGTCTTGCACACCGAACCTATTCTACTTGATTGCTGCCTTATAATACAATTTAAGATCTGAAACAGCTAGGCCACCTTCCCTACCATTTCTTTTCATTAGTTCCCTTGATATTGTGGACCTTTTCTCCTTTCAGATGAATTTTATTATTTTTTTCTAGCTCTATGAAATAATTTTTTGGTAGTTTGATTGATATAGCACTGGATAAGTAAATCAATTTAGGTAGAATTGTCATTTTTATTATATTAACTTGGCCTACCCATGAGCAACTGATATTTTTCCAATTATGTAGATCTGACTTTATTTGTGTGAAGTGTTTTGTAATTGTGTTCATATAGATCCTAGGTTTGTTTTGGCAGGTAGACTCTCGAATATTTTATGTCTGCAGTAATTTTAAATGGAATTTCTCTATCTCTTGCTGTTGGGCTTTGTTAGTAGTATATAGAAATGCCAATGATTTATGGGGATTTATTTTATATTCTGTAACTTGGCTAAATTTGTTTATTATTTCAAGTAATTTTTACTTAATTCTCTAGGATTCTCTAAGTATACCATCATATCATCTGCAAAGAGTGATAGTTTTGTTTCTTTGTTGCCTATTCTAATTCCTTCAATTTCTTTTTCTTTTCTAATTGCTGAAGCATTTTTAGTACAATATTGAGTAACAGTGGTGATAATGGGCAACCTTGTTTCACCCCTGATCTTACTGGAAATGCTTTTAGCTTATCCCCATTACACATAATGCTTGCTAATGGTTTTTGAAAGATGCTACCTATCATTTTAAGGGAGACTCCATTTATTCCTATGCTCTCTAGTGTTTTTAATTGGAATAGGTATTATATTTCGTCATATGCATTTTCTACATCTATTGAGATAATCACAGGATATGTTAGTTTTGTTGTTGATTATGGTCAATTATGCTGATAGTTTTCCTAATACTGAACCAGTACTGCGTTCCTGGCATAAATCCTACCTGGTCATAGTGTATTAGCCTCGAGATAAGTTGTTGCAATCTCTTGTTAATATTTTATTTAAAATTTTTGCATCATATTCATTAGGGAAATTGGTCTATAATTTTCTTTCTCTGTTTTGGCTCTTCCTGGTTTAGGTATCAGCACCATACTTGCAACATAAAAAGAATTTGATAAGACTCCTTCACCTATTTTCCCAAATAGTTTATATAGCATTGGAATTACTTGTTCTTTAAATGTTTGATTAGAATTCACTTATAAATCCACTTGGCCCTGAAGATTTTTTCTTAGGGAATTCACTGATGGCTTAATTTCTTTTTCTGAAATGGGGTTAAGTATTTTATTTCCTCTTCTGTTAATTCGAGCAATTTATATTTTTGTTAACATTCATCCATTTCACTAAGATTGTCAAATTTATTGGCATACAGTTGGGCAAAATAGTTCCTAATTATTATTTTTCCTCTTCATTCCTTTTCATTTTGATGCTGGTAATTTGGATTTCTTCTTTCTTTTTTAAAATCAAATTAACCAAAGGTTTATCTATTTTATTTTATTTTTTTCATAAAACCAGCTTTTAGTTTTATTTATTAGTTCAATAGTTTTTTTTAATTTCAATTTTATTAATCTCTCCTTTGGTTTTCAGAACTTCTAATTTGGTATTTAATTGGGGACTTTTAATTTGCTTTTTCCTAGCTTTTTTAGTTGCATGTCCAATCCACTGATCTCTTCTTTCTGTTTTATTCATGTAAGCATTTTTGGATATAAAACTTCCCCTAAGAACTGCTTTTGCTGCATCCCATGAGTTTTGGTATGTTGTCTCATTATTGTCATTCTCTTGGATGAAATTATTGATTATTTCTATGATTTGTTGCTTGACTCACTCATTTTTTAGGTTTTGATCAGTTTCCAATTAATTTTTATTGCATAATGATCTGAAAAGGGTGCATTTAATATTTCTTCCTTTCTGCATTGGATTGTGTGGTTTTTATGCCCTACTACGTAGTCAATTTTTGTGTAGGTGCCATGTACCACTGAGAAAAAGGTATACTTCTTTTCTGTCCCCATTCCGTTTTCTCCAGAGGTCAACCGTATTTAACTTTTCTAAAATTCTATTCCTCTCAACTTCTTTCTTGTTTATTTTGTGGTTAGATTTATCTAGTTCTAAGAAGGAGAGGTTAAGCCCCCCACTAGTATAGTTTTGCTGTCCATTTTTTCCTGTCCCTTAACTTCTTTCAGAATTTGGCTGCTATACCACTTGGTGCATAAATGTTTAGTAATGATATTACTTCACTGTCTATGGTGCCTTTTAGCAGGATGTAGTTCCCTTCCTTATCTCTTTTAATTAGATCTATTTTTGCTTTTGCTTTGTCTGAGATTAGGATTGTTACCCCTGCTTTTTTCACTTCAGCTGAAGCATAATATATTCTGCTCCAGCCTTTTACCTTTACTCTGTGTGTATCCCTCTGCCTCAAATGTGTTTCTTATAAACATACTGTAGGATTATGGTTCTCAATCTACGCTATCTTTTTCCGTTTTATGAGAGAGTTCATCCCATTCACATTCAGTTATGATTACCATCTGTGTCTCTCTCTGTCCTATTTCCCCTGTTTATACTTTTCTCTCTCCTTTCTCTCTTTCCTTCCTCACTAGAGTTCTGCTTTTGACCACTGCTTCCCTCCTATTAGCCCCCTCCCTTTTCTTCTCTTTCACCCTTTCTACTTCTTCCCTCCCTTCTCTTTTCCTTTCCCCTTCCTACTTCCTATAGGATGTGTTAGATTTCTATACCTAACTGATTATGTTATTCCCTCCTTGAGCCAAATCTGATAAGAGTAAGGTTCAAACAATGCTCATTTCCCTCCCTTCTTTCCCTCAATTGTTTTTGTGCATTGATTCCTGGTCTGCCTCCTCCTTTCCTCTTCTCCCACTACAATCCCTTTTCACCACTTAATTAGATTTTTATCATCACATCAAAGTCAACTTATACCCACATCCTCTAAGTATATCATGTCATAATGTCATAATAACATTACAGTTCTCAAAGAGTTACAAGCGTCATCTCCCCTTGTAGATGTAAACAGTTTGCCCTTGTTAATAACGTTTTTTTCTTTCCTGTTTACCTTTTTACGCCTCTCTTGAGTCTTGTATTTGAAGATCAAATTTTCCACTGAGCTCTGGTCTTTTCAGCAGGAAGGTTTGGAAGTCCCCTATTTCATTGAATGTCCATCTCCTCCCCTGAAAGATCATGCTCAACTTTGCTGGGTTGATCCTTGGTTGTAATCCAAGCTCTTTTGCCTGAAGGAACATCATATTCCAAGCCCCACAATCTTTTAATGTAGAAGCTGAAAGGTCCTGTGTAACCCTGACTGTGGTTTCATGATATCTCAATTGTTTCTATCTGGCTGATTGAAGTATTTTCTCTTTGATCTGGTCATTTTGGAATCTGGCTACAATATTCCTTGGTGTGTTTAACTTGGATCTCTCTTTCAGGAGGTGATTGGTGGATTCTTTCAATGACTATTTTACTCTCAGGTTCTGGGACCTCAGAGCAGTTTTCTTTGATGATTTCCTGAAGGATATTGTCCAGGCTCTTTTTTTCATCATGGTTTTCAGGTAGACTAACAATTTTTTAAACTGTCTCTCCTGGATCTATTTTCTAGGTCAGTTATTTTACCAATGAGGTACTTTACATTTTCTTCTATTTTTTTCATTCTTTTGTTTCTGTTTGAATGATTTTATTTCTCATGGAGTCATTAGTTTCCATTTGCCCAATTCTAATTTTTAACAAATTGTTTTCTTCTATTAGATTTTGTACCTCCTTTTCCATTTGGCTTTTGAAGGAGTTGTTTTCTTCAGTTTACTTTTTTTTCCCCATTTGGCCAACTGTATTTTTTAAGGACTTGTTTTCTACAGTTAATTTTTTTATTTCCTTTTCCAAGCAATTGCCTCTCTCTTGCATATCTCTCATTTTTCCCCCCAATTTTTCTTCCAGCTTTCTTATTTGACTTTTAAAATCCTTCTTGGGCTCTTCCAAGAAGGCTTTTTTGGCTTGAGATCAGTTCATATGCCCTTTTGAGGTTTCGGATGTGGGTATACTGACAATGTTGTCCTCTTCTGGATTTGTGCCTTGATCTTCCCTGTCTCCATAATAAGAATCTATAGTGATTGTCCGTTTCTGCTTTTTGCTCATGGTGTTTGCCTATTTCCTGACCTTTTTTTTTTTCTTTTTAAAGTTGAGCTCTCCTGTTGGAGTGCAGGGGGCAAGTACCCAAGCTCCTTCTCCTGCTCACCTGGGCCTTGCACAGGAACGTTTCGTTGTTGGAGGATGTCCGTCAGCCTGGAGCTTTGCCTACTGGAGTTGTGCTTCCCAGAGTTGTGCTGAGGCACCTGGTGATTTGGCTGCTGCAGAATGCCGTTACCATGGTAGTTTTCTGAGCTGGTGTCTACCAGTTCCCCTGCCTGTACTGAGGCTCTTGGGGGGTCCTGGTATTGGCACTTGCCTGCTCCACCACCCTGGGTCTCAGGATCTCCCCCTGGTACGATGAGATGGAGCTTGCCGCTGGCTAGTGGGGACACTTCTCATCCTGGACTGCTCCCCCTTCCCCAGAGCAAGAGGGGCCTTTCCCACTAATCCCCTAAGCTTCCTGGGGTAGAAGACCACTGTGCCCTATCTTTTGGCTGGCTCCACTGTTCCAGGGTTTTTCCTAGGTCAATATTTTTGGGGCTTTCAGATGTCAATAAGAGAAGGTGAGAGCAACTTACTTCTTACTCTGCCATCTTGGCTCCCAGAAGCAGAACTCCCAAGTAGAGGAATTTAATTTATACTAGGGGTAACAGGAAGTCATTGGAGTTGACTGAGTAGAAGAGACACATGATTAAATCTGCACTTCAGGAAAATCACATTGGTATTTGTGGGGAAAAACATGAGGCAGGGAGAACTACTAAGAAGTTGTTGTGATAATCTAGGTGAGATTTGATGAGAGCCTGAACTAAAATGGTTGTTTGAATGGAGAAAAAAGGATTGATGCAAGAGAAGCTGTGGAGGTAGAAAAGGCAAGATTGGATGTGAAAGGTAGGGGAGAAGAAAGAGTCAAGGGTAATGCTAGGGTCACCAGCCTGGGAGGTGGGATGGGACAGATGGTGGTGACTTCAACAGAAGTAGGAAAATTTGGAAGAGGGGAAGGTGTGGTGGGAATGGAGACAGGAATCATGAGTTCAGGTTTGGACATACTGAGTTTGAGATGTTTCTATAATATCCAGTTTGAAATTACTGACAAGCAATTGGTGATGTGGAGATAGATACATAGATTTGTGAGTCATCTGCATAGAGGTGACAGATAAATCCAAAGGAGCTGATGAGTTTACCAAAGGAGAGTGTAGGGGAAGGAGAGAAGAGAGCCGAGGAAACAACACTGAAGTATACCTACAATTAGGGGGCATGACATGGATGATGAGCCAGCAAAGGAGGCTGAGGAGTGATTATGAGAAAGGAGGTGTCATGAAAACCCAGAGAAGAAAGAGCCCCCAGGAGGAAGAGAATGGTCAGCAGTGTCAAATGTAGCAGGTGGGAGGGAGAAAAATTATGAATGGGAAAAAACCATTAAGATTTGGCAATTGAGAGAGAGGTGGAACCAAGATGGAAGACAGACGCCTGGAAGTTGTTTGAGCTCTCCCTGGTTTCCCTTGGAAACAACGAATAAAGCCTCAAAACAGATTCTGGAGTGACAGAGGTCACAAAAAGACAGAGTGAAACACTTTTCCAGCTTAAGATAAGGACTTCAGGAAAGGCTTGTCTCACTTGGGTAAAAGGGGAGTGCAGCGCAGCACACATAGTGTCCAGGCCCCTGGCCCTCAGTGCAAGAAGCTTGGGACAGTGCACCCTATGCCCTAAAGCAGAGTTCAACTTCAAAAAATGACCAAAAAGCAGAGTCCTGACCATGGAAAGCTACTACGGTGACATGGAAGATCAAAAAACAAACTCCAAAGAGGACAACAATCTCAAAATGCCTACAGGTGAAGCCTCAAAGGGGAATATGAATTTGTCTCAAGCCCAAAAAGTCCTCTTAGAAGAGCTCAAAAAGGATATTAAAAATCAAGTAAGAGACGTAGAAGAAAAATTGGGAAAAGAAATGAAAGTTATGCAGGAGAATTATAAAAAAAAGTGTCAACAGCTTGGGAAAGGAAGCACAAAAATTCCCTGAAGATAATAGCTCCTTAAAAATAGAATTGGCTAAATGGAAAAAAAAAAAACCCACTGAAAATCCTTAAAAAGTAGCATTGGCCAAATGGCAAAGAAAGTACAAAAGTTAACTGAAGAAAATAATTCCTTACAAATTAGAATTGGACAAATGGAAGCTAACGACTCTATGAGACATCAAGAATCAGTCAAACAAAATCAAAAGAACGAAAAAATAGAAGAAAATGTAAAATACCTTATTGGAAAAACAATTGACCTGGAAAATAGATCCAGGAAATATATAAGAATTACTAGACTACCTGATCAAAAAAAAGAGCCTAGATTGCATCTTTCAAGAAATTATCAAGGAAAACTGTCCTGATATCCTAGAACTGGAGGGTAAAATAGTCATTGAAAGAATTCACTGATCACCTTCCTGAAAGAGACTCCAAAATGAAAACTCCAAAGAATACTGTAGTCAAATTTCAGAACTATACAAGAGACCTCTGGAGAAAACTGAATGGGGATAGAAAGGAATATACCTTTTTTCTCAGCAGTACGTGGCACCGACACAAAAACTGACAATGTATTAGTGCACAAAAACTCCACACTCAAATGCAGAAAGGCAGAAATACTGAATGCATCCATTTCAGATCATGACGCAATAAAGTACAATAAAGGGCCATGGAAAGATAGACTAAAAATTAATTGGAAACAAAATAATCTAAACCTAAAAAATGAGTGGGTCAAACAACAAATCATAGAAACAATCAATAATACCACCAAAGACAGTGACAATGAGACAACATACCATAATTTATGGGGTGTAGTTATATGTCTTAAATTTTTAAAAATTTCTGCTGAAATTAAAAAAAAAAATTTCTGTTCACATGCTTACCTCAGCATAAGCCTCCATATCCTCTAGAAACTGACCAAGAAGAGTTGTAGAAAATGCAAGATCAGCTACCCAAAATGGCTCCAGACTCTGTAACCATCCTAGGGAAAGTATAAGATAAATTTTAAAAGATGAGAGTGACCAAAGAAAATATATTTTACTTGGCTTTGACCAACCCTAATTTTTAAATTGACCACCCTTCAAAAGTATTTAACTTCATTTTAGATCAAGAAGTAAAATATATAATTTTAAATACCATATTACACTGCAGAAAAGTATATATAAAATCAAACTTCCAAAATTTAACATGTAAAAGTTTTTTTTCTAAATATGGTATTAATCCAAAATGAACAAACTCACTACATCTAATACTTTGGTTCTAGCTTTAATTCAGCCATTAATTTGACAAATGAACTCGGGAAAATGCCTTAAAGAAATTAAAACCTAAGTTGACTCTCTATAAACTGAGACCTAATCCAGCTGTCTACCTGTTTCACAGGTTTCTTTTAAGAATCAAATAAGGTAGGAAGTGAAAATGCTGAAGAGAAGGAGACTTAATGAACATAAATAAAATCAACAAACAGTATTTACTCATCAATGTAATCAATTTAAAAGTTTTTTTTGCTTTGTTTTTTAAGCACTTGCCTATTCTCCTTAAATCTATCCTAATTTCTTGATAGAAGTGTTCTTGATAACCAATTTAACTAATGACAATTAACTTGCTTCTTCCGCCACTTCTGAAATTTACTAAGTTACTAATTGTCATCTACTTCAAAGGAGTGTCACTATTCATGTTAAGTCAGATAATGAGATCATCATAGAAAAAACACTTAAGAATTACTTTCCTTTGAAAAATTTACTGATTCCCTATAATGATCTCATTATTCCTACAAAGTAGAAAAAATGTTATTTATATTCAAGAAAATCAAGTACTTCCATACAGCATGCATTCTCTTTAAGTCATAATATTTAATCTTTATAGAGTAAAAAAAGACTCTAAAATTTATAGACTAAAATACTTACCAGACACCTGCTGAGTCAGAGAAGGTTTCTGAGTATGATCTATATGCCATCCAACTAATATATCAACCGTATCCTTGCGGGAGAAAAAAGGGTTTTAATTAATCTAATGTTTCTGTGGATTTATTATTTTTTCCCATTTTCAGTATACTTCAAAGTAAAAGACCATCTATTCCACAGACTCTTTCTCGCCTAAAAAACTAAAAAGGACCAAGAGGGAAAATTGTTGTTGTTTTTGACAAGCTATCAGTGAGATGATTTCAGGGGGTAAGAAAACAAGGCAAACTGGACCTGTAATTTCCTATATGTAGGGAATTCCCTAATATAAAAATCCTCTTCTGCAATACTGATCTGCAATAAGAAGTTAAATTATTTTACCAAGATCACACAATTAGCATAAGTCAGAGGCAATATTTTAATTCAGGTCTTCCTGACTCTAAGCTCTAACTCTATATTCTCCATGCCACACTACCTATCAAGGAGATGATATCTTTTAAATTAACTATCAAGTTGTTAATTCATGCCAGAAATAAAAGAAGACACACTAAGACAGAAGTATTATGAAAGACCAGTCTACAGACAGCCTGACTTTCATGGACCACTATCACCCTTTGAGAAGAAAGGAACCCACAAACTCACCCTAAAATTTGTACTGAAAATATGAGGGTAACATCGAGCCACCAAAAGTATGCACTTCACACATTTGCAGAGTAATTCTGGTGTATCCACATTTTCTAGAATGGACTGTAGGCTGGTCATTACAAGCTTAAAAATAAAAAATAACAAAGTATAAATTCCCAACAAAATTGAATGAAAAAGATTAGAAATGGATACTGTTAACTGTGTAACAAAGTTAGTCACTATACATAGACCAGATTCCATGACAGTCCTTTTAAATGAATTGTATTCTGAAAATGTCTTTCCCCTAAAGGATTAAAATGAAGGGAAAACAAAAAAAAAAAATCGAACATAATCTTTGGAATCCATCAGTAACATCCTAATATAGGACCATGACTACTGAGGCTTAGGAAGATGTACTAAATACAGAAAAGCCCATATTTGACAATACATCATATAAAATAAATTTTTACTCAATGACATTTTACACAATGACTACTTACCAGCCAAACATATCTGAAGGACATAAGCAGTTTCCTTTAAGTTTAAAAGCATATCACAGTTGTTGTTGTTTTTTTCATATTTGTCATATTTTGCTTTAAAGTGGTTCAGAGAATTTAAGAATTTCTAGGTTAAAAACTGCCCTTAATCATCACTTCATTTCAGAAGGATTTAGTAATAGTTTACCTTAGCCTTAAAAATAATCCATAATTCTTTTTTCAAAAGTCATTCAGAAATAAGCTCATTTAAAATATTTACACACAGAAGTAAAACAAAATATTACACATTCACTGTTCTAATTGCTTCGTATCACTTGAATAGTCTAGGTATTTTATCCCGACTACCTAAAAAAGGTCATATCATCCCTAGTTAAATGATGTAATGTTTGACTTTCACATTACCCCTGATGGGATTTCCCATTCCAAGTAAGTCAACAAAAGTTAAATATATAAGTACAAGGCATTGTGCTAAATGTGAGTAATACAAAAAACGGGAGATGAAACAGACATTCCTCTCCAGAAGCTTACAAACTAAATGGAGGTAGGGGAGAAGAGTTATAGTAAGAAACCTGGGAGGGTGATAAATGCAAAGGGCAGGTTCAGATTAAATTCTATAACAAATCTAGAGAAAGACTGGAGGAGGAAGAGGAGAACTGGAGAAGAGAGAATGCCAAGAGTAGATTTGTGGATAGGGTGGCACTCAAGTTAGACCCTAAAAGAAAAAAGAAAAATAGACAAGTGTAGAGAGAGGTTAACTCCAGACACAGGAGATGGGATGAAAAAAGGCACAGGGTTTTTACAAGTAGCTGAAAAGTAGTAGTTTTGGCTTGATAGTACCCAAAAGAAAGTAAGATCTCGAAAAAGATAAGAATGGAAAATTAGAAAAAGAACCATATTATATCATGGGATTTGAATGTCAAGATAAAAAGTATCACAGAATTTTGGAGTTGTAAGGGACTAACCTAAACCATACCTGAACTCAGGAACAATTCAACAAGTAATTTGTTTAACACTTGTCTGAAGACATACAGTGAAGGGAAAGTCACTAATGCCCCAGGCAGCCCAGTACAAAAACAGATAGCTCTGACAGGAAGTTCTGAAACATTAAGCCTAAATTTGCTTCTCTGCTACCTCCCAACCACTGCCATTGGCTCTTGTCCTCTGGGGTCATGTAGAACCAGTCTATTCCTTCTTCCTCCCGAGATCGCCTCAAATACTTAAGACATCTATCATGTCCCCTTATCAATCTTCTCTCCACTAGGCTAAATAATGATATACTTTCAAGATGCCTCGTTCTTCTGACTGACTTCTTCCAGACATTATCCAGACTAATGCCCTCAAGTGTCAGCAACAGGGAGCCAATGAATGTTACTTAAGTACAGGAGTAACATTACTAAGACTCCTCTGTAAGTTCTATGAAAGGTAGATTAGAGAGGGTCTATAGCCCCTGACAACAAGACACCAAGTGGAAGGCTATTATGTCCAGGTACGAGGTAATAAAAACCTGAATTAGGGTGGTTGAGAATTAGGATGGAAGAGAAATTCTCAATGCAGCACTCAGCAGGTTTGGTAACTGACTGCCTATAGATGAGAGAAAGAGATGATAAATGTCTAATATAAGATGTGAAAGGTTAAAAATTTTGAAAATGCTTAACTGTTTACTTATTATATACATGAAAATGTTATCCATATTCTTAAAACTGCTATCATTACTAAGGTAGTTTGAAAGAAAGGTTAGGGCTAAGTTGTGTACGAGGGGTGATTCTAAAAAAGAAAACTGGGTAGGAAAAAGGTAAAAGAGAAATTATATTATAAAAATGGGGCATGAAAAGAATAACTAATACAGAGGAAGCAGGTGGGGCTGGAGGGCCGGTAATGTTGGAACCTTACTCTCATCTGGGTTGAAGAGGAAACAATGTGTACATCTGGAAGCCTTCTGAACATGTAGAATAAAAAAACTGGCAGACAGGGTGGGGGAGGGACTTTTGGGATCAGAAGGATGTGAGAAGAGTATGGGAAGAATTCTTGGAGGGGTGGGTGAGATGGGGAGTGGAAGAGTCAGGGGAGAAGATAAGGTAACAATGATAGGATAAAAAGAGAGGCTGAGAAAAAAAAACTGGGTAAAAATAAGATTAAGGGAAATTCACAAATAGTAATTATAACTTTTGATGTGAATGGAATGTTTATAGCAGCTTTGTGGTGGCAAATAACTGGAAGTTGCAGGGATACCCAACAACTGGGCAATGACTTAACAGGTTGTGGTATATGGCTGTGACAGAATACTATTGTGCTATAAAAAATGAGTGAGGCTTTCCATGCCTTACGTGAAATGGTGAAGAACAAAGTGAGCAGAACCAAAAAAAAAAACCAAAAAAACCCCAAAACAAAAACATCGAATACAACGACGTTGTATTAAAACGACTCTTGAGCAAGTAAGTCATCTTGATTATTATAAATACACAAATTAAATATGACATATGAAGATAGAAGCTCTCTGTAACCAGGGAAAGAACTGATAATCTAGAATAATTTTACACACACACACACCCCCATATTTGTGTAAAATGGTAGCCATCTCTAGGGTAGTGCAGAGGGTGGGTAGGTGGAGGGGAAATCGAAGAAAAAAAAGGAAAAAAAGACATAATGTTGTTACATGTTTAGAAGGAATAGCAAGCTGTACATGATGGGTTTGCAGTTTCATATGCAATTATCCTTTTTTTATTGTACTATGTTATAGAAATGCTTGTTTTATTCCATAAATTAAAAATTAAAGAAGAAAAAAGAAAATGTTTATTGTCACATATTTCCAAACTGGTACTTATCACCTGGACAAGGAAGAATTAATAAATGTAAGTTGAGCAAATTTTAAGACTAGCAACAATTTTCCATTCAATTCTAAGTAGCCTACATTAAGGGCTCAATTGATGACTGTAATAATTAACTTTCTGACTTCAAACAGACATTTCCATCTGTGGTCCATGTACTCCCTAAAAGATTCTCACATCAAGTTAAATGATAAAAATTTCCTGTTTTAATGTTGGCAATTTATTAATGGTCATGTTATCTATCACTATTTTGGGAGTGATTTTTTCATGTTGATGTTTTGAATATAAATAAGCACTCATTAACTTTACACTGAATTTAAGTTATTAAAAAATATATATATAGTGTACATAATATAGTGTATAATATATAGTATATAAATATATAATATGTAATCTATATGAGAATATGTTGACTATAAGTTGCATAAAAATGAAAGCTAAACTGCTAAATTATTTGTACTTAGTCCAAAAAAATGTCAGAGCAGCCTAAAGATATATAAGACAATAAATGATTACAGTATTAGAACAGTTCCTCAGTCAGGAACCTTAGAATTAAATAAGATTATATTGGTACTTTAAAAAAATCCAACTATAAATTACTAGTTAACTTCATCAGCTGTGCTCTTACTATGGATGTCCTACTTCCCACTTTTCCATTCCAGTTGTAAAAAACACCTGAGAAATTAAAAACTAACTTAAACTGGAGAATGAGCCACATAGATATTTAGATATTTAGCCTGGAGCATACTGAAGGGTGAGGTGGTTTGGTGACTCACATGACAGTTGTAGAAAGAATATATTTTGGCTCAATTTAAGAGTTTTTATTATCGTTGTTTTTTGTTCAGTTGTTTCAGTAGTGTCCGACTCTTTGTGACCCCATTTGGGGTTTTCTTGGCAAAGATACTGGAGTGGTTTGCCATTTCCTTTTCCAGCTCATTTTACAGATGAAGAAAATGAAGCAAAGAGGGTTAAGTGATTTGCTCAGGGTCACACAGCCAGATCTGAACTCAGGAAGATGAGTCTTCATGACTCTAGGCTTCCTGACTTTATCTACTGTACCACTCACCTGCCCTTAAATTTAAGGGGAAACTTTCTAATAATTAGGACTTTCGAAAAGTAGAATGGATTTTTGGAGATGGTCTACAAAATATCCCCCTTCAGGTACAGATTAGAATAGATGACTACTGGTTTTGGACCACATGATTCTGAGAATTATTGTCAAGTAATCAAGAGGTAGTGGAAAGATCTTCAAGAAAATGCTAGCTAACTATCTGTCAGTGATGCTGTAGAGAGGATTTCTTTTCAAACATAGGTTGGACTAGATAGTCTGAGGTCCATTCCAACCCTTGAGATTCTATGATTTCACAGTTATATGTACCTTGAAGAACACTATCACAGTGCAATATTGCAATACAGAAGCCAAGTGAAAGGAGCTGAGGTGTGGGAAGGAAATGAGGAAGAAAGTAGAGGCAACAAATGTAGATTGCTCTTCTAAAAGTTTGGCAATGAAGGAGAAAGTCATAAGATGACAGTTTGAAAGTGCAACAGAGACAAAGACCTGAGCATGAAGAAAAGGAGACAGCAAAGAAAAGACTGAAGGTAAATGAAATATGGAATGGATTTAAGTTCCTGAAAAATGTGATATCTGGAAGAGTAAGGTCTTAGAGGAGCTGTGAAGGCATGGGATAAAAAGTGTAGGTACAGAGAGGTTATCTTTGTACATGGTTTTGTACATGCATTTCCGTAACATAGTACAATAAAAAAAAGATAATTGCATATGAAACTGCAAATCCACCATATACAAAGAGAAAATTTGATCTTTCTCTAGATTGAAGAAAAGAGTCTGAGTGAAATCACTGATTTAGAACTAAGAGAAAAACCTGAGAAGTTACAGAATCAGCCTCTTTAAGAGTTGGAAGGAACCTCAGAGGTCACCTAGTCCAACTTTTGCCAGAACAAGAACCCCTTTACAATCTAACAATTAGGCTTTCAATCTTTTCTTGAAGACATAAAGTAAGGTACAACCTACTACCTCCCAAGGTACCATATTCCAATACAATTAGCTCTAATTATTAGGTCATTTTGCCTTTTGGGTCAGATGGCCTCAAAAATCTTCTCAATATGTTGAGGGCCTAAGGAAATGAGTAGTTTTTAGTCATTGTGGAGAATGTGACACAAGCGAAGTAAATATTAGAATTGCCACATAGTAATGACAGACTAATTGAAGTGCTTATTTCACTGCTCAGGAATAAGAGGAGATGAAAGGTAGGAGTTAGCCCAAGCTTAGATTAAGAGCTAGCAAAACCCAAGCTTAGATTAAAAGCTAGCAAAACATGAAGAGTGAATAGTCAAGGAAACATCATTCAAGTGCAGATAAGAGAATATTATCGAAATGGTTGACCACATATTGAATAGGAAAGGAAATGAGATCAGAACAGGGTCCTAAGCAATGGCACAGGAGTCAAAATCAAAAACCAAAAGTAAGAGAAAAACAAAAGTATTGATTCCATATAAATGTTGCCTTCAATACCAAGTATGATAGCTGATATATTTAAGTGACACATTGAGTGAACACTGTTCTAAATTTTTTTCTTCCAAGTATGTGTTAAGTACAATTTTCCATTCAAGTATCATTCATTTAATAAATATTTATTCTGACTAGTATATAATGCACTGATATAGAAAGATAATTTTTAAAAATTTACTTTTCAGTCTTACCTGCATTACAGATGAAAAAGCCTTCTTTTCTCCTACAGTCTCAAGGGCTTTGTAGGTGGCACATAAGTAAAGAAGTTTAACTTCATCTTTTGCAGATGAGCTAAATTTGCTAAAAATCCATTTGAAGATTTTCTCAGCCTCATAGCTTAGGGAAGCACAAAGAAGGCCAAGAGAGTAAGCTCCTTCCTGTCTCAATTCTTGAAGTAATTTGCTACTGTAATGATACCAAAAGAAAAAAGTTAGCTTCTGTTTTGAAAGGTAATGACATTTTACAAACTGAATGGTCTTCTGAATAAGAAAATTCTAAACAAAAGTAAAAGCGTTGAAATCGAATCAATTTTAAAGGCAGCCATACTATATTCTCTCTGCAACAGGAAAAGCGTTGAATATTTCACTTTCCTTTTTTTTTTGAAACAAGTTATTTAATGCTAGCCTTAGACTGACTTCAAGCTTCAAATTCCATCTTTAAACAGAAATGAGCTATAAAAGTCATCTAAACCAGAAAACCTGCCAAATATATATATATATATGTGTGTGTGTATATATATATGTGTATATATATATATGTATGTATATATGTGGCAGAACACTCTAGAAAACAAAATAATGCCAAATGCTAAACAATAAGTGAAAGAGAGTGGCTAAATAGTAAAGTTGAATTGAAGGGTAAAAGCACTGATTTAATGAACCTGCTATTAATGAGGTAACAAGAATATAAAAAGCATGAGACTACAAATCAGGATTCCAAAATTTTAGTCCCACCTCTACCACTAACTTGACGTGTCACTTCACCATTCTGGGTCTCAGTTTCTTCATCTGTTAAAGGAGGTAGCTGGATTAGATTATCTCTAAAGGTTCCTTGGAGTTCTAACATTCTAATGTTACTATGATCTCATGAGCTAGAGTATAAAGCAAAAATCCATTAAGGGTTACTCTATAAAGCAAGAAATTTAAGGGCAGAGATGAAGTCAGTGGTCCACAATGACTAGTCTAACACTTTTTGTTAAAAAATTTGTGGAATGTAGCTATGAATGCAGCAATGGGTAAATGATGATCAATCACAATGATGAATGCCCTCACCACTTTTGGAAAAACAGGGTAAACATTTAGCTTAAGGAAGGAAACTTAAAGTAAAAGATCCTAGCAATATTATCATTCTGGGTAGGGGTTATCACTGACCTGAAGGCTTCACTCAGTCTAGGTTAAGAGTTATAAATTAAGAAACACCTAGTCCCTGCCCTTCTTCAATTCTTCACTGAAAATATCACATGTTGGTATTTGCTCTCAACAATTTATTTTAGCTAGCATTTATTTATGTACATGTAAAAGTATTAGACATAATATTGTCTAGATTAAAGTAATTTCCAATTTATTCCACCTTACCTCTCATTAAGCACATCATGTATAGCCGCCAAGATATTATCTAGCTGCTTAACTAGTACCTGAAAAAGTCAAGGAATAAAATACAGAAAAACTTTATATTTGTATTATTTTTTTCATTTCTATTATCTTTGAGTGCTCTTGAATAGAGTCTATGGAAATTGGCCCAAGAAAATGCATTTTTTTTTCAAATAAAATACATAAAATTAAAATAGTACACCTCTGCATAGACTTACCCGCCCTATCACAGCCACTACATACATACACACACGTTCTGCCCCAATACTAGCATTACATAGTTAAAGTGCTGTATCAAACAGATCTAATGAATCAGAAATTAGCCCTCTGATATTTCCCAAGAGAAAATTCCTTCTTCTTCTGCCCTCTTTACTCACTTCCACTTTAAAAAAAAAAGAGTTAATTATACAAATAAAGATCTTAGAACAGACTGACCAGCTTATTTTCCGGTTGCTGAATGAATTCTTTCAATTGCTTTACAGTAGCCAGTCTTCGGTCTCTGTCATCTTCCCGGGTAATCCTCCGAAGAAGATTTGACAGTCGAGACTCATCAGAGTAAGACAACGATCGCTCTATAGATACAAAATTGTATTTTCCATAAGAGTATGTAGCAGCATCTTTAGTCCAACATGTTATTTCAAATTACAAAGAAAAACAGTTGTGAGCACACAATCCCTTTTAAAAAACCTAAGAGAAAGAGTGTTAAGTTTCTGCCAGTTTCTTCCTTAACATTATCCAATTTTTCAGCAGACAGGTAGGGGGAAAAACCCCCAAAAGTATCAGGGATAATAGGTAAAGCTTAATATTCCAGTAGCTAAGGGGATGTTTCTTTATATATTTCTCAATTTCTTATCTCAGTACAATTATTGTTCACTACCTGGAGCACTATTTTCACCAATAATTGTTATTCCTTAACGGAATAACTCCTGAATCCCCATTTTTCTACCTATTTTTAACAATCATTAAAAAATGAATCATAACAGCCGAAATAAAAATTGAGAAAACCTCAAACCAGGTTCCTTCATTTTTTTTTAAAGAAAATAAGTACCTAGCACACACACTAATAACATAACAACGTATAACTACTTAAAAAAAAACCACATACACCAATATTTTACATCAGAGACTCACTTCAGTTCCTCCAGCAAAATAAAGAATTCAATTTTATCTATAGTAAAACATAAATAGGTAATAGATGCTATTTAGTAACATCAAGAGGTTAGATGATTTCATTTCTCTCTAGAGCCTAAATAGAAAGGCTGATAGAGATAGCTTAAATCCTTGATGCATCTAGATCCTTAAGAACTTTCCGTACTTAAAAAATGATCTTAAAATTACCTTTTAGATCAAAAATTCTATAATTCTAAGTCTACCACCAAACCCCCTCCCCCAAAAAACCAAAAATAAATCAAAGAGGAAATAAAATCAGCTTAATTACATTACACTAGATCAGGGATTCTGAAACGGTACAAATGTAATGGATTTCACTAAGTTATGAAATATATGGAACTAAACTATCACTCTTTAAAGTTGTGAGGTGGCACAAGTCTCTCAATTCTCCCCAGAATTCCCCACGGCAAACACTATGTTGTGATCAAAAAAGTTTGAGTAACAGATCAACATGACATTCTAACAAAACTGAAAAGAAACATTATTTACACGAACAAAAAAGTTAGCATATTTCAGAAGAATATACTACATGCAGTAAAAAATCTGGACTTCATGTTCAATTAGTTCTGTGACTGTGGAGATTGAGAAGTGGTCTCTAAACTCCAGTTTGCCTGATATAAGATTAAGATAAAATAGTGCATTGTAAATTCATCCATTCAACAAACATGGCAGGCAATAAAGTTTACTTCACAAACCTCATGAACCTCATCTGGATAGAAAATAAAATTGAATTTCTGGACTTTATCACATAAGTAATGGGGAGCCCAGTACTCCCCTAAAAAAAAAACTCTTCACTCCAGCCAAACTCTATTCCATTCCCAGCACATACCTTTCACTTTATAACCAATATGGAATAGTGGATACAGTGCTAAATGTCAGGAAGAACTGGGTTCAAACCCTACCTCTGAAGCCTGTGAGACCATAGGCAAGTAACAACTTCTTTGAGTCTCAGGTTCTTCATCTATAAAATGGGAATAATAGCTATTCTACCTACCTTGTAGATTTGTCAACAAGGTCAAACAAGAAAACATAAATAAAACACCCCAATAACTTTTAAAGTACTACATAAATTAATAATAATGGTGATGCTAATGATGAAGGTAATAATAATGATGATGATGATGACAATAATTATAATAATTCTTAACTCTAAGGCTTTACGCATATTACCTGGAACGCCCTTATTTCTCTCCATCTATCCAAATTCCACTTTCCTTCAAGGCTCAACTGAAATTTTCCCTTCCTTTATAACCTGTAGTCTATTTCAGTCCATGGTAATTTCCTCCTCTCCTGACATAAGAATTCACTAATTTCACAAATGGTGCTTGATCTTCATTAGTATGAAGGTTCTTTTTTAATGAAAAACATACCAAGAATGTCATAGGCACATTATCGGCACAGAATGAGAAAATACCTGACAAGTCATAACTTCAGTAATAATTATTTAAAATGAAATTTGTATTTTATTAGTCAAAACATCATCTACATAATAAGAAATAGTAACAGACATACAATTTATTCAATCAATAGAAAACACCTATAGTACCTCAGTATGCTGAGTTATTTAAGGAAATGGCTGCTTTGCATATTTCAGAGATTAAAAGTTTGACTGAAATCAATCAATCAGCTTCAGATTTCGATTTAATTCCATTTCCTACTTGTTTTGTTTTGGTATTTGAATTTCAATGCAGTAAGTGCAGAAAACTCACCTTCACAAAAATATAAGAAAATCATCTAGTACTTTATAACTATATAAAATAATCCTAAGTAACTCAAAAATGACCATATGGCCCACAGACAGCCAGGTACTTTTAAAATGAAAATTAGTTTTAAAGAAATGCTACATGAACATTCTATTAAGTTAAGTAATGATAAAACTGATGATGCTTTGTTCATGTGGATTTACATTCTTCATTTCACTAACTCTAGACCCCCGCTCCTCCTAGGGTTCTAGAGCCAAAAGGACTGGTCCATACCAGTGCTATCAAATTCAACAGAAACTGTCCAATAAACCTTATTTGCAGATCCCCGCAGCTGCATATTGACTGAGAAAAACACATGTTAACATTACCTATGTTCTACTGAATTTTTATTTCATTAAATATTTCCCAATTACATCTTAGTCTAGTTCAGCCACGCTTGGTTTGCTGCCTGTGTTTGACGCCTCTGGTCCACACCATTCTTTTAGCAATTAATTATGTATTACCTCATAACACTGCTTATACAGGTTTTAAAATTTTTTATACATTTGTTAAGCCATATATCCATGAGTATATAATAAATTACTTGAGGATGGGAATTGTGTCTGTATTCCTTCATGAAGTTATTATTTTTTTTAATAACAAAATTTAGTTTATTTTATAATACTCAAAAGGTTATTTAAACAACATCATATTTCCTAAACTTAATATGTTAATAATTTTAGAACCCTCTCCGATAATGTTACCCTTGTTAAGAACTAATTATTCTAAGGCAGAACCTCTTTCTTTAGTAGTTTTATGCTAACACATAAAGGAAAATGTCACTTTTCATGTTTTTTTACTCTTTGGCTACATGATAAATCAGGAACAAAAGAGAAAAGGAAAATAGTTCTGCAATACCATATTTTATTTTCCCAGTGTTCAGGATTCTTACCCTGTGATTTCCTCATGTCTTTTGTGGCTAAAGCACGATTTCCATGCTGAATACTGGTGAAATCAGGGTTGGTCACATTGTTAACTCTCAGCTCTTGCCCCAACGACTTCCGACCATAAGTATTTTCCCCAGATCCTCCATTGACATTGTAGCCACCTATAAATAGTGAATGTGAGTTTACTTTATCAAATAACTCCATGTGAACTCACAATACTCCTTTTTAACCATAATTAAGAAATGTATATACCTTTTTCATCATTCTGTATGTCAGTATGGACTCTGATATCATCGTGCCTTTGACGAGACACCACAGTTGAATTTGAAGGTTGCAGTCCATACGAGGTAGAACTGCCTCGATCTCTGGATGAAGAGTATTTTAAATTATCTGGGTCGGCTGATGCACTATCAGTTCTGTTAAGAAAACATACACATACACACATGTACACAATTAAGAAGGTTTCATGTAGTAATGTAATAGCCAGGCAAACTTAATTAATTAAAAAGGTTTAAGGTTAAGATCTCCAGGTTAAGTTTTGAATCCTCTAAGTGCCAACTGTCTTATTAGTACTAACAGGCAATCAAAGTTAGCTCTTAATAAAAATGTCACTCATTTGGGCTCTATTAGAGATACTGTATTGTCTATTTTAAAAATCCACTCGAAATTTGAAAGCGACTCCCAGAAGCCTTTTCACCTGTCTTTTGATATAAGGAATGATTTAATATTTTTCCCAGTTAGAAAATATTGGAAAGATCTAAAAGAAATATTTTGAATCTTCTAAGTCACAAATTTGGAAACTGGCAACAAAGAAGCCAGAAGAGGAAGGTGTTATCACCACTTTAATCCTTTTATTTTTATTTTTTTTTGGCTAGGCAATGGGGTTAAGTGACTTGCCCAGGGTTACACTGCTAGTAAATATCAAGTGTCTGAGGCAGTATTTGAACTCAGGTCCTCCTGATTCCAAGGCCGGTGCTCTATCCACTTCGACACCTAGCTGCTCCCACCACTTTAATTCTTAATAAACTATAATACCTTCAGGGAAAGGTATTTCCAAGTTACTGAATTCATGTCACAACAATTAAACTACATAAGAGTTAAGCTGAAAGGTCATATGCTGTAAAATAAGGGAGAATGCACAGAACACTAGCATTTGGGAAAAGGAGTTCACAAAGCAAATGTGCAAATTCTGTAGTATATTTATATAGTGTAATACTCAAGAATTCATTGTAAAATCTGAAATCAAAAATCTATCAATTGACATATAAAGAAAGTCAAGAAAAAAGGTTTTAGTAAGAAAAAAAATTTTAAATTGTAATTGCTACCTTTCAGTTGAGTCATTTTTTTACGTTCTTAACCTTATAAAAACCTTTTTAAAAGTGAACTTGACACTCAGACCTTAGTAAACAACTATAATTAAAACAGCTTAAATATAATAGTCAATGTAAAACAATCAAATAGTTTAAGAATATAACATAATATGTGTGTGTATATATATATAAAAGCATAACACAAATATAACATAAATACCAAAAACCTCCAAAGTTCTTTTCTAAAGATATAAATAGAAAAATCTGAATTTTGTTATACTTGCTACTGCTAAAAAATCTTCTTCAAATCATTTTGACTAAGTTTGTTACTGGGAAGAATAAAAATTCTACTTTTACCTATTCTTCAACCTTAGGAGGGAAAAATCTATAGATATTTTTGCATATATTATTCACTTTAATTTCCCTTCAGGAAGGGGGAAGGATACTAAACCTGAAATCTAGACAAATTCTATCACCATATTCCACTTTGTTCCTAAAAGGCTGTTATTTTACCCCTGTGGTTAATATATGAAACGTTAAACATATTAAATAGAATGTCTGCCAACAGCTTCAGTCAAACTTTGATGATAAAAAATTGGCTGAGTCTAATTAGGGCTAAAAGCCCTCACATAAATCAAAAGTCCAATAATCTAAAATTCTTTAACTGTAATGACTAAGATCTAAGCAAGATTGTACTCTCAATTTTGACAAGCTTTTTTTTCCTCCTTCAAATATCAGAATATAATTGTCAGTAAGCTTCAAATATAAATCACAATACCTCCAAATTGTCACAGAAAAATAAGAGTTAAGAAACTGCCTTTACCTGCCTTCTAACAATTGACACTGTAAAGTTACTTGCCAAATATGTCATAAACCAATGCTAATTTAAATACTTCTGTTATGTCATTATAATACTTCTCTTAAGTCACTAAATGGAACATGAGGGCATTGAAAAACTTACCATAAAAATTTATGACTGAAAATAACACATTTTATTTGAAATTGTACCTACGGTAACAAACCATGTTCCACCAATTATTCCTTTCTGAATGAGTATAAAATAGGTAATTCAGCTAATAAAATGTCTTTTGAAGTGCCTTAAAGGAAACTTAATTTGAATATGCTTTCATTTCCTGGTGCTTAATTACTTCTATAAGTTTATAATTTTATTTACAAGAAGGTATTGTGGAAAAAGCACTAAGTTAGGAGTAACGAAATTTTGTTCTACTTCAGGCTTAGCATGACCAATAACCACAAATATAAGCTTGGGCAAGTCAGCCACCTCTGGGCTTCTTCAGTTTACTTATCATTGAACTCAGTAGGTTGGAGCAAATTATGTTTAAAGTCCCTTCTAAGTTTATAATGTTATGACTGACTATATATAACTGATACACTAAAATGTTTCTCATGTACTATGGAAGTATGTTCACAAAGGGACATCTCAAAACCACCTAAAGAATCAACTCAAACTCAGTGAAAGTATAAACACATATGCACATTTTTATATGCACACATAAATTAATCAATATTCATGCAACTAATTTTGTAACCCATTTTTCTTTTTTGCTCATTTTAATCCTGTTTCTAGTAGGAGTTTTGGATCATTGTTTTTCTTATAGTCCTAATAACTGACCAAAGAAATACTTTACTACAAGTTCCTATTTACTTAAGAAATGCAAGCTTAACAATTCCATAGGTAATGAATACTGAGAATTTCAGAATGAGGGCCTTCAGAAATACATTTAAAGGGGCAGCTAGGTGGCGCAGTGGATAGAGCTCTGGTTTTGGAGTCAGGAGGACCTGAGTTCAAATTCAGCCTCAGACACTTGACAGGTACTAGCTAGCTATGTGACTCTGTTTAAGTCACTTGACCCCAACTGCCTCACCAAAAATTAAAAAAAAAAAAGAAGCAGAAATACATTTAAAAAAATACTGCTTACAAGACTAAAAGTTCAGGACTTGGGTTATCAGCATACTCTAGTCCATCAAAGAGAACAAAACGGTGATCTGATTATGGAGTTAACATTCATACAAGACTCTTAAGAGTTTTCTTCTAATATTTAAACTGCCCTTATTTTATTTTAAAGAAAAGTAATTGGACAAGTTATGCTTCCAAGAAAAGCTTCCCCAATCAAAGAGAAACTGAAAAGAAAATAATTACGTGATAATAATAATGTGACCACCAGGGCTATTTAGAATATACAGCTACAGACTCAAAGTGATAGTCCCAAAATGTTATGATAGTCCAAAAGACAGAACAAACTAAAATCTGCTGGAATGAGCATCCCTCATTTCATTGGGAAAAGAAAGTCTAGGCCATGGAGCCTAGAAGGGATCCAGAAATACTCCAGGCCCTTTAATTACTTTAAAAACAGTATGGAGGGGAGTTAAAAAGGTTGAGTGTCCCCCTAAAAAACCAAACTGAAATTAAAGCTTGATGTACATGCCACAGTGAGAGGTAAGTTTCTAAATCTCATACCTCAAAAATCGCATACTGTAAAATATGGAGCCTTTGTGTTGTTTTGCATCAAGTCAATCTGTAAGACAGTAGTTACAATATTAGTGAAGATAGTGGGTTAAAACATTTGTTGCTCAAAAAATTAATGTACATATGCAGCAAATAAGGCTTTGGGGTTAATTGGTTTTGGCTTACTATTAAACCTGTGGGGACTAACATATGCTGTGAAGCAGAAACAGAAAACACCAAAAATCTTTTTATATAAAAATTAAGAAAACATGAAAGTCAACTATAACATACATTAAAGAAAATACAATTATACCCCATTTTAGATAGACTTAATACACAAATGAGACTAGATATGGTCGGGATACGATTAATTTTTAACAGCCTAAAACCTTAGACCCAAGGATGTTTTAGGCAGTATCTAATAATGGTGCTATTATATACTTTAGCTGTTAAATTATTATAGATGCCAAAGGACAAAGGGAACAAGTAAAATTTAAGTTCCAAGAGGGACTGTTCTTCATTTCAATTAACACATCTCCCAGCACCTAGCACAGTGCTTTATTGGAACTTTATTTGGAATAGGAACTTAATAAATGCCTGAACTAATTTCTAGAAGTTAATTGGTAGAAAGACAGGAGGTTTTTCCAGAGAAGAAATTCCTATGCTTTAGAATGAAGAGAAAGAACTGGAAATCAAAGATTTAGTAAAGTCCCAAAAGAGCTCTGCAGCATTCCCAAAATACTTAATGATGCCAATGAGACACGAGGCTCAATGGAAGTTTTCAGTTCAGCCTTTTGGAGAGAAAAGGGAACACACTTCTTAAAAGGACATCAACTGGGAAATAAAATTTTCTTTACAAAGAATTTTCTTTACAGAGAATTGCTACTGGAGTTGTTAAGTCTACAAATTAAGAACTTAAATGGTCTGTTAAAAAGGGAGGTTCAGAATATATAAAAATATAAAAGGGCTTCTGGTATAATTTAACTCTTTAGTCAATGAAAAATAACAAAATTCAATTCAGTGTAACAAAACTCAAACTCCATCATGCTGAGAGCTCAAATCTAAATTTAGACTAGTCATGTAATAGTAAAGATATTAAAAGAAAGGCAGCATGGTATAGTGGATAGAGAGTCTTTGTATCCCTAGTACTTGGCAAACAGGAGGAGCTTCAAAAGTACTTGTTCAAAGAACTATACATGGTATAGATATAATATATCTATAGATATATAGATAGAATGCTGGACTTAATCAGGAAGATCTGAGTTCAAATCCCACCTTTACCACTTACAAACTACATGGCCTGGGAGCAGCTAGGTGGTGCAGTGGATAAAGCACCGGCCCTGAAGTCAGGAGGACCTGAATTCAAATACAGCCTCAGACCAAAAACTTGACACTTACTAGCTGTGTGACCCTGGGCAAGTCACTTAACCCCAATTGCCTAAAAAAACAAACAAACAAACAAACTACATGGCCCTCAGAGGCAAATAATTTAAGCCTTTTCATCCTTATTTTCCCTATTTATAAGACAATGATAATTAAAGTAGCCACCTCACAAGGGGCAGGGGGAGGAGATTATGTACATATGCATACGGCACTTTTATAAACCTTAAGTGAACTATATAGTCAGCTATTATTATTAGAATGAATGATAAAATACTACTGTCCGACTTGATAAAAGCTTTTCTGTATTCCTTTCTCCACATCCCCATAATGACAATAGGTTTCCAGGTCCATCCATGCTTTTTAGAAACAGCACATTTGTAAGACAACTTAATAGGTTGAAAAATGGCAAAATTTAAATATAGATAGCCCAGACTTCTGGCTGCACAATTAAGAACTCTGGTCAAAGTTAATCAAAAAAATATATATTAAGTATATATTATGTGCCATGTACTGAATAAGACTCTGGGGATATAAAGACAAAAGGGAAATCATTCTTTGTACCCAAGGAGTTTTACAATCTAGCCAGTGGATACATATAGATATTCATAGGTATATAAAAAACAGATGCAATGGCAGGGCAGGAGGTGGGGAAGTGGAAGGAGGTACCAGCAGCTGGAGGGAACAGAAAGGCTTCATGTATAAAGTGAAACTTGAGCTTTGCCTTAAAGGAAATCAAGCAATCTGAGAGGCAGAGATGAGGATGTGATTAAGTAGTGTGGCACAATGGATCAAGCAGAGAATGATTTGGAAGTCCTGAGTTCAAAGCCCACCCCTGACAATTAGTTGTGTGACCATGGCAAGTCCCTTACCCTCTCTGTGAGTCATTTCTTCATCTGTAATAAGGGGTCAGTACCTGAAGGTACCTTTTCTCTACGCCTCATATCTCCTCCATGAAGTAGACACAAATACAAATTCTGAGAATTAGAAGGGATTTCAGTGACCACCTAGGCCAATCTATACACAAAAGAAATCCCTATTATAACATACTGCACAAGTTGTCATTCAGCCTCTGCTAAAAGGTCTTCAAGGAGGGGAAATTGAGCACCTTTCAAGGTGACCCATTCCATTCTGAGAGAGCTTTAATTGTTAGGAAGTTTTTCCTTGGCATCAAGCCTAAAGTTACCTCTTTGCAACTTCTACCTGGTTCAGCCCTCTAAGGTCAAAAAGAACAAGTCTAATCACTCCTCCATGCGACAGCCCAAGTAAACATCCCCGGTTCCTTCAACCAATCCTCATATACCTTGAACTCAAGGCCTTTTACCATCCTGAGTGCCCTACTCTGGACACTCTCTGACTTGTTAATATCCTTCTTAAACTGTAGAATCCAGAACTGAACACAAAACTGAAAATATTTAAGTCTCAAGAGATAAGAGTACAACAGAATTATCATGATTCTTTTCCTAGAAGTTATGCCCCTCTTAATGCAACCCAATTTGGAACTATGTCCAGAAAATTACAAAACATTTCATATCCTCTGACCCAATTATATGACTACTACTAGGCCTACATCTCAAAGAAATCAACACACACACACACAGAGACAAATTTATAGCAGTTCTTTTCATGGTAGCCCAAAACTGGAAACAAAGGGGGTATCCTACTGATCAACGGCTAAACAAATTGTACTATATGACTATAATGAATTATTTTTGTGCCCAAAGAAAATTATGAAAGAAATTTTCAAAGGAAACTGGAATCACTAGGAACTCACACAGAGCAAAGTGAGTATAACTAGGAGAATAATTTGTACAATTAAACAATATTATAGAAAAAACACCTTTGAGATACTAGATCCACACAATGATATACCACAAGTTTAAAGAATGAAGATGAAACACTCCATTCCCCTCCTACCTAGTGGAGAGGTGAAACTATAATGTATAAACAAACAAATTTTTGGATATGCTATGAATCTGTTTTGACAGAGTATGTAGGTATTGAGGGGTTGGGATTTTTTTTGTCTGTGTTTTTAAAATTTGCTCAATCAGGTATCTTCTGTCTGATCCTAAGGTTGAGATAGAAAATATACAGAGGACCTCTTCAGGGAGGGAAGAAGGAAGTACAGCAGAGACAAATAGACAGACACTAGATATAGATTAAAAAGGGTTTTAAGTGCCAAGGTAAGGAGTTTTTAGTTTATTCTAGAAGCAGTAAGAATCCATTGAAAGTACTTGAGTGAGAGAGTGCCGTGGTCAGGCTGGTCCTTTAGGAAACTTCTTTTGGCAGCTGTGTGAAGGGTGGATTGAAGAGAGAAGAGATTGGAAGCTAAGAGTCCAAAGAGATCATGATGAGGATCTGATTAGGATGCTGGCCATATGAGTTGTATAAAAGACATGTGAGATGTTGAAGATAACTAAAATCTGAGGACAAGATTTAGCAACTATATTTATCGTTAACTGTCATGTTTGTTTTTAAAGGGAGGGAAAAGAAAATAAATGCTTGTTTATTGAAAATAAAAATAAAAATCTCCCTACCAAAATAAAAAGGCGGCATTAGCTTTTTTTTCCCTGCAGTGATATCCTTCAATGAGTTTCCAACTTCTCTGAATTCCTAAATACCCACATTTTTGTGCCATACAATTTATAGTTAATTATAGACTGTTTTATCATATATTTTAGTGCTTCTGGCATTAGATATTATGCTCCTTGATGAAACAGACCTTGTTCAACTTCTTTTTTTTTTTTTTAGTGAGGCAATCAGGGTTAAGTGACTTGCCCAAGGTCACACAGCTAGTACATGTCAAGTGTTTCGTCTGAGACCAGATCCGAACTCAGGTCCTCCTGACTTCAAGGCCGGCGCTCCATCCACTGCGCCACCTAGCTGCCCCCAGTACTGTCTTTATAGCTCCTGCACTTAACATAGGGCCTGGCACATAGTAGGGGCTTAATGCTTATTGAGACATGGGCGTGCAATAGAAACTGACTAGTGCATGAGTTACGATTGTTAAAAACAAAACCATAAAAGATAAATCAATGTGTAATTTAATTAAAACCTAAAAATGTAATGACCAAAATTTTGCACATCTTAGATTTTTATATTTTCTATCTTAGGTTCAGCTTTCATTATATAATTTTGCACACATTATTGTGAATACAGGAAATGAAACTTAAAATACAGATGACACACTCACTAATATGCAGAATGCATACTGATTTTTAATTATCTTTAGTGCTAACTATTTAAAGTAAGGAAAGTCAAGATAGGTGACTAATGTTAAGTTATTAAAAAGAAATAATTTGCCACATAAATTTCAAGAACTTTTGCATAAACAAAATCAATGAAGACAATTAAAAGAAGTATTAAAATATTTGCATCAAACATTATCAATAAAAGTTTGCTAAGGAATTAACATAAATATATACGACCAAGAGCTATTTTCCAATAGGTATGAACAAAGTTTTAAAAAGAAATGCAACCAGTCAATAAACATTTATTAAGCACCTACTATGTGCCATGTACTATGCTAAACACTGGGAATACAGAAAGAGGCAAAAGACAGTTCCTACCCTCAGGGAGCTCACAATCTAATAGGGGAGACAACAAGCAAATGTATATAAACAAGCTATACACAGGTTAAATAGTAAATAATTAAAAGGAAGGAAGCATTAGAATTAAGAGGGATTGGGAAAAGCTTTCTGTAGAAGATGGGATTTTAGTTGGAACTTAAAGGAAGCCAGGAGACAGAGGAGAGCATTCCAGGCATGGGGGATAGCCAGAGAAAATGCCAAGAGCATTTGGAAAGATGGAGTATATTGTTTCTGAAATAGAAAGAAAGCCAATGTCACTGAATTAGGTGTAAGAAGACTGGAAAGGGGAATGCTGGCAGTTTATGATGGGCTCTGAACACCAAACAGAGGATTTTTGGTTTTGATACTGGCAGGGATAGGGAGTTTATCGAGTGGGGGGTGGGTGTGAAACGGTTGGACCTGAGTTTTGGAAAAACCACTTTGGTGACTGAATGGCAGGTGGATTACAGGACAAAGAGACTGGAGGCAGACAGATTCACCAAGCAGGGTATTACAGCAGTGCAAGTGTGAGTCAATGGGAGTCTATACCAGGGTAATGGTTAGAAAAGAAGAAGAGAAAAGGGGGCATACTCAAGATATGTTGTAAGGGTAAACTGACAAGCCTTGGCAACAGCTTGGTTATAGGAGGTACAAGACAGTGAGGAGTAGAATACGACACCTAGGTTGTGGGCCTGAGGCACTGGAAGGATGATGTTGCCCTCTACAGTAATAGGAAAAGAGTGTGGGTGGGGGGAGGGAAGGAAGATAATTAGTTTAGTTTTGGACATAGTAAAGTTTAAGATGTCTACTGGACCTCCAGTTCTAAGTGTCTAAAAGGCAGTTGGAGATTCGAGGCTGGAGGTTGGCAGAAAAGGTAGATCTGAGAATCAACAGCACAGAGATGGTAATTAAATCCAAGGGAGATGATGAGATGATCAAGTGAAGAAGTACTGAGAAAAAAAAAAAGGACCCAGTACAGAACCCAGTGGGTCATCTACAGTTAGAGAATGACCTAGATGAGGAACCAGGCAAAGGAGACTGAGAAAGAACGGTCTGATAAAGCTGAAAACCAGGAGCAAATTGTGTCCCAACAGCCTAAAGAGAAGAGAGCATCGAGAAGAGTGATCAACAGTGTCAAAGGATGCAGCGAGGTCAAGAATGAGGACTAAGAAAAGTCCACTGGATTTGGCAATTAAGAGATCATTGGTAATTTTGGAAAGAGCAGTTTCTGAGAGTGATAAGGTTGGAAGCCCAATTGTAAGGAGTGAGAAGAGAGCGAAGGAAGCAACTGTTGCAGATGGCAAAGTATAAATGACCAGACAAAAATATGTTCCAAATACCCCTTTGCCCACATGGGACACATTTCAAAAGTTTTTTCACTAAGTCTTAGATTTTACCTCATACCATTCAAATTGGCAAATGTGACAAAAAAAAGAATAGTTCGTAGAGGAGGAATTATAGGAAGATAGGCACACTGATGGACTGTTGGGGGAGCTCTGAAGTAGTCCAATCATTTTGTGTATCAATTTGGAATTATGCAAGAAAAATGACTAACCTGTTCAAATCCTTTGACCCAGAAATCCTTCTGAATGGTATATAATATACCCCAACATGATCAAAAAAAGAAATAAAATATTCAGAGCAATTTTTCAGGTGGTAACAAGAAACCTGGAAATGGTTGGGTTGGAAAAAGGAGGCCCAGCCTTATATGAATGAAATGGAATATTATTATTGTGAAATAAGAAATAAATAGGAGGAACTCAGAGAAACATGAGAAGATTTATATAAACTAATGCAGAATGAAATAAAAACCAAAAGAAAATACAAAATAAACACAATGTAAATTGAAAAATTGTTAAAAGAAAGTAGTATACAGAGTAACTGAAAAATCAATGAAGATCTAGTCTAGGAGAACAGATCACAAAACTTACAAAGGCCATAATACATCATTAGATTTTGTTAATGAACCAAATACTTCTGCTTAATTCTTTTTTCTTTGTTACAAGGGGGTGGAAGGTGTTAAATGGAGAGGCAAGGTTTAAATAACTAATGTCAAATGGCATCAATAATTGTTTTTAAGCAAATGACTATACCCTATTTTTTACTCTTACCATACTTAGCAATTTTAAATAAGAAGTGAACATTTAGCACTGCCTTTAAAATAATTTGTTTTCCAATGCAACCAGAGTTTTTGAGTATTTGACTTCAATATATAGGCATAAATTAAGCTAGAACTGAAAGAAAATTAATTTAGCCATGTTGTACAAAGAAACAAAATGTTACACCTACCATCTCCTCCCCCTTTAAAGAGTAACAGATAAACTGTTACCTCTGACATTTTCACACAATTAAAACTTTGCTCAGAATTAATAACTGAGAAATAGTCACATCAATGAGTAGTAATATCTTCCTCCTACCCAAGCTTCCAATACAGCTCTTGGGAGCAAATTTTATAAAGCAAAGTACCATGGAATCTGTACTTGTCCCCGTGCTACTTCACATTTTAAACAACTTGGATAACAGCATAGATGGAATGTTTATAAAATCTATTAATGACACAAAGACCAAAAGGATAGTTGAAAGTATGGATGAAAGTCAGGATCCAAAAAGATCTTGATGGATCATCAGTCAGATTTGCACTTTAAGAATATCAAAAATTGACAACTGGGTGGCGGATGGATTGGAAGGGAGAGACTAGAAGCAGAAAGAGCAATTAGGAAGCAATGGTAAAAACAGAAAAACAACAACAACAACAAAAAAAACAGGCAACGGGCTACATAAGAGTCTAAATTAGGATGGTGGTCATGTGAGTAAAAAAAAGGGGAGAAGGTGCATCATACATTATCAAGGTACAATCAACAAGATTTGGCAACCGTTTTGATGTGAGGGAAGAGCAGAGAGAAGAATAAAGAATGATTGTGAGACTGCAAGTTTGACTGTAGGGATAGTAGTGCCCTTGACAGAAACAAAGCATTAGGAAGAAGAGAGATTTGAGGGAAAAGTTGAATTCTGTTTTGGACATGTTAAGTTTAGGATGTTTACAGGACACCCATTCAGTTAAAGATGTCCAATGGGTATTTGGTGATATGGGAATGGAGTTCAGAAGAGATGGGAATCATGCACACATAAATGATGGATGAACCCAAGGTAGCTGGTAAGATTACAAAAGGGTGCAGGAAAAAGCCTTGGGCTACATAAGTGATGGGCAATACTGATGATCTCACAAAGGACACTGAGGAAAGGCCAGCCAGGTAGGAAGAAAATCAGGAGAAGACAGTAGGTCTAGGAAGAAAGGATGGTCAATTAAAATAAGCACCTATTATGTGCCAAGTACCGTGCTAGAAGCAAGAATGTCAAATGTTACAGAGAGGTCCAGAAAGTTAAGAACTGAGAAAAGGCTCTAAGTCACTGGTAGGAACTCAAGTACCTCACTTCAAGTCCTAGGATCAAGTGCCACCTCTTCTTAGAAGTCTTCCCTTCATCCCCAAGTGAAAATGACTTCTCTGAACTCTAACTTCTCAGAGAACTTGTTCTGGACCTTTGTTTTGCATTTACTTATCACTTTGCTTTATCAGTTACTTGCATATATTAGATAGGTAATCATGTAAAGTGCTCCCTTAGTATTATTCACAAGATCACAAATCTTGTGAATCTCAGTACTCAAAGGTCATCTATTATAACTCCCCCATTTTACACAAGGAAACTGAGGCCCAGGGAGGATAAGTAACTTGTCCAAGGTCAAACAGGGAGCAGCAAGAGACAGAACTCAAAACCAGATTCTCAGACTCCAGAACCAGTGCTCTTTCCATAGGCCATGCTATTCCACTATTAACTTAAATACTGAGAATATGAATAATAAAGAATACTGAGGTCTGAAGGCAGAACACAACAGTTTAATATGGGAAAAAAAATGGAGATAAGTCTAGGTCTTTTCCAGGTTTGTCTGTTTCGGGGAAAAGGAAGGGACAGACACGTGGGCATATTTGTAAAGGGTACAGAAGGAACACACAGAGAAGGAGAACCTAAAAGTTATAAGGGCAAGGTGAAGAGTTAATCAAAAAAAGCAAGCTCCCAGAAGACAGGAAGGGATGGGATCAAAGGCATAAGTAGAGTAGTTGGTATTTGCAAGGTTAATATCTAATATTTTTCTTCCCTGGGTAAATTTTGAGAGCAGTGACTGATATTTATAAAATCTTGTGGATAATATATTAACCTGAGACCTAAAAGATCAAATATTCCTTTATAGAGAATTTGAATATTCATTCACCCAAATGGTCACTTCTGGCACCTATGGAAAATAAAAATTTGCCTTGGCTATTTTTAACCCAGACAAGCTCAATAGTCTTCGAGAGACACTGATTCAGCTCCTATTACAATTTCTTACCTCCCATCCTCCCACCCCCCCACCCCCTTTGTCAGCAGGTCCTGGTAGCATTCTAGAAGCATCCCATCAAGCCTGGAAAATGGCCAAGACTGAAAGGAAATCTCTTATTCCATGATCTCCCAGTTTGAGTAAGGAGGACAAATTCTGAAATGTTCCAAAGAAATTGTCCTCCAGACCTTCAGGAAAATCCCAAAATGCAGAATTGAGGGAAATATCATTAAAAGCAATTAAATGCTAAAGGGATTCTAAATAAAAGTCTTCTTTAATTTTTTTTTTTAATTTTTAGGCAATTGGGATTAAGTGACTTGCCCAGAGTCGCACAGCTAGTAAGTGTCAAGTGTTTGGTCTGAGGCCGAATTTGAACTCAGGTCCTCCTGACTTCAGGGCTGGTGCTCTATCCACTGTGCCATCTAGCTGCCCTAAAAGTCTTCTTTAAAAAGCATACACTATGACCAGGAAAAAGTATGCTATTCAAATGGATAGAGCTCTGGCCTTGGAGTCGGGAGGACTTGAGTTCAAATCCAGCCTCAGACACTTGACACTTACTAGCTGTGACCATGGGCAAGTCACTTAACCCAAATTGCCTCACACACACACACAAAAATGCTATTCAGTATTAACTGCAGTATTTCAGCACCTGTCAAATTTTCTGCTTCTATTTTGTGTCTTTCTACAAAAACCATTTAATAGCACTGTAGAAAAATGTATATATTTTTCTAAATAGGAAAATACATTGGCCAAAACCACCCACAGATTGCCGTATTTCTGAGATGTTTTAATAGCCAAAGCACATGAAAAGTTACCCTTACAAGTCAATTGATGACAAAGGCAGTATGATAGACATACTGAAAAGAGGGCTAAATTTGTCATCAGGGGGCCCGGGTTCCAAATCCTGGCTCCAGGCTGTTTAACCTTGGCCAAGATATTTCACCACTTTGGGACCCAGTTTCCTCATCTGTAAAATGGAGTGGAGGGGAGAGACTAGATCAGGGTTGGGGAACCTGCAGCCTCAACACCACATGTGGCCCTCTAGGTCCTCAAGTGTGGCCCTTTGACTGAATCCAAACTTCACAGAACAAATTCCCTTAATAAAAGATTTGTTCTGTAAAACTTGGACTCAATCAAAAGGCTGCACCCAAGGACCAGAAGGCCACTTGTGGCCTCTAGGCTGCAGGTTCCCCACGCCTGGACTGGATGGACTGTTAAGAGTCCTTCCAGCTTTAGATCGATTACAAAATGATTATAATCAATTATAAATAATTAACTCATTAAAATAAATAAAAGTAGAGAGAGGCAAAAACACTGGTATTTATGAACCAAATCACAACATCAGCATTTAAAATAGGTAAGGATACTAAGATATGAGCTTCATTTTTTAACTGATCACGAAAAGTGAGATAGTCTGATTTCCGGCAATCCTATTAAAGTATACTATCAGAAACAAAAAAGTACTATGTAGTTTGATCAGCTCTAATGTTGAAGAGATCTATAGAACATAATATGTAGAAGCAAATGAGCACAGTAAACTAGTGTTTGATAAACCCAAAGATTCCTGTTATTGGGGCAAGAACTCACTATTCCACAAAAACAGGTGGGAAAACTGGAACATAGTCTGGCAGAAATAAGGCATAGACCAGCATCTTACACTACATACAAAGACAAGCTCAAAATAGATACATGATTCAGATATAAAAGGTGATAGAAGCAAATTAGGGGAACAAGGAAAAAATTATGTGTCAATTCTATGGCTAGGGGAAGAGATCATTATCAAACAAGAGATACAGATGATCACAGGAGGTAAAATGAACAATTTTGATTATATTAAATTAAAAAGGGTTTGTACAAACAAAATTATGTAGCAAAAATCAGAAGGAAAGCAGGAAATGGGGGGAATTTTTTATGGTGAACTTCTCTGATACAGGTTTTATTTCTCAAATATAAAGGAAAATGAGCCAAATTTATAAAAATATGAGATCTAGAGTAGCAATGTTATGTACTGTGAGCAAATGACCAAACCACTAAAAATCTTGAACCTAGCCAAGGATTATTGGCACTAAAAGCATAATATTCTAGCTATATTAACACATATACATTCTATAATTTGTACATCTTAACAGCTATACTAAAGGACATATGCAAAAAATGTTTACTTCCATATTGTATAATCATGGAGCAAATATAATCCATAACCAAAAATAAAACACAGTAAAATCTACCATGGTAAAACATACCTAAGTTGTATACTCATCATTCCTCTTACACACAGAAGTGGCTTTTTTTTTGACAGGTGACCTTTAAATAAAAGTTTTTCCTGGCAAGAAAATTCAGCCGTCTTGGCAAGTGGCTTTTTTTTTTTTTTTTTTAAAAGGGACTATTGCCTACAAAATCACTTGGAAAACAAAACAAAACCAAAAAAGAAAACAAAGTCTACTACTCTAACTTCAGAAACTAAGATAATCAATAGGTAGGAGGAAACTTCACACAGTGTTTAACATTGGTTAGAGTTAAAAATTAAGAGGATCACTGCCTGACCTGGCCTGATGAAGCCATGCTAGACCAACCTCATTTCTTTTGACAGGATAACTAAGCTGGTCATTTTAATTGGTCAAGAAAATCGAAGGTCTGATTTCTGGCAATACTAAAAGTGTATTATAGTATAGTGTACTATAATAAACAAAATGTACTGTGCAATTTGATCATATAAGCAAATGGAGGAATGCTATGGATATAATTTATCTAGATTCTGGCAAACTTTTGGTAAGGTATCTTATACTATGTTTGTTAAAAAGATGAAAAGTTATAGACTACATGATGATACAAACAGAATTCAGAACTTAGTTGGGTGGCTGGATTCAAAACTGAGTAGATGTTAATAGTAAGGATATTCAGTGTCAATGTGGGGGTCAACAGAGGAGTACCTCAAGATTCTATGTCTGGCATTGTGCTGTTTTAACATTTTTATCAATGACTTGGATAAAATAATAGATGATAGGCTCATCAAATGGGATAACTAACAAGATAACAGAATCAGGATCTAGTAAGATCTTGACTGGCAAAGAACATTATGAAGAATTTAATAAGATGAAATTCAAATAGGGATAAATGTAAAGTCTTATACCTGGATATCAAAAAAAAAAAACAAAAAAAAAAAAACCAACCAACTTCAAAAGTGTAAGAGACGGAGAGATAGCAGTTGTTTAAAAAAAAAAAAACCAAACTGGAAGTTTTTGTGGACTAAATGCTCCATTGTGGCTTCCTTGAGTCAATAATATGACGTGATATCCAAAAAAAGTTAACGTGATCTTGAGCTACAATTGAAAAGGCACAACTTCTAGGAATAAGGAAGTAATAATCCCACTAAACTTCGTCCTCATCAGACTTCATCTGGAATAGTGTGTTCAATTCTAGGTATCATGTTTTTAAGGACACTGATATACTGAAGAGCATCCAGAGGAAGGCAACCAAGAAAGTGAAGGGCCTCAGTTTATAATTGTATGATCAATTCAAATACCCTAATTTTACCACAAGGTCCATACAATCTCTACATTTTATTCATCTTGCATTATGAGCAATAACATACCAAGTTATGAAACAAATATATTAATATAAGCAGATTTTTGAAAATTTCTTTAGTTACTTATTATTTAATTTGTATAGTACTTTAAGGTCTGTAAAATGCATTTCACATATTATCTCATTTGATCCTGAGAACAATCCTTTTAGATAGGTTAAGTGACTTGCCCAGCAAATCAGGGGCAGGATTTGAATTCAGGTCTTGCAGATTCCAATAAAAAAAGCTAAGAGATTCTTAGCTTTTTTTATCTTTTTATCTCTTGCTCTAAAAAAATCTCACATTTGTTTCATTTCCATATTTACACATGCAATGAAAGATACAAATTTTAATAATTTATGATTGCTTCATTAAATACTAACCTGACTATATAAATAATACTGTTTGGATTTATCCTGTAATGGTGATAACATTTTTCCCAGGAAAAAGGTATCAAATTTATTCAACTGAGCAAATCCTCTTATTCTATAAAGTGAGGATAGAACAAAGGGACCAACTCATGTATATTTAAATGTAATTTGTTTTTCCATATAAATTAAAGATCCCAATTTACTATTTAGAAAATTATCGAGGACTCAATCCTAAGAACAAGGTGTTTTGTTTAATTTTCTTGCCAGAGGAACAAAAATGAGGCTCTGGAAACTAAAATTTATTAAGAAAAGAACTAAGGATGCAAAATCTTGGGGCTTGGGTATAATGACCTAAGAGGATGAACATCAAGAAAGTTTGATCATTTCAGGAAATTAAAATACTAAAAAATAGGATGGTACCTAGAAGGAAATTAGGTAAACAGTCTGAAAAATAAAAGGAAATAGGAAAGCAACCTTAAGTACATCAGGTTTAAGACAATGGTTTAGAAAAATGTTGCTCTATCAACAGCAATGGAAGAAAAATTCCTAACCAGCTACTAAAAGAGCAGAGACTTTTAAGACTCCTCCTCCCCTCAGGTGTAACACCACCTGAGGAGCCATATTCAAGCATGGAAAAAAAAAAAAAATGTTTTCAAATTTCTAGGTCCAAAGACTTGCATAACAAGGTCACTCAGGATTTACTTCAAATCATTGCAGTCACTTGTAATTTTCTTTTAAAAAACTAAAAGTGGTGATGAGATGATTTATAGTCTATAAGCATTTATTAAGCTCCTACTATGGGCCAGTCACTGTGATAAGCACTGGGGATAAAAAGAAAGGCAAAAGACAGTTCCTGCTCTCCAGGAGTTCACAATCTAACAGGGGAAAAAATGTGCCAACAAATATATATACACAAAACACTATATACACAGGATAAATAGGAAATAATCAACAGAGGAAAGGCACTAAAATTAGGATGGACTGAGATGATAGGAAAAAGAGTAAATGTACTACTGATTTTTATTTTGGGGGTGTTGAAAGAGAACCAAAAGTATAATTTCCCATACAAAGAAAAACCTGGTAAAGATCATTCAAATAAATACTGTAGCATAGTGAATAGAAAGTTAGCCTCAGAGTCAGGAAGACCTGAGTTCAAGTCCCACCTCTGACAAAAGTGACTGTAAGACCTTGGGAAAGTCATGTGCAATTTGAAGACTAACTTGAAAAAAACATTCTGATCTGCATCGGTGGAGGGAATTTCCCTGTCTAGGAGTTCTTTATGTCAATGAAATTATAGGTCCAATATGTATTCATATACACACATAAGATTTTAAGATCTTGGGATACTATGCAAAAGTTAAACTTCTAAAAGGAAAATCCCTGATAAAATAATCAAATTTTCTTTCTTGATAATATGGCTGAAAAAGAAGCAATAAAATATTTTTGAGGGTATCCTGATCTGGGAAAATTAAGTTTAGCCAAGATCACCTTCAGCTGAGTACACAACTGGACCTTCCTCCACCTCAAGTCCTAAATAGTTCAACATCAACCTCTAAGATAGCATTTCCCAAAATAATAAGGCCACAGCGCAATTTGAAGCATGAACTATATTGATGAAATTTATAAATGCTAATGGCAAGGGGCCAGGCATCTATAACAGTCCTAGGAAAAACAAGAAGAACTGGAAAAATCTGGGGGCAAAAAAGACAGAGAATATTAAATCCATTTTCATACTGAACATTGGTTTATAATATTTTTATAAAAACATTTTACATTTTATATTTTAGAGGTGAAAATCTCATAAAAAAGAATTCAGTATGTAATAGCAATTTACAATGTATCATCAGCCATAAAATGAAGGGGGAACCAGATGCCTCTAAGGTCCCTTCCAGCTTTACATCTCTGATCCTATGACTACTTTTCAACAATCAACTGTTTCTATAGCTAAAGGGGATGTTCACTGCCCCCTAAAGTTTCTCTTAAAACACTTTAACTACAAGAACACTGTCTTGTAAAAATCTGCTCCTGACTGCTACAAACAGAAACAAACTAGCAGAGCCCCCTTTCCGGAGTACCTTACTAGCATGAACATCAAGCTCAGTTCACATTAAATCTACAAATGGGGTCCCACTGGTAGGTTTCAGAACTCAGAATTTCTGAACTTAAGGGAAAAAACAGTTAGGATTGTAACACTCAAAATTTTTTTCCATGGGGTTTTCAATCTAACTCAACAGGAATCAGCAATGTACAGCTGAATTGGGGGTGGGGGGAGAAGGGAGACGAAAGAGGGGAAGAACCCTGGCACTACATGGTATGGATTGGAATGTTCCATGTAGGAACCAGTTAGTCAAAAAATATTCATTTACTATGCACCAGCCCCATGCTAAGTGCTTGGGATAAAAGGAAAGGCAAAAACAAAAACAAAAAAAATATGGTCCCTGCTCTTAAGGAGCTCATATTCTAATGAGGGAAATGACAGGCAAAAAAGTGTTCACACTAGATAGATACAGTGTAAACGGAAGATAATCTCAAAGGGAACCAAGAAGTAAAATAAAACAGGGGTCAGGAACAAAGCAACTTACAAAACTTTTGTAAAACAAAGCACATACTGTTAATCCTGAAGACTTAGAACCAGTCACTTACTTCCCTAGGCCTCCACATTTCTCAAGAGTAAAATGACAGACTAAATCCTATGACCTTCTATCAATTTTGGGTGATGCATGAGCATGTTTCAAACTAATCACTATGAATAAACTGAAAAGTCAGTGGATGATGTTCAAAAGGGGCAACTGAAGAAGAATTCAACTTAAAAGGAGAAAAACTGTACTAAGATAATAATAGCTAGAATTAATATAGGGCTTACAATTCACAAAATACATGTCATCTCATTCAATCCTCACAACAATTCTGTCTGGTAGATTATCCTCATTTTATACATTAATTAACTGAGGCTCATAGAAATGAAGTGACTTTCCAGGATCACCCAGATATTAAGTGTCAGAGGGAAGATTTGAACCCTGGTTTTCTTAATTCCAATGCCAACATTCTATCCATTGTTCCACTTAACAAGGGATGGAATATGACTTGCTTTGTAAACATTAAGATTCAGGGATCAGGAAAGATCCATAAGTTAGCAATGTAATGCCATAGTCAAAAAAGAAAACATAATACTAGGCTGTAAAGGATGTGAGAATTATGAGTGCCATTTCTCCTTAATTCGGTATTAGGATGTTTTAAGAGAATCATTAACACGATTATGAAAAACCTACAAACTATCTAAATGAAAGCAACAAAAACAATTCAAGGCTTGGGAAGCAGCTTTCAAAGAAAAGTCAAAAGGTTCATTTGATATAGAAAGAAACTCGGGATGAGCCAACAGTCTACAACTCTATCAAAGTATATCATGTAAAAATGACAGTGCTTTCTGTGTTCCCACTGATGTGATTACAAAAAACAACTAACAGGTACTGGAGGGATTTATTTTTAATTAGAAAGGAACTCTTTAAATTAAGAGTCCTGTGAGACACTAATATATAAAAAGAATTTGTGGGTTTGCCTTCTCTAAAGATTAATATCCTTATCCAAGAGTTTCAAGAACTATATTTCATATAATATATAACTGCTAATCCCAACCTGGATAAAAACTGTAAATAGGATAATTTCCTCTCAGTCATGTACCGTGTAGTCAAACAATGTAGAAATGACTTTCCCTCTGTTCATTATTTCCAATTTATTCTGTATATAGCTTGTTTGTACATTGTTGCTTGTATGGTGTATCCCCTACATGGCCTGCCTTTTTACTTTTGTTTCTGACATGCCATAGGCACTTAATAAATGTTTACTGACTATGGACTGAAAGCTCAGACTGCCTAAGTACAGGCACTGCTAGATTCCTTTCAAAACAAAAACTTGCAGTTCTCCTGATTCAAAAGTGAAATATTTTTTCCTAAACAAATTATGAAAGTTCTCAAGTCTGTGCCTCTAAATAAAAACCAACAAAATTCAAATTTAATAATTGTAACATAAACTGACTTCAAATACAATTTTAAACACTTCAATTTAACAAACATTATTTATTAAGGATCTCAGGGCAAGGCACAGTGGATAAAAAGACAAAAAGAAACAAACAAAATAGTCGCTGTCCTCAAGGAGCTTTTATTTTGCCTTGGAGAATAAAATCAGGTACACAAATATAAAGTAATTTTAAGAGTGTCAGAGTCTAATAACTGAGGGTTATCAGAAATGGCATTTAGGAGGTGTCACTTCATCATCAGATTTCTACCCTAATTGACAGAGAATTCCTACAGGTTTTCTCCTAGAGCAGAGCTGAGCAAAGAGAAGGGGAAAAGGGGTGAGGGGGAAGGCTCAAAGTGAGGGAAAGAAAAGGAGAAAGCGAGAGGAGGAGCAAGAGAGCTTGAACTCTGATGTCAGATAATCGTTTTGATATAACTTGCTCAGTGTGTGTAACTACCTTTACCAACTGGGCCAGGTATATTACCTTGATAAAAAGGATACTATTACTGGTTCTACCATCAAAACAATGAAAAGGTCTAAGTCTGGTATCCAAATTTAGTTCTGGGAAATCTAACTTTGGCCTCTGAATTCAAATATAAATACCAACACTAATTCAATCTGACCTGAATAAATTATGGGGATAACCCTTCTTAAATGTTTATTAGATGTAATTGCTGTTCTCTGCTCTTCTCTCCCTTTCTTTCCTTAAAGATGCCATTTAGAGAGAAAATATCTTTGGGGTAAAAGAGACCTTTGTCACAAAGCACATTTACAAGAATTGTGTTTTGAGGCACACTGTGTATTTATTTGGGCACAATTTTTTCTTGTTATCTCAGAGTTCCATGTACATTAAAAGGCACCTTGGGAGGCCTCTTGAGTAGTTAAAAAAATGTTTATTAGAGTTTCTATGAATAAGAAAAAAGAAAATAACCAAGGCTATATAAATGCTTAATGATAATGTGCTTACCGTGGAGATTAGTTTACACTGCAGCATGACAGTAGGTCTGCTCAGCTACAAGGAACATTTCCTGTCAATATGGATGAAGTACCTCATGTGTCCATGAATTGACTTAACAGTACCATACCATAGACTAACTGGCAAACAGGAACTAATCAGAATTGCTTTTTCAAAAGCCTAAGTCAAGGAAAGTCCAACAGGATGTTACAAACAGAAAAGAAACCAAAAGAAAAGGCAAAGTACAGAAAAATCAAATTCATCTAGACTTTCAGAAGAGCAACAAGGAATCTTGCACTGAAAGAATCAAAGAAGCTCCACAAGCATAAAAACAGTAAGCTTCATTTAAACTGGAATGAAATTCAAATTCCATTCAGCTAACCAGATTCTGCCATTACTTCTGAAAAAGACTTGCTGCCTCAGAATAACTCTTTTAAACAGCATATGAACATGTAACACTCTCACAAATGTACTGGTGTTTTGTTTTTAAAAAATACTTTGGCAACCTGTACGTAAAAAAAACTAGTCCATACTTCAATCGATATCTACAAAGGTATTAAAGATAAATCAATTTATTTTCTACTTCCTGACAGTATAACAGTTTATCTGATATTGTAGAATGTCAAGATCATCTAGACATAAGGTTTTATAAAGAGCTAACATCTTAAAAAAGAAAAATTTACATTCCAAAGTAAGGCTATATTTTACATTCAGGAAAATAAAGCACTGCCTGCCAAAGATGCCACATGAACACTGATGTGCCATGACAAATTTCATAACCACATAAATGATATTGCTTCATACCTGTCACAATTAGTCATGTGACTGCAACACGTGGCTGCAGCCCATAGGCTCCTCCACTTACTTAGAGCTCCAAATTATGGATCTATTTTCTTTTATAAAAGCTTTAGGACCCCTTGTTAAAGTACTTTGGTTGCTAAAATGAGGCTGATACACAGCCTAAGGTACATGATACACTCAAATAGCAAGACATAAATAAGACTTCTAAATTAAGGTCCATCTACGTCCAACTAAAATTCAGATAGTTAACATTTTAATGAGATCTAAAACCAAAAGAAAAAAGTCAGTGGCAATTACTTAAAATACTTGATGACTTCCATGGCAATCATCTAATGAAACAAAGGAGTTAACATAGACCTACAGATTTCAAATGAAGCTATTAAAAATCTATCAATATCCTTCACATCTCAGTCCTTTAAAAATTGTTTTTTAATAGTCATTAAGTAAAATCTTAGGGAAATGTTAATTATGAAATCATATAGAAAATATGATATAAATGATAGAAAATAGAAAAAGCTGTACTGCTACATTATCCCAAAGATAATTTCAAGGTGGTGTTTCTTTTTTAAATCTTGTACCAAAACAAATTTTACATTTTATTAAGTTTCCAAACAATACTGAAATTAAATGCAGCCTTTTTCCAAGCTCAAAAAAACATTTATATGATATGTATACACTTACATTTGTTTTTGCCAGCTCCTGAGAAACCATGCTAGTTTGTTCTCCTTTAGTGTATTAATGTGCAGGATACATAAAAAATCCACTAAATCCCCTATCTAGACAACTTTGGTACATAATATAGATTTACCTTAATCAAGTGATCCTACGAGTCCCTCTATACTTGACCTTAAACTGCAATCATTCCACTGTCTATTAGAAAAACTTCTTAGGCCTTCAAAATTGTAGGAATATCAGGTGCCAAAAAATTACTCACAATTGCCCTTAAGATTCAAATGACATAGGAACCACACTTACGGAGAAAACGTTTTCTTCCAAAATTTAGTGGCTAAACCTCAATGTCTCAAGTGCCGTTAACAGTCTCATTTGCACCAACACAGGGAAAGATTCCTTCTCTAGATTCAATTTTAAACCAGCACTGAAAGAGTCAGGTCCTTCAAGTATTCAGACAGGCAGAGTGGAATGGGTCTTCCCTCAGAACCAACTGCCCCAGCAGCAGGAGAGCCCCCCACAGGTCAGGGAACAGGGTGACTTTAAAGGAACTCCTGGACACCCACCCCCAGGTAACAAGGGAGGGGATCCAAATCCGGGTCCACTGAGGTTTGACTCAGGCCTCTGGAGGATGACTTCTGGGGCCCAATTTGCCATGGGAAGCTCTAAACCCCATTTTCCAGATAAAGGTACCTGGTTAACAAGGTCTTCTCACCCCCGGGAGGAGGGACCTGGCAGTACCCTCAGACTCGTATCGTCTCCTCAACCCCCAATGACTCAGGTGCTCCTCCCTCACCCCAACTTCCAGCCCCATCACCCGTATTTGACTCTGCCCACCCTTTGCCCGGCGCCCAAGGCCCAGGGCCCAGGGCCGCGCCTTCCTCTCAGGCCCTCGGCCCAGCCCGCCAACCTCCGAGCCCCAAGCAGAAGAGGCAGAGCTTAGGCCTCACCTCTCTTCGGCCTGCTCCGAGCACGGAAAGCCGGGGAGGGGAGCCGGGAGGCTGCAAAAGCCGCGCCCGACCCCTGAAAGGGAAGCGAGAAGGGTGGAGTGGCCTAGGCCGCGCCTTCCAGCCCCGAGGCTGCCCAGTTCCCGCTCCACGCCGCCTCGGCCAGGGGTCCGGGGAGGGAGAGAGCCCAGTCGCCTGTAGGCCTCAGGCCCAGGGCCCGCAGTGAAGAGGCGAGCCGGAGCTAGCCACCCACCTGGGTTGCCAGTCATTCCAGCTTCGTGGATACTTGGTGCCGCCGCCGCCGCTGCTCAGCCGAGACCCCGGGGCTCTGCGGCTCATTACCTTCCCCGACACGACATGGCCAAGCGCCGCCGTCCGAATCTAGAGGCTCTCGAAGCAGCCGCCCACCCAGCAGGCGACCCAGCGCCCCGGCCTCGGCACGGAGAGGACGACGGGAAGCAGCAGGAGCAGCAGCAGCAACAGCAAGAAGAGGAGGTGGAGGAGGAGGCGGCGGCTGAGGGCGAGCGAGGGTGGGAGCACGGCGGCCGTTCCGGGTTCCGCCGGAGCCCGCAGCGCAGGAGGCAGGCACAGAGTGAGGAGGCGGAGGCGGAGGCGGTGTCTTCCTGAACCGTGAGCGCCGAGGACTGGGAGAAGAAGAGAAAGGAGGCGGAGGCGGCTCCCACAGCGCGACCCACGGCGACAGCTTCCCCGCCTCCCGCGCCGCTCCGGCTCCGCCCGCCGCCCCGCCGCACGGCATGCTGGGAGGGCGGCGCTGGCGCTGGGGCTTTGGGGAGGGGAGGAGGGGAGTGGAGCGGGGCGAAGGGAGGAGCCCAAGGTGCGCGGCCTCCCTGGTGAATGGGGGGCCGTTGGGGTGCTGGGGTCGCAGCTGCTGATCTCGGCGGTTCCTGCGCCCCCCATCTCCTCCCCACCTCGGGTTGTCGCTGCGCCTGCCCCAGCTCTGGGCAATCCCTGCCCCCGCCCCCGCCATGCCCGCCCGCAGGGAATCATGGGAGAGGGGATTCCCTTCCTTTCCCCCCCACCTCCTCCTCACGCTCTCCCCCCCTCCCCCAACACACACACCGCACCCGCACACCTGAGCTTATCATAGGAACCCAGCACCTAGAGGGAATAGCCAGTCACACGTGCAGTCACTCTAAAACAGACCCCAAACATTGAGAGGGTGAAGGGTTACCTCATTTACTGCCTCTGCTCTGTACCACTGAGATGCTCGCTTACCTTTGATCCATTCATCTGCCCCAACTGGAAGAGAGAGAAGCAGGGTCCTACTGTTTAAAAAAGACTGAAGAGCTACCTTTCCTTACAACTCACCTAGTACCCTTCATCTACCCCACCCAACTCCTGTGACTCCTCGTTCATTCTCCCCCATTAATGAAGGGGCTCAGCCATCCCCTCAGTTCTTTTCTAGTTTGTCAGACCTGTCTCTAGTATTTTTGTGAACTGTATACCCAACATCTTGTGTTCTTCCCATTTCCACCAGAGTATCTTAGATTTGAATTTCAGCTCTTCCACTTACCTCTGTGACCTTGAGCAAGATACTTAACTTTTCTGGGCTTCGATTTTCTCATTAATAAAATAAGGAGGTTGATCAAAATGATCTCTTAAGTTCCTGCCCGCTTTAAATCTTATGACCGTAAACAGGGTTTCATTCCCTTTGTGAAGCACCCATCTTCCTCTGACAACGTTGGTAGTGTTGCTAGATCCTTTACATATAAGATGCAACTAGTCTTTTAGTCTTACATCCCAGAAGATCCCTTTTATTATTTGCATCTGTGGAACACTCAGATTTTGTTTGCTTTTGTGAACAAATGCCTTGTTTCATGATGTATTTATTAATTTTGACTGTACAAACTCATATATGTGACCATCAGAATATCACCACAGTGACTAGATTCAGCTGGCTCTGGAGATTTGGAATCCCAAGCCAAAATCTCAGAATCACTTTATTCTTTTTAGTTATAAAAGAGAACAAAGAATTGGCAGCAGTAATGTCTAGCTGCCCTAATGTAGCATATTCTGCATTTCCATTTGCACTTTCTGTGTGTAGACCAGAATATGATGAGTAATTAGCCCTCAAATAAGCCCCAGTCAAAGACTGAGAACTGGAAGGGGCCAGCTAGTTGAACCCCATCAATGTCTAAGCATTCCAGTCATGGAGCCATATAGCTAGATCTAGAATAGGCCTCGAAGTCATCTGATTTTACACATGAGTAAACTGAGGTCCAGGAAGTTTATAAGATTTGCCTAAGGTCACACATGTAAGCAAGCATCAAAGGTAAGTTTTGAACCCAGCTCCCTCCAACTCTATAACTAGTACTCTTTTCACCGTAAAGGTTAAGTGATTTGTCCAAGGTCATACATTAAATGGCAGTGTTCAGCAGGAAACTTCATTTAGGAATTTTGGAGAGTTTTGCCTAGCTATGCAAAGTTGTGGTATTTTATGAAGCCTCTTTGCTGGTCTCTTCAAACACTGTAAATATTCGTAGTTGAATTTGCAGAACTTTTGAGTAGGATACCTCCCTTCAGTCAGTAGATCTTTTAGAAAAGGGACAAATAATCTTGAATTTATCAGCATTCTTCTCAGACCTATATCAATGTACATCAGTGTGAAAAGGTACACATCAGTGTGAGGAAGCTTGCTTTATTCTACCTTGCTTTTGTCTTTGTTTATTGTGGATAGAAATAAATTCTTCACTCCTTTCCTTGTTTGAGAATGAAATTTTAGCCCAGATTTACTTTATTAGCAATCAATAACTGAGAAATATTGTTGTTGTTTTTTAAGGAAATGAGATTTCCTTGTAAAAATCATAAGGCATGTGAGATGATTTTAAAACATACACCTAAAATAAATTTCACATCCTTGAGACATTCTGACAGATATGAAAGCTGCCATTCTTTCTCCAGCTCCCAGCAAGGAGACACATTGGGCAGTTCAGACTCTTTCAATAGAGGTTATTTTTATAGGAAGTTTCAGATCTTGTTAAGGAGGAATTTGGCCCAGAAATTTTTGTGACACATTTGAAATCTCCATTTAGGATGCCACAGCTTGAGTCTTAGCCCAGGTTTCTATGAAATGGGGTACATGGTGTGTTGGCCCAAGGGCCAGAGAAACCACATGCTTTTCTATAGGATAAAAGAAAAGGACAAAAAAGTTAATTTGTAGCTTTTCATTTCTTACAATGAAGGTAGAAGCTGGAGGAGGCAAATAAAAGGAGAAAGAAAGATTTGGTTTGTTTTTTAATTATAATTTATTTTTAACATTCTTAAAAAAAATTTTTTTCAGTTCCAAATTCTCTCCCTCCCGACTCTTCCCTGCCCTCTGAGAAGACAAGTGATATGATATCAATTATACATGTGCAATCATGAAAACATTTCCATATTAACCATATTTCAAAATAAAAAGCAAGAAAAATAAAGTGAGAAAACTCTACTTCAATTTGCTTTCTGCTTCAAGTATGTCTCTTGAAGATGGCATATTAGGGGTAGACACCCAGCTGAATTCTTCCAACATTTTCCTCCAAACACTTTCAAAATTACTCTTCAAATCAAATTTTGGAATATCCAAGCCAACAAAAAGTGTGAGATATTTTTCTGGCCCAAGAGAACATAAGAGGTAGGGAGAAGAGGTCTATAACACCAAGTAGAGGTCTGGTAGAAGTCTGTTCTTTCTGGCTGCTTGAAGTATTTTCTCTTTGACCTGGGAGCTCTGGAATTTGTCTATAGTATTCCTGGGAGTTTTCATTTGAAACCTCTTTCATGAGGTGATTGGTAGCTTCTATCAATTTTTATTTTACCTTTTGAATATATGTTTTTCTTGGAGGCTTTGGATATAGGAGCTTTGACTTTGTTGTCTTCTGTTTGTATATTTTGATCTTCTTTGTCACCAAAGAAAGATTCTGCGGTCTGACTTTTTTTGCACAGTTTGCTCATGATTCCAGCCAATTACT
>NW_020954585.1:63876228-63886723 GCF_900497805.2 Vombatus ursinus | reverse complement strand
TACTTCTAGGGACCTATAAGTTTTCAGTTCTTCCAAGGTGGTATGATGAGGTGTTTACTCCTTTCCTGGCCTGTGCTCTGGTCTATGAGTGACCACAAGCACTCTTTTCTGCCTTGGAACTGTGAGAAGGATTCCCCTCTCCACCACCACTACAAGCTCCACCATGCCAGCGCTCCTCCTCACCCAGAACCGCCACCTAGAACTGTGACCCAGATCCAAGCACAGGCAAAGCAAGAGAATCCTGACTCAGAACCAGCAAAGAGATCCCTGCAATCCCCCTCTGATTAGCCACATGATTCCCCCTCAATCTGTGGGTTCAGAAGCTCCTGAAGCAGCCGCCACTCCAGGGCACACCAGGACTGAGGCTGGGACCTGCAGTCACAGACTTTTCCTAACTGACCTTCTAAGTTGTCTTTGGCATTTGTGGGTGAAAAGTCTGGAAACCACCACAGCTACCCCTAATTCAGCCGCTTCAGGTTCACTGAGGCCTGTTTTGCCTGTGCACCCATGCTGAACTGCATTCCTCTCCCTGCCCAACTCGATATACCTTTCTGATCAACCATCCTGATTGTCTTGGGCTGTAAATTTGTTTCACTCTGTCTTTTTGTGTGCTTTAGAATTTGTTTAGAGCCATTTTTTACTGGTATTTGGAGGTGTTCAGGGGAGAGCTCAAGCAAGTCACTGCTTTTACTCTGCCATCTTGGTTCCGCCTCCCAATTCTGTTTTTTAAGGAGTTATTTTCTTTTTTTTCCCTTTTTTTTCCTTAAGGTAATTGGGGTTAAGTGACTTGCCCAGGGTCACACAGCTAGTAAGTGTCAAGTATTTGGTCTGAGGCCGGATTTGAACTCAGGTCCTCCTGACTTCAGGGCTGGTTCTCTATCCACTATGCCACCTAGCTGCCCCTAAGGAGTTATTTTCTACAGTATTTTTTGGTGACTCTTTTACCAAGCTGTTAATTCTCTTTTCTTAATTTTCTTACATTCCTATCATTTCTTTTCCCAGTTTTTCCTCTACCACTCTATCTCTTTAACTCTTCAAGGAATTCTTGTTGGGCTTGTGTCTAATTAGCATTTTTCTCTGAGGCTTTGGTTGTAGGGGTTTTCACATTGTTGTCTTCTTCTGAGTTTGTGTCTTTGTCTTCCCTGTTACTGTAGTATCTTTTTATGGTCAAATTACCTTTTTGTTGTTTGCTCATTTTTCCAGTCTATTTCTTGACTTTGAACTTTATGTTAAAGTTGGGCTCTGCTCACCTGAGGTAGGGAGGCACCATTCCAAGCTCTAGACTTTTTCATGCTTCTCTTTTCAGAGCTAGTTCTGGAGGTCAACAAGTTTTCGGTACTTCCAAGGTGGTGTGATGTGGGTAGTGATGTGACCACTATTTTCCTGGTCTGTGGTCTGGTCTTTACCCAGGAAGGGCCTCTGTTCCCCTGCAGCCACAAGTGCTAGTGTTCCTCTTTGCCATGGAACTGTGACCAGAGCCCCTGTTCCTTTGTGACCATCCACAAGTGCTCTTCTATCCCTGAAACTATGACCCAGAACTGGTTATGAGCAATAGAGTTGCCAATCAGTGCCAGCTGTACCCAGTGCCACCAAATAGTCCCCTGTAATCTCTTTCTGAGCAATTGTCTGACTCCCTTAATGCCTCTGGGCTGCATGCTCCTGAAACCTGCTGTTGCTATTAATGCTACTGTTATCCCAGCTGCCTCCCAGGCTTGGTGCTGGATGTTACCACATATACTTTGGGCCAGTGCTTACCCCAGTGTCCCAGACCTCTCTGGTGGACCTCCTCAGTTGTCTTAGATTAGAAAAAGTGTTTTATTCTGAACTTTTGTTGGTTCTGTCTCTCCAAAATTAGATTTTAGGCAGTATTTTAAAGTTATTTGGAGAGGAATGTTAGGTGAGTTTGATTGGATTGCTGCTTCTATTTTGCCATATTGTCTCTGTTCCCAAAGATTTGATTCTGCTTAATGTTTTGTTCTAAAGAAGCAAAGGAAGAATTCGAACAAATAGCATTATACCTTGGATTTGCCTGCCTTTTTCCGGTTGGAGCTAGTTCTTTAAATGAAGTGCATCTTTGTACTTTGTAGCAAAGTATTGATGGTTTGGTTTTTTTTTTCTCCTGCAGTATCATCATTCAACAATTTAAAGTGACTCCTCTCAGGCAGCTTACTGAGTTGGCTATCAGATCTGATCTATACCTAAACAAGAAACTCTTTTTACAAAGTTGTTTTTCTTCCTTAATTTTCAAAGAGGACCAATGACATCATGAGATGGGACTTGACTCCATCATCATTTGAGTGTGAGGCAAGGCTACCCAAAGACATCAGCCTCATTCTTCGTAAGTCATCAAAGTCCAGTGACAAGCAGTCATCCAGCCTCTGCTTGAAAACCTCTAGTTAAGAGGGAACCCACTGTTTTGGGCAGTATCTGGTTGGTTAGTTCCTCTTCTGGACAGCTAACTCTGTTTCCCTACAACTTCCAACCATTATTCCTAGTTTTGCTTTCTAATCCCAAAGCTGAATTTGCCCAACCTCCTTTTCTACCTGAAAGCCCTTCAAGTACTTAAAGATAGTTATCATGTCTCCCCTAAGTTAAACATTCCCAATTCCTTCAGCTGATACTTGTAAGGTCTTTTACCTCCACTGAATTGGCCAGTATATGATGGTATTGCCACTAATAGAAGTCAAGTTTACTGGTCTATGTTTCATAGCTTCCACTGTTTTCCATGGTCCAGTAGAAAGAGCATTGTATATGGAATAAAAATACATAGGTTCAAATCATGGCTTTGATGTAGTCTGCCTGTGTGACTTCTTCAAGTCACTTACACTCTGAATTTCAGTTTCCTCATCAACAATATGAGAGGTTGGACAAGATTGCGTCTAAGACCCCTTTCTAAAATATGGCACCCCAATTTGAACACAATACTCAAGATGTGGTCTAACATATGTGGAGTACAATGTAGGACTCTCACTGCCTTATTTCTGGACACTATACTCACTGGAACCCAGGACCTCCAGGGCAGCTAGGTGGTGCAATGGATAGAGGGTGGGGCCTGGAGTCAGGAAGGCCCGAGTTCAAATCAGGCCTCAGGCACTTACTAGCTGTGTGACCTTGGCCAAGTCATTTAACTCAGTTTGCCTCAGTTTCCTCATCTATAAAATGAGCTGCAGAAGGAAATGCCAAACCACTCCAGTACCTTTGCTAAGAAAACCCCAAATGGGGTCACATGAGTGAAACAACTGAACATACCCACTCAATATAGATTAAATTGTATATTATCTTCCAGCTTTCTTGGGTGCTATATCACATTATTGATTCATAATGAATTTGTAGTCATTAAAGCTCCCTGATTTTTTTTTTTAATAAATGAACTACTGTCTTCTCATACCTCTCCTATCTTGTACTTGTAAAGTGGATTTTCTGAATATTAAATATATGACTTTACATTGATCCCAATTAAACTTTATTAAATTCAGGGCAGAATTCTAGCCTGTGAAGATATTTTAGGAACCTATCATCTAATGTGTTTGTTATCCCTTCTAATTTTGTGTCATCAGCAACTTTGATAAGCTTACCATTTGTACTCTTATCCAAGTTGTTAATTAAAATGTCAAATAACACAGGACCAAGCAGACATTCCTCTGGAGACCTCCTTCCAAGTTGATGTGAAACTATTAATGATTCCTCTTTGTGTTTAGTCATTTAGCTAGTTCTGAATTTACGTAACTGTACTATCATCTAACCCAGAGACCTTAATAAAGTGTTCTGTCAAAATCTAGGTAAATTATATCTATAGCATTAACCAGACCTACATGTCTAGTAACTGTCAAAAAAGAAAATTAGTTTAATTTGGCCTTCCCAAATTGAGTTGAATTTAATGAAATCATTGATGAAATCATTCTAGTTCTTTGTGAATCCTTTTCTAGATGTTTACTAACAATCTTTTTATTTTTTAATTAATTAATTAATTTTTTATTTTAATTAATTAATTAATTTTTAGTTTTCAGCAATCAGTTCCATAAGCATTTGAGTTTTAAATTTTCTCCTCCTCTCTCCCTACCTCCCTCCACAAGATGGTGTGCAATCTGATATAGGCTCTCTATATACATTCCTATTAAACATATTTTTACATTAGTCATGTTGTAAAAAAAGAATTAGAACCAATGGGAGGAACCACAAGAAAAAAGAAACAAAACAAAACAGAAGAAAAAAAAAGAGCAAATAGTATGCTTCAATCTGCATCCCAACTCCATAGTTCTTTCTATGAATGTGGATAGCAATTTCTATCTTGAGACTTTTGGAGATCCTTGCATTGCTGAGAAGGGCTAAGTCTACCAAAGTTAGATATTGCACAACGTGGTTATTACTGTGTACAACTTTCTCCTGGTTCTGCTCACTTCACTCAGCATCAGTCCATGCAAGTCTTTCCAGGTTTTTCTGAAGTCCGACTACTCATCATTTCTAATAGCACAATAGTATTCCATTATATTCATTTTGTGGTTAGATTTATCTAGTTCAGGGAGGGGAAGGTTGAGATCCCCCACTAGTATTGTTTTGCTGTCTATTTCTTCCTGTAACTCCCTGAACTTCTCCTCTAAGAATTTGGATGCTACACCACTTGGTGCATATATGTTTAGAAATGATATTACTTCATCATCCATGGTGCCTTTTAGCAGGATGTAGTTTCCTTCCTTATCTCTTTTAATAAGATTTATTTTTGCTTTTGCTTTGTCTGAGATCAGGATTGCTACTCCTGCTTCTTTTTTTTTATTTCAGTTGAAGCATAATATATTCTACTCCTGTCTTTTACCTTTGACCTGTATGTATCCCTCTGTTTCACACATGTTTCTTATAAACAATATATTGTAGAATTATGGTTTTTAATCCATTCTGCTATCTGTTTCTGTTTTATGGGCAAGTTCTTTCTATCCACATTCACAGTTATGATTACTATCTGTATCTTTCTCTCTAACCTATTCCCCCCTCCCCTGTTTAAGCTTTTCTTTCTCCTTTTCTTCCTTTCCCTCTTCACTAGAGTTTTGCTTTTGACCACTGCCTCCCTCAATTTGCTCTCCCTTCTATCAGCCCACTCCCTTTTCTTTCCTTTTCCCCTTCCTAATTCTTCCTTCCCTTCTATCCCCCCTTCCCTTTTTCTTTCCCCTTTCCCCTCCTACTGCCTATATGGCAAATTAAATTTCTATAACTAACTGAGTATGTTATTCCCTCCTTGAGCCAAATCTGATGAGAATAAAGTTTAAACAATGTTCATCTTCCTCCCTTCTTTCCTTCTTTGTGCTTCTTCATGTGATGTAATTTATCATTTTCTGCTTCCTCCTTTCCTCTTTTCCCATTGCAGTTCTTTTTTACCACTTCATTAGGTTCTTTATCATCCCATCAAAGTCAAATCCACCCCCTCTCTCTATGTATATCCCTTCTAAATGCCATAATAAAGATATAGTTCTCAAGAGTTATAAGTATCATCTTCCCATGTAGGTATGTAAATAGTTTACCCTTATTGAATAACATGGTTTCCCCACCCCCTTTGCTGTTTGCCTTTTTTATGCCTGTCTTGAATCTTGTATTTGAAGATCAAATTTTCAATTGAGCTCTGTTCTTTTCATCAAGAAAGTCTGGAAGTCCCCTGTTTCACTGAATGTCCATCTCCTTCCCCTGAAAGATTGTGCTCAGTTTTGCTGGATAGTTGATTCTTGGTTGTAATCCAAGCTCCTTTGCCTTATGCAATATCATATTCCAAGCCCTATGATCTTTTAACATAGAAGCCGCAAGGTCCTGCATAATCCTGACTGTGCTTCCATGATATTTAAATTGTTTCTTTGTGGCTGCTTGCAGTATTTTCTCGTTGACCTGATAATTCTGTAATTTGGCTATAATAGTCCTTGGTCTTTTCAATTTGGGATCTCTTTCAGGATGTGACTGGTGGATTCTTTCGATGGCTATTTTACCCTCTGGTTCTAGGGCCTCGTTGATGATCTCCTGAAAGATGCTGTCCAGGTTCTTTTTTTTTTTTTCATCATGGGTTTCAGGTAGACCAAGAATTCTTAAGTTATCTCTCCTGGATCTATTTTCCAGGTCAGTTGTTTTTCCAGTGAGATATTTCATATTCTCTTCCATTTTTTCATCCTTTTGGTTTTGTTTTATAATTTCTTGATTTGTCATAGAGTGATTAGCTTCCAATTGCCCAATTCTAATTTTTAATGAATTGTTTTCTTCAGTTAACTTTTGTACCTCCTTTTCCATTTGGCCAATTCTACTTTTTAAGGACTTGTTTTCTATGGTTAATTTTTGTCCTTCCTTTTCCAAGCTCTTGACTCTCTCTCTTGCATACCTCTCATTTCTATTCCCAATTTTTCTTCTCCCTCTCTTATTTGATTTTTAAAATCCTTCTTGAGCTCTTCTAAGAAGGCTTTTTGGGCTTGAGACCAGTTCATATTCCCCTCTGAGATTTCAGATGTGAGTATACTGACAATGTTATCCTCTCCTTAATTTATGTTTTGATATTCCCTGTCACCACAATACTTTCCTATGGTCATTGTTTTTCTATATTGCTTCTTGCTCATGTTGTTTGCCTTTTTTTCTGGCTTTTAAAGTTGATCTCTGCTTCTGGGGCACAGGGGGTACTGTCCCAGGCTTCTTGTGCTGGGAGCTAGGGGCCTGGTTACTGCTTTGCTGAGACTCCTCTCTTCCTGTACTTGTCCCCTTCAGCCACAGCAAGAAGGACCTTTCCCCTTAATCCCCCTAGCCTCACCAGCTAAAAGACTACTGTATCTAGTCTTTCTGCTGACACTACTATTTCAGGATTTTTCCTGGGGCAATATTCTCTGGGTTTCTCAAGGTCAATAAGGGAGGGTGAGAGTGACTTACTTCTTTCTCCACCATCTTGCCTCCCAGAAGTCTAAAAAGGTGACTTTCAAACATTCAGTCTGTGGGTTAATAGCTTCAGGAGCAGTGCTGCTGCTGCTGCCACCATTACTGCTGCTGATTCAGTCACTCTCACTCCCAAGGCCTGTTCCTGGTTTGCTGGTGCTGGGGTTGTGTTGGCATGCCCTAGAGCCCTGTGCTGGACTGTGCTTCTCTCTCACCCAATTCGGACAGACCCCCCCCCCAAACAATCTTTTTAATAAAGCATTGTAGATCTGGTCAATACAATGTTCAGCCAGTGATTCCAGAGGACTCAGGATGAAACATGCTACCCATCTTCTGACAAAAAGTGAACAACTTGCAAATGAGTGCAAAATGAGACAGGTGTTTTTTGAATATAGACAATGTGGAATTTTGATTTGACTGTATATATTTATTAAAAAGCATCTTTCTTTTCTTTTCCCTCATCATGGTAGAAAAGGTTAAGAGGAAAAGAAAATAGATTTTTGTTAAATTATGAAAACAAAATTTTATTTACAATTTTTAAAGAAAAAAAATACATAGTAGAGTTTTTCTAATAATGGAAGTCAATCTCCCTACAGTCTCCATTCTTTTCCATGATATAGTGAAAAGAACATTGCATGGAGTCAGGAGATATGGATGCAAGTTCTGGTTTTGCTATTTCTGACCTGTTTGACTTTGTGCAAATCACTTAACATCTCTGGGCCTCAGTTTCCTTATTTGTAAAATGAGGGGTTGGACTACATGGTCATTAAAGTCCGTTCTAGAGCCAGCATCCTTTTTTTTTTTTTTGAAAAATGAGACATCTGTCCTTCTCCAATTCTATGTTACTTGTCTCATTTTCCAAGTTCTTTCAAAGATTACTGACAATGACTCCTCAATAACATTTACTGGTTCTTTCCATTTCCTGGCATATAAAATTGAGCTGGGCCTGGTGACTTGAACCCACCCAGGCCAGCAAGGTGCTCTCTTACTATCTCCCTACTTATTTTGACCTTCAGCTCCTTTGTAGTAATTTTATTTCTGTCCTTTCCACTCCAAAAATCATTCTCTTTGGCAAAAAAAAAAATGCAATTAGAGGTTGAAGTATTCTGCCTTATTTCCAGTATCAGTTATTATCATCTTACCCACCCTGGAGCAATGGTCCTATCTTGCTTTGATATTCATCTTTTTCCTATTATAGTTAATATTATCTAAAACCCCCCACCCTTTTTTGTCCTTAGCTTTTCTCCCTCCAAGTTGATGGGAGGCCATTAATGAGTCCTCTTTGGATGTAGTCATTTGGCCACTAACTATACTTACTGTACCGTACTTATTCTGAGCTTTAGCGCTCTTAACACTATTTTTTTTTTACCTTTTTTTTTTTAGGCAATTGGGGTTAAGTGACTTGCCCAGGGTCACACAGCTGATAAGTGTCAAATGTTCAGTATGAGGCTAGATTTGAACTCAGGTCCTCATGACTTCAGGGCTGGTGCTCTATCCACTGCGCCACCTAGCTGCCCCTCTTAACACTATTTTGAACAGAACTTCACAGTGAATTCAAAACTGTTTTACAACAGTGCATGAAATAACTTTTATGATTCAAATCCTGACAAATAATTTAAGACATTTTGTTTTCATTTCATATTGCTTTCCAAATGGTAGTAGCTTCTATCATAGGATCATAGATTTAGACCTGGAAGGAACCCTTCCTCTCACAAAGAACCTTGCCTCTTATTTTGCAGAGAAAATATTGAGGCCATTCTGTACACTCCCTATTCTCCAGTTCCTTTCATCTCAAAACCCCTTGGTGACTTCTCTCATTCTCTCTTCTCCTTTCTCCCGGTCTCTTAGAATGAGGTGACCTTTCTCCTTGCCGAGACCAACCCCTCTATATGTATACTTGAGGTCATTTCCTCCCTTCTTCTCTAAAAGATTACATCTTTAGTATCCCTCTCTGCATAGAATCTTCAATCACTTCCTATCAACTGGTCCCTTCTTTACTGCCATCAAACATGCCCAAATAACCCTCATTCTTAAAAACAAAGATAAAAGTTTCACTAGACTCCACCAACCCCTCAAGGTCTTGTCTTATATCTTTCTTTCCTTTATCAGCCAAACTCCTTGAAGAACAGTTGTTTACTCAACCTTTTGTAATCTGGCTTTCAAACTATTCACTCACCTAAAACTTTTCTCTCCAAAGTTAACAAAATTACCAAATTTGATGGTCTTCTTTCAGTCATAATCCTTCTTAACCTATCTGCTGCACTGACACTGTTGAACACCTTCTCCTCCTGGATCCTCTTTCCTCTCTAGATTTTGGTGACTCCTACTTGCCTGAACATTCCTTCCCAGTTTTCTTGGGTGGTTCATCATGTTCCTTAACTGTGTATATTACTCAAGGTTTTGTTATGGGTCCTCTTCTCTCTTTCCTCTATACTTTCTTGGTAGCCTCATCTGCTCTCTTGGGTTTGGGGTGTGCTAGAACCAGCTCAAGAGCCCTAGAGTCAGAAGGACCTGAATTCAAATCCAGCCTCAGATACATAACACTCACTAGCTGTGTGACTCTGGGCAAGCTACTTAACTCCAATTGCCTCAACAAAAAAAAAAGTGATGGGTGAAATATTAATTATGCAGATTTAAACTTAAAAAGTGTGTTGTGTATGCAGTATCTCACGGCCACCCTTGCAAGAGCCAGATGTTCAATATTTCTCAGCAACATCCCTAGATTTAACTGACATCTCTCTGCAAATGACTCCCATATCTACATATCCAGCCCCAGTCATTGCCCCAAACTGAAGTCCCATATCATTAATTATCTATTGGATATTTCAAACAACATATCCCAACTATATGTCTTAAATTCAACAAGTCTAGAGGGATGGAGTCAAGATGGCAGAGTAAAAGCAGTGACTTGCTTCAGTTCTCCCCTGAACACCTCCAAATATCTGTAAAAAATGGCTCTAAACAAATTCTAGAGCAGCAAGTGGAATAAATTTCCAGCCCAAGACAACCTGGGTGTTTTACCAGAAAGGTCTGTTGTGCCAGGCTGGGAGAGAAATGGAGTTCAGCGTGGGCATGTAGCCAAAGACCAGGCCTCAGCAAACCTGGAGAAGGCCTCAGGGGACTGAATGACATGCAACTGTGGTGGTTTCCAGACTTCTCCACCCACAAATGCCAAAGACAATTTAGAAGGTCAGTAGAAAAAGTCTGTGACTGCAATGAGAGAGATGGTAGGTCCCAGCTCCAGTCCCAATGTGCCCCAGGGTGGTGGCTGCTTCTGGAACTTCTGAACCCACAGATTGAAGGGGAATCAAGTAGCTAATCAGAGGGGGATTGCAAGGATCTCTTTGCTGGTTCTGAGGCAGGATTCTCTTGCTTTGCCTGTGCTTGGATCTGGGTCACAGTTCTAGGTGGTGGTTCTGGGTGAGGAGGAGTGCTGGCATGGTGGAGCTTGTAGTGGTGGTGGAGAGGAAATCCTTCTCACAGTTCCAAGGCAGAAAAGAGTACTTATGGTCACTCATAGACCAGAGCACAGGCCAGGAAAGGAGTAAACACTTTGTCCCTTGATCATACCACCTTGGAAGAACTGAAAACTTATAGGTCCCTAGAAGTA
>NW_020954585.1:63825075-63875828 GCF_900497805.2 Vombatus ursinus | reverse complement strand
AAAAAAAGTCAGACCATAGAATCTTTGATGACAAAGAAGATCAAAACACAACCAGAAGAGGACAACAAAGTCAAAGTTCCTACATCCAAAGCCTCCAAGAAAAATATGAATCAGTTTCAGGCCATGGAAGAGTTCAAAAAGGATTTTGAGAAGTAAGTAAGAGAAGTAGAAGAAAAACTGGGTAGAGAAATGAGAGTGATGATGCAAGAAAATCATGAAAAACAAGTCAACAGCTTGCTAAAGGAGACCCAAAAAATACCAAAGAAAATAATACGTTAAAAAATAGCCTAACCCAAATGGCAAAAGTGGTCCAAAAAACCAATGAGGAGAAGAATGCCTTAAAAAGCAAAATTGGAAATGGAAGCTTCAAAAGCAGAAATGGAAAAGGAAGTCCAAAAGCTCACTGAAGAAAATCCTTAATAAGTAGAATGGAGCAAATGGAAGCTAGTGACTTTTTGAAAAATCAACATATTGTAAAACAAAACCAAAAGAATGAAAAAATAGAAAACAATGCAAAATATCTCATTGGAAAAACAATTGACATGGAAAATAGATCCAGGAGAGATAATTTAAAAATTATTGCACTACCTGAAAGCCATGATCAAAAAAAGAACCTAGACATCATTTTTCAAGAAATTATCAAGAAAAACTACCCTGATATTTTAAAACCGGGAGGCAAAATAGAAATTGAAAGAATAAACCAATCACCTCCCGAAAAAGATCCCAAAGGAAAACTCCTAGGAATATTGTAGCCAAAATACTAAAAGCAGTCAGAAAGAAACAAAGTATTGTGGAAACACAATCAGGATAACACAGGATTTAGCATCTTCTACATCAAGGGACTGCAGGGCTTGGAATATAATATTCCAGAGGTCAAAGGAGATAGGATTACAGCCAAGAATCAGCTACCCAGCAAAACTGAGTAAAATCCTTCAGGGGAAAAAATGGAAATTCAGTGAAATAGAGGACTTTCAAGCATTCTTGATGAAAAGACCAGAGCTGAATAGAAAATTTGACTTTCAAATACAAGAATAAAATTAAGGGATAAGAGAGGATTATACTGGGAGAAGGAGAAAAGGAGAGGTAGAATAAGGTAAATTATCTCACATAAAACAGACAAGAAAATGAAGGAGTTATATCTGGAGAATAAAATTAAGGGGTGAGAGATGATTATACTGGGAGAAGGAGAAAAGGAGAGGTAGAATGAGGTAAATTATCTCACATAAAACAGACAAGAAAAGGCTTTTACAATGGAGGGGAAGTAGGGGAAGGTGAGAGGGAATGAGTGAATCTTATTCTCATTGGATTTGGCTTAAGGAGGGAATAACATACTCAATTGGGTATGGAAATCTATCTTACCCTACAGGAAAATAGGGAGGGAAGGAGACAAGAGAGCAGGGGGATGATAGAAGGGAGGGCAGATTGGGGGAGGGGTAGTCAGATGCAAACATTTCTGAGGAGGGACAAAGTCAAAAGAGAGAATAGAATAAATTGGGGGTAGGATAAGATGAAGGGAAATATAATTAGTTTTGGGGCAGCTAGGTGGCGCAGTGGATAGAGCACTGGTCTTAGTTTCAGGAGGACCTGAGTTCAAATCCAGCCTCAGACGCATAACACTTACTAGCTGTGTGACCCTGGGCAAATCACTTAACCCCATTGCCTAGCCAAAAAAAAAAAAAAAAAAGAAATATAGTTAGTTTACCACAGCATGACTATTATGTAAATGTTTTGCATGACTACACATGTATAACCTGTATCAAGTTGCTTGCCTTCTCAATGAGGGTGGGTGGAGAGCGAGGAAGGGAGAAAATTTGGAACCCAAAGTTTCAAAAACAAATATTAAAAAATTGTTTTCACATGCAACTGGGAAATAAGATATACAGGCAATGGGGTATAGAAATCTATTCTGCCCTACAGGAAAATAGAAGAGGAAGGGGATAAGAGAAGAGGGGGAGAGAAAAGGGAGGGCAGATTAGGGGAAATGGTATTTAGAATGCATACTGTCTTGGGGTTGGGGAAGGGATGAGATGGGAGAAAATTTGGAACTCAGAATCTTGCAGAAGTGAATGTTGAGAACTAAAAATAAATAAATTAATGAAACAATGAAAAAAATTTAACAAATCTAAAACTGAATTCATCATCTTTTCCTCAAAGCCCTTCATTCTTTCAAACTTCCCTATTTCTGTCAGAGGCACCACCATCTTTCCAGGGTGTCAGGTTCTTAATTTTGGCATTATCCTCTCTGCATGACTCTGTGTTGCTCACATAGCCAATCAATTGCCAAATCATGCTTTATCTACACAACATCTTTCACGTTCAATCTCTTCTATTCACTCTCACAACAACCACCTTAGTTCAAACCCTTATTGCCTCTCAACTACATTATTGCCGAAACCTCCTAATTGGTTTTCCTGCCTTCAGTGTCTCCCCACTCCAGTCCATCCTAAATATTGCTGCCAAAGTAATATTTCTTAAGCACAGATTTGACATGTTCTTTCCCCTACTCAGCTAACTCCAGTGGATTCCTATTGCCATTATGATAGAAAATCCTGTTTATCTTTTAATTCCTTACATAATCTGGCCACAACCTACCTTTCCAGCCTCACTAGACATCATTCCCCTTCCCCATTCTGAACTCTGAGGTCAAGCCAAATTAGCTTCCTCTCTATTCCTCACTCATGATATATTATCTCCCATCTCTTTGCCTTTGTGCTGGCTATCCACAACTGAAATGCGCCCCACCTTGTCTTGGCCTAAAAGTCCCTCCCTTTAAGATGCAACTTGGGCATCTTTGCATTAATCTTTTCCTGAACTCCTTCCCTGCCCCATCCCTTTCCCCCACCAACTTCTAGTGCCTTCTTCTTACTTAGCTTAAAAAAGCCAAGGTCACTCATTGCATGTGGGGCTATAGCCAGTCATTCTGACTTATGTCTTGTCACTGGACTAGACATAGTCCTGGAGGAGAGAGTGAGGCTGATGACTTTGCACATCCCTGCCTCATTTAAATCCAATTCACTTGCAAGTCAAGACGTCACCCTACTGATGTCATTGGTCCTCTTTGAAAATGAAGGAGGAACAACAATTTAACTAACTATATGTGTCTTGATATTGTATGTATGTATATGTATTTATTAACTTTATATTTGTGCTATATAAATTTTTATATGTACTTCTTGTCTTCCCCATTGGAATGTAAGCGCATTTTGAGCCAGGATAATTTCATTTTTACTTTTATCTCCCAGTGCTTGGCACAAATAAAGTACAAACAAATCTTGGCTGATTGATTGACTGATTGGTGATAGAGGATAGATAGTCCAGTCCTCTCATTTTATAAACAAGGAACAGAGGGTCAGAGCTCTTAAATGACTTGGTCAAGGTGCTAAGTAGGAGAACCAGGATTTGAATCTAGGTTTCTAACTCCAAATCCAGTACTTTCCACAGCATTATACTGATTCTGCATGAAGTTTCTCTGCCCATTTCCCAACTCCACAACCTTTTAAAGTATCTTTCAATAATTCTAACCTTTTGGAACTATTGCTAGGTCTCTAGGGGTTAGAATACTGGGTATTTCCTTCTTCAACCAGGAGACCCTTCTGTTGTGGACCTAAGCATGTTGTTGGACTGGGTTCAGTTTCAGAGAAGCCCATGTCTAATGAGAGGAATTAATTTTCTTTTTTCTCCCACAGTCTGTAGCTTATTAAATTTTTACCCTGGTGTTCCAGGGACAAAAAATTTAAAGTTTAGGTTTAGACTAAAATCCAGGGTTTCCCTTAAAAAGAGGGAATAGAAAGGTATTCAAAGTACAGTCCAAAGCATGTATGGGAAGATAATTTATTCCCACAATAAAAGAGATGCTAAACATAAAAAACACATTAATACAACAGTTTAAACAAGTGATTCAATAATGTATGACTGCTACAATCTGCTGAGAGGCTGATACTTAAATTTTGTCACAATATAGTTTATAAGATTCCCAACTAGGTATTTTACATTTTGCCTGGGCTCTATGTTGTCCAAACAGCTTCAGGGACATATCTATTACATGATCAGAATTAGGCCAATCTTCTAGTTAGTGGCTGTTTGCTTGTTTCTAACTACTTCCAACCCAATGAAACTTAGGGCCTTAGATCTCTGGAACTCATAAGATCACCTCCAAAACTAGACATGTTCATTGAAAGATAGATATTTGTTCACCCTCTATCAGGAGAGAATAAACTCAAAGAACAAACTCAAAAGAGGCAACAAGGTTCAGGCTTTCCTGAGCAGAACAGGTGTTGTAGGTGTCATGTGCTGAGGTCTGGTTGGGAATTGAAGCCAGCTACTCTTCATAGGAAGTAGCTTGAAACAGTCCTGATAGGAGGGTTTCAGAAAAACCTGAAAAGACTTATATGAACAGATGCAAAGTGAACTGAGTAGAACCAAGAAAAAGTTGTTTAGGAATAGCAACATTGTAATGACGATCAACTGTGAAAGACTTAGCTACTCTGATTAAGACAGTGATCCAAGACAAATGCAAAGGACATGTGATGAAAAATGCTAACCATCTTCCAGAGAGAGAACTTATATACTCTGAGTGCAGTTTGAAGCATGCTATTTTCACTGGGGTTTTTTTTTTTTTTGCTTTTTTGGGGGAGGGGGTGGTCCTTTTTATATTATGGCTAAAATGGAAATAAGTTTTGCATGACTTCACATGTATAATGAGTATTATATTCTCAATGATATTTTACAATGGGTAGGGCAGGGACTGGAGGAGGGAAAGAATTTGGAACTCAAAATTTCTATTTATTTATTTTTTGAATCAAAATTTTTTAAAAAAATGAATGTTAGGTGCATGTTAGGTGACACAGTGGATAGAGCACTGGCCCTGGAGTTGGAAGGACCTAAGTTCAAATCTTGCCATTGGCACTTACTAGCTGTGTGACGCTGGCAAGTCACTTAATCATGATTGCCTCCAAAAATAATGTTAAAAAACACATAAATAACTTTCTTTTAAGATAGAAAAATGCAGTCCTGACACAAAAGGGAATGGGGGTGAAGGTACTCTTTTTGGAGCTTAGTGGAGTGGATGACTCCACTGAGTCATCAGCTCTTCCAGGTGTGCAGCCAATCAGGGGTTTTCTTTTCAAAATGTGATGAGACACACATGGCCTGGAATAGGCCCCAAAGCTCCCAAATTGTCATCTGAAAACAAGAATGGGGACTCTGTGCATGTCTCATGGGGTGGCCCTCATCACACTACCATAATTCACATCTATTTAGGCTTTAAATTTACCCAGAATTTTACATTCATTGGTTTGTTTTCAAAGGATTTTATATTCATTATCTCATTATCTTATTTGATTTTTACAATAATCCTGTTTGGTAGTACCTTCATTTTGCAAATGAAGAAAAATTGAGGCACAAAGTGATTAAGTGATTTGCTCAGGAGCACATATCTAGGAAAAGGATTTGAGCCTGTCTTCTTGACTCTAATTCCAGTGAGTTGTCCACTATGCCACATGTGTTCTTCATGAAAGAAGACCCTTCCTGGATTAGATTGCAGATAACACTCCACAGAGAAAGAGGAGTAAAGTTCAAATAGTAAGGAAAGAAGGACCCTCAGGTTCTTACTGGAAGTCACCCATCCAGATTAGTTTTTTGATATAGAAAAGGAGACAAGCAATCTATGTCTCTGTTTCTCCCAATTTAAAAAAAAAGTCACCAATGTCATTTATAAAATAGTATAGTACTAGCTTTTCTTGAAAGTAAGTTAGTATTTCTTAAAGCTTAGGCTCTTGTTTAGTCATGTCCAACTCTTTGTGATTTTTTTCAGGGTTTTCTTGGCAAAGATGCCGGAGTGTCTTGCCATTTCCTTCTTCAGCTCATTTTACAGATGAAGAAACTGAAGCAAATAGGGTTAAGAGACTTGCCCATGGTCACACAGTTAGGAAATGTCTGAAGCTGATGAGGTTTAGGGGTGTAGACACCCCAAAATACTGAGGTACAGAGTGGAGTTGTCTGGAAAGAATTCACAGACTCAAACAGTCTTCTAGTCAGGTAGCCAAAAGTTTATTATAATGCTAATATGGTGGCAGAGCTCTTTAAGGTATTCTGCCCTGGTGGGCAGAGCTCCTTGGGAAACTTGTCATAGTGGGCAGAGCTCTTTAAGGAACTTGCGATGGTGAGCAGAGTTCCTTAGGGAATTCTGCAACCTAACAGGAATGATGCTAAAGCTTATATAGGAATAGTAGTGGATTATGTACCAAGTATGCTAATTAGGTGATAACATACAACCTTGGTCACAGGTGCCATTCACTACTGGAAACTGGGGAGGGAGTTTCTTAAGGGGTGTATTTTTAGTCCATTATGTCTGTGACAAGATGGCTTTGGGAGATGATGTCTATAACTTGACCTCTGGATTGTACAAGATAACTGTGGGAATCAGTACATGCTAATTTTGTTGATACAAGATAGTAAAAGGGAAATTCTACGGAGTCAGCTTGTTCTTATAACGGGGAGAGATAGTTACCTCACTTGGCCCACTCCTGAGTTATTGCCAGAGATAGGGTCTTTGGACTGGGGAGAAAATTGTCAGGGATAGTGTTTTGAGACTAGGGAGAAATATGATCTTGGAAGTGGGGTCCAAGTACAAGCACCCAAGCACCCCATCAAGGCCAGATTTGAACTCAGGAAGTTGAGTTTTCCTGACTCCAGGTCAGGACTGGCACTCTATCCACTGCACTACCTATCTGCTTACCCCCTCTCCCCACCAAGTTTAGGCTCATAGACTTTAATATCTAGAAAAGTCCTTAGAGGTCACAAACCTAATTCCTTCATTTTATAGATGAAAGTGATGAGCTGGAAATTAGGCCTGCAATTTTATAGGTTAAGGGAATGAGCTGGAAATTAGGCCTACAAGTCTCCTAACTCATAAATCAAGGCTTTTCCCATTATACAATACCTAATCCAGAGCATACCTCATTTTATTATGCTTCACTTTATTCTGCTTTGCAGATACTGTGTTTTTTACAAGTTGAATGTCTGTGGCAACCCTGCATGGAACAAGTCTGTTGGCACCATTTTCCAACAACATATGCTCACGTTGTGTCTCTATGTCACATTTTGGTAATTCTTGCAATATTTCAAACTTTTGCATTATTATTAGATCTGTTATGGTGATATATGGTGATATGGGGATATGTTATGGTGGTGATTGATATTATTGTAATTGTTTTGGGGTACCACAAACCGTACACATATAAAACTCTTAATCAATAAATGTTTTATGTGTTCTGATTGCTCTACCAACCAACTGTTTCCCATTTCTCTCCCTCTCCTTGGGCCTTCCTATTCCCTGAGACACAACAATATTGAAATTAGGCCAATTAATAACCCTCTAAGTGGCCTCTAAGTGTTCAAGTGAAAGGAAGAGTCAAGTAAACTTCATTATTTTCTTAAAGAAATTGCCACAGCTACCCCAACCTTCAGCAAAGCAGCCATCAACATCAAGGCAAGATCCTCCACCAGCAAAAAGGTTGACTTACTGAAGATTCAGATGATGGTTAGCATTTTTTGGCAATAAAGTATTTTTAAATTAAGGTATGTACATTGTGTTTTTTTTAGACACAATACTATTACATACTTAATAAACTAAAGTATAGTGTAAACAAAACTTTTATATACACTAGGAAACCAAAAAATGTATGTGAATTTGCTTTATTGAGATATTTGCTTTATTGTGGTGGTCTGGAACCAAACAAACCCAGAATATCTCCAAAGTATCCCTGCATTCTAATCAGGGAATTGAAATATATAACTATAACTAATTCACTAACAATAAAAACAAAGTAAGTGTCCTTCAATTAGGGACTGACAAACCAAGCCAAACTGTTATATATGAATGTCATAGAATGTTATTGTGCCATGAAAACAACAAATATGAAAAATTAAAAGAAGCAGGGAAGATTTATGTGAGCTGATACAGAGAGAAGTAGCAGAATCAGAAAAAAAAACCATGATAACCATAACAATGTGAGAGCAAAGAACAAAAAAAAAAAAATGGAACTGAATGCAATGTAATAATAAGGACCAAGCTTGACCCTAAAGAAGAGTTTTGAAAAATGCATTTCCCTCCTTTCATTGTACAGATAGGGGACTATGGACGTGGAATATGCTTCAGATGTCAGACATGGTACATGTGTTGGTTATTTTCTTTATTTTTTATTTTTTTAATATTTGTTTCATAGTATATCTCATTGGGTAAAGATATATACAGAAATGAATATGATATAAAAATATAAAAAATACCAATAAAATAGGATAAATTTATGAAGAAATAATAACCATTCTCCTTTAATTTATTTAAAGTTTTATTTTTATTTATTTATTTTTTATTATAAAGTTTTAAAGTTTTATTTTCTTAAAACAGACTGTATATGTACCCAATCAAATGAATTAATATTTGTTAAAAAAAAAAGTGCTTAGCACAGTGCCCGGCACATAGTAGGCACTATATAAATGCTTATTCCTTTTCTTCCCCTTTGTACCATATGGGTATGGAATATGCAAAAAACAATAATCTATTTCTAGTACCACAGAGAAACAGTCAGGCATATTCTCTTTTTGCTTTATTTTTCCTCTAGAAGTGATTTGAAGGTCAAGCTTTCTTTAATGCAGTATTTGGATTGTGTAAAACGTCCTCATGCACCCCTACCTCTCTTCTCATCTTCCTTACTGTGGCTTGGAATAGACTTCTCAGAAAAATCATGTCTTGAAGTGACTTTTGAATGAGGAGAGGCAGATGGCTAAGCATTGTCATCATCTCATGTGTAAATGAGATATGAATGTGAATAAACTAGTTTCTTAGGAAAAGAGCATCATTAAAAAATATTTACTCAGTGCTCAGTGTAAGCTGCTAAGCTTGGTAATGAAGTGATGAGCATAGGACACAAGACACACCCTTTGACCTCTTAGTATTAAATGTTCATTGAAAGGAGGGGAAATAAAAAAGAGTAATCAAACTCAATTCCTTTTTTTTCCCCCTTTTCCTTTTTTTTTTAAAGTTCAATTTCAAAGGTCTGACCATAGTATTTTTTTTTTAGCCTTCAGTAGGACATGTTTCAAATTAGATACCAAAAAATTCAGTTTTTGAAACTTTTCTTTAAAAATGCATAATGTTCCAAACTTGGCAGACAGAGTAATGTCTACAGACTCTGTCTTTTAGAGAAAAACAGGTTTTTAACATTAGTTCATTTAATTACTCTTATGATCCCCAAAATTTCTGACTTATTTTCCTAAAACATTACTTTCACCATGGTGTCTTGGATACCTATCCCTGCTTCCCACTCAAGAACTTGTAAAAGCTCCCAATTGGCTGTCAAATCAAGTCCAAATTCATCATGGCTTTCAAGAGCCTCCCCAATCTTACTTCATTATATCTATCTAACCTTATATTCTATTATAGTTGTATTAAACTCAAATAGTCCTACTCCCGAGGTCCTTCTCTTGTCCTAGTCACCTCATAGCCCCTTTAAATAATACTTCCCCATCTCTCACTTTACTTCAATTTCTGATGAATTCCTGGCTTCCGTGAAGGGTCAGCTAGAGAACCTTCTTCATGAATACCTTTCCTTATCCAGCCCCTCCTGGCCCATGCCCACCGATGCTAGTGTAATTCGTCCTTAAACTACCTTGTATTCATTCTGTATTTATCATGAAAATACTTACATAGGGTGTCCCAAAAGTTTTAGTGCAGTCAAACATTCAGATTAAGCTTTAAGCTTTCCAGCTTAAAACTGCACTAAGACTTTTGAGATACCCTGTATCTGTACAGGTTGTCTCTTTTGTTAGAATATAAATTCCTCAAGGGCAAGGACTGTTTCCCACTTGTCTTTGTATTGCTGGAGTATGCAGTGGAACCTTTGATTTTGACATCAGATTTTTATTAAAACCACTGTGTCTGTTGGCAGGAGGTACTACTGTGCTGACACTTACTGTGGTCAGCCATGTATAAATAATGCCTCACACTTCTGTTCACAATCAGGAATTAGAAGGGTCAAACTGTAAAGCATGTTGTCTGTCTTCATTGAAAGTGTTTATGACAAGAACTTTGTATTTTAATATGAGGGTCCTGGGCATAGGGTCTTTTCAGTTTTTAAATAATTATTGAGATGGTGCTAGATTTACTTTTAGATACTTTATATATAAAGTTTTCCTCATCTATAAAATGTGGATAATAATAACTGCAATGCCAACTTCCCAAGGTTGTCTTAAGGATCAAATGAGATAATGCATGAAAAGCAAGACAGTGGGAGGGAACAGAGGCTTGCCCAGGCACAAAATTCCAATCTAAGAACTCAAGTTGGAAAAATGAGTAAATAAAAGAAAAATCTAAACAGTGAAGAAATACTATGAATTGAGAAGCACAAGAGGTAGCCTGAGAGAGCAACTCCACAACAAATACAAGTAGATCCTTAAAAGAAAGAATGACTTGATCACAAGGACTCTAAGAGTGACTAGGAAAAGTTAAGAAAGAGGAAAATAATGAAATTAAAGCTTTTGAGTAAAAAAACTGGAAGGAGAATAAATATATAAGAAGGTACAAAATATTATCCAAATAGAGTATTCCCTGAAAAACCATGATAGAGTCAATAGAACTCAATGTTTCCATGAAACAACAAGAAATACTATAATAAAGTTTAAAAAAATCCAGGAAGATTAGAATGTGTAAGATATATTCTATCAAAAACAACTGTCTTAAGAAACAGTTCAAGATAAAATAATTTAACAATTATCAGAATCCCTGAAAAGCCTGTCAAACAAATGAACAAAAAAAACCCTGAATGCTATGTTTCAAGAAATAATAAGATAAAACTTCCTACATGTATTACAACCACAGGGCAAAGGGAAAATAGAAAGAATCCACTGGTAACCTCTTAAAAGCAACCTCAAATTGAGAACACTCAGGAATATCATAGCCAAAATCTAGAATTCTCAGGTCAAACAAAAATATTGTAAGTGGCTAGAAACAAAGAGTTCAAGTACCAAGGAACCACAATCAGAATCACACAAGACTATGTTTCAAACACAAAAAAAGGAAAGAAAGAAAATCTTGGAATATAGGCAAAATAGAAAGACTTAAAAATAATAACTTACTCTGAAAAAGTAAGTATATTGCTATAGGGGGAAAATGGATCATTAATATAATAGGACAGTGGTATCAACTCAAGTAGAAACAAGGTCACTAACCACTACATAAGATCCCTGCTAACTGTATATTGGCTTAGAAAATCACCTATTAACATTATCTATGTGCTATTGTATTTTCTGCATTTTGTTAAATATTTCCCAATTACATTTTAATCTGGTTCTTTCACACTCACATTGCTCCCTAGATAGTTAACACCTCTGGAATAAAGGACTTACAAAGTATTTCTGATGAAAAGACCAGAGCTGAGTAGAATCTTTGAAATGCAAATGCAGGAAATGAGAGAACCCTAGAAAAGTAAATGTTGTTCAGTTGTTGTCTGACTTTCTGTGACCCTGTGGACCATATTGTCTAGGGGTTTTCTTGGTGAAGATACAGGAATAGTTTGTTATTTCCTTTTCCAGTGGATTAAGGCAAACAGAACTTAAGTGACCTCCTCAGAGACATACAACTAGTAAGTGTCAGAGGCTGGATTTGAACTCAGCCCTTTCTGACTCCAGGCCCAGTACTCTATCCTCTGAGCCATCTAACTGCCTCTACAGAAAGGTAAATACATTCAAACAAATGGTTAAATGATAAAGTGCTTATGTTTTGTAGAAGGAAAAGAAACAAGTGTTTCTTCAGAATCCTACTGTCTCTAAGGGTCACAAAAGAAGTTAAATAAAACAAACACAGGGCCTGGGTATGGTTTTGTTCTACTTGGTTTTAAAATGGGAAAGAAAAGGAGAGGAAAAAAGGAAAATGCTTGGAAAGAAAAAGGGAAGAAGCAGGAGAAACTTACCATTTCTCAAAATTGAAATGCATGAGAAGAGTGTGTAAACATGAAGAAAGGGCTGGGGATACAGGCATTTCATGAACCTTATTCTTGTCTGAGCAAGACAAAGGAGGGTTGAATACATCTATGCAAAGAGTCTGGCATAGAAATACATTAAATTAGACAGGGAAGCAGGAAGGAAAGAGAAAGGGGAAAGAGATTTAAAGAGAAGGCTGGAGTGCAGGCAAGATTAGTCAAAAACAAAATAAACTTCAACTTAGGTGAGTAGATCATAAAAGGGGGACTAAAAGGAGAAAAAAATATAAGAACCAATGATTGGATCTGGGCTTGGTGATGAAATGATTGGCAAAAGTTGAAAAGAGGTAAATTTAAGCATGGTATAGACAAAAGCTTTATAACAACTAGAGCTGTTCAAAAATGGAATGGGCTGTTTAGAGAGATGGTGTATTCCCTCTCTTTGTAGGTCTTCAAGAAGAGGATAGATGACCACTTGTCAAGAATCTTATAGTGGAGATTCATTTCATCTAAGGGTTGGACTATTTCTATTGGATGCTGAGTCCCCTTCCAACTATAGTGGTCACTTATGCTAGTTTTCCTAATATTGAACCAGCCCTGCATTTCTGGTATAAATCCCACCTGGTCATAACGTATTCTTCTGGTGATAAATTGCTATAATCTCTTTGTTAATATTTTATTTAAAAATTTCCATTAATATTCATTAGGGAAATTGTTCTATAATTTTCTTTCTCTGTTTTGGCTTTTCCTGGTTTGGGTATCAGCACCACATTTGTGTCATTTGTGTCTTTCTTTGCCTATTTTTCCAAATAGTTTATACAGTATTGGAATTAATTGTTCTTTATATGTTTGGTAGAATTCACTTGTAAATCCATCTCACTCTGGAAATATTTCTTAGGGAGTTCATTGCTGGCTTGTTCAATTTCCTTTTCTAAAATAGGGTTATTTAAGTATTTTATTTCCTCTTCTGTTAATCTGGGCAATTCATATTTTTGTAAAAATTCATCCATTTCATTTAGATTGTCAGATTTTTTGGCATACAGTTGGGCAAAATATTCTCTAATTATTGCCTTAATTTCCTCTTTGTTGGTGGTGCATTTGCCTTTTTCATTCTTGATACTGGTAATTTGGTTTTCTTTTTTTCTAAATCAAACTAACCAAAGGTTTTTCTATTTTATTGATTTTTCATAAACTCAGCTCTTAGTTTTATTTATTAGTTCAGTAGTTTTCTTAATTTCTATTTCATTAATCTCTCCTTTGATCTTCAGAATGTCTAATTTGGTGTTTAATTGAGAATTTTCAATTTGTTCTTTTTCTAGCTTTTTTAATTGCACACCTGATTCGTTGATCTGCTTTCTACTTTCTTCATGTAAGCATTTAGAGATATAAAATTTCCCCTAAGTACTCCTTTGGCTGCATCCCATAAATTTTGGTATCTTGTCTCATTATTGTCATTCTCTTTGATGAAATTATTGATTGTTTCTATGATTTGTTGTTTGACCCACTCATTTTTTAGGGTTAGATTATTTAGTTTCCAATTAATTTTACCCTCTGGTTCTAGGATATTAGGGCAATTTTCCCTGATAATTTCTTGAAAGATGCTGTCCAGGCTCCTTTTTTGATTATGGTTTTCAGGTCCAATAATTCTTAAATTATCTCTCCTGGATCTATTTTCCAGGTCAGTTTTTTTTCCAGTAAAGTATTTTACATTTCTCTCTATTTGTTCATTCTTTTGATTTTGTTTGATTCTTGATGTCTCATAAAGTCATTAGCTTCCACTTGCCCAATTCTAATTTTTAAGGAATTCTTTTCTTCTGTTAGCTTTTCCATTTAGCTAATTAAAGGAGTTTTTTTCTTTAGTGGATTTTTTTTTTCCATTTGGCCAATTCTATTTTTTAGGCTTGAGACCAATTCATATCCCCCTTTGAGGCTTTACAATGTAAGTATTTTGACATTGTTGTCCTTTTCTGAATGTTTTTTGATCTTCCCTGTCACCATAGTAGCATTCTATGGTCATGGCTATTTTTGTTTTTTGCCCATTTTTTGAAGTTGAGCTCTGCTCCTGGGGTACAGAACACCCATGCTTCTTGCACTGGGGGCCAGGGGCCTGGTCACTGGCTTTCTGTGCCAGGGCCTCTGGGGCTGGTGACTTTCCCATTGTGCTAGGGCAGTCTGGTCTAGTTACTCCTGCTGTGCTAAGGCTGGAGGCCTCACAGCTGGCCTGCTGTGCCACTGGCCTGTTAGCCAGGACCACAAAGCCTTGGTTGCTGATCTGTGCTATGGCTAAGAGGCTCCCATTGCCCTGCCCAGACACCACTTGCATTGGGCTCCACTCCCCTTTTAGCCAAGTAAGACAGACCTTTCCTGAAGTTCTTCTAAGTTATCTTGGACTGAAAAATTGTTTGACTCCATCTTTTTGTGGATTCTTTCACTGAAGAATTCTTTTAGAGGCTTGATTTAACATTGTTTCAAAGGGAAGCCGGGGAGGGCTCAGGCAGCTTCCTGGCTTCTCTGCACTGTCTCATACATGATTTTCTATATGCCTAGTTCCATATCTCCAACTGTCTGCTGTAGAAGACTTACAAGTACCTCAAGCCCAACATATTCAAATATTCATGATCTTCCCACTAAATCTTTCTTTTCTTACTATTTTTCTATTTCTGTTTATGACATCACCACTTTCCTTTCACCTACCCTCAAACCCCCAGTGTTACCTTCAATTCTTCCTTCTCCCTCACTCGAGCCTACTCAACTATCTTCATAATACCTCATATTGGTTGCCTTCTTTCTACTTACATGTCCACAACCTTAATCAAGTCTCTCTTTTCATCTTACCTGGGTTATCATAGTAGCCTCTTGACTGATTTCCCTGGAGATTGTCCTCTTTGTGCCTTCCTTCACAAAACTACCAAAATAATTGCTTTGAAGTACTGGTGTGACCCCATCAGTCTCCTGCTCAAAAAACTTTCAGTGGCTCCCTTTAAGACAAAATGGGCATCATGGCATTTACAGTTCTCCACAATCAGTCTTCATTTTACTTTTCTAGGCTTTTCTTACTCTGTTCCTCTGAATACATTCAATGACCTAATGGTCATGCCTTCTTGGCAAAGATACTAGAGTGGTTTGCCATTTCCTTCTACACCTCATTTTCCAGATAAGGAAACTGAGGCAAACAGCGTTAAGTAGTTTGCCCAGGTTCACACAGCTAGTATGTTGTCTGAGGGCAGATTTGAACTCAGGAAGATAAATCTTACTGCAGGCCTGGCCCTCTATGGCACTGAGCCACCTAGCTGTCCATAGTACCATGCCACCTACCTGCCCATAATACAAACTACTATTTGGCTCCAATACAAATTGTTTTTTATTATGCTTATCTAGATAGATATTATATCTTTGTGCCACCCTTTCCCAGTAGAATTAAGATTGTTAAGGGTAGAGAATGTCATTTAAAAAAACATTCATCTGACACACAGTAAGTACTTAATAAATGTTGAATTACACTGGACTTCTCTAGTTTTCCATTTTTGTTACCTTGCTATTATCGCAATAACATCTCATGCTTACGCTTTTTTTTTCTGTCTCCAATCCATCCTTTATATTGATGCCAGAATATTCTTTCTTCAGTAAAGATTTGGTCATGACAGCCAGTCAGTCAACTAGCACTTTGCTAAGTTTCTGCGCTCAAAAATCTTCACTGGCTCCCTATTTCCTGTCAAAGTTCAAAAACTTTCTGCTGAGTATTTGAGGTCCTCTACAATGTGCCAACTCATCTCTCCATATATTAATCTCCTCCATACTTTCCACTCTCCAGCCATACTAGATGACTCTCTGCCCCCCAAACTCCCAATAATTCTCACACTTCTTTGTCTTCATCGAGTAGTTTTTTTGATACTTGAAATACCCTGCTTCCCTTTCTCTGCCTGTTGAATGTCTATCTACCCTTTAAAGGTCATCTCCTTCAAGAAGCCTTTTCTGATTTTCCCATCTTGTTGCAACTCTCTAGGAAACTTAGGAGAGGGACTAGACCTTTAATTTCATTGGCATAGAGAATTACAGAGTGGGAGGTACTATCTCTCTAGGGAGATTATTATGTAAAGTTATGCATCTCATTTATTCTGGTGATAATTGGCTGGTGAATTATTCTGTTACTAGATTATGAAGTGTTTGAGGCAGTGATGATGCTTTGTATGTATCTTCCTTAGCATGGTTCTTTTCATATAGCATTTACAATTGGAAGAGAGCTTAAGAGTTCATAGGATCATGGATGCAGAGCAGGAACAAACCTTAGAAGTCATCTAGTTCAGTACCATTATTTTACAGATGAGGAGACTAAGACCCAGAAAGGATAATTAACTTATCCAAGGTCACAGGTAATAAATAGGAAATTTGGGATTTGAACCCAGGCCCTTTGGCTCTAAACCCAGCACTTTCCCCACTGTATTACTCCACCTCTCCACTATATCCCTTCCTCTGTGGAAGGACTCCTCATTTTGTAGGTCACTCAGCTAGCAGATGGCATAGCTAGTATTTGAACCCAGATCCATCCCCTTAAGCTGTTTTACTCAGCAGGGCTTAATTATTTTGTTTATCATTTATAATTATAATTATAAAAATTATAATTATAAAAAATGTAATTATTTATTGTTTACTATTATTTCTGCCACCATCAGTTCCCATTCTGTCACCAAGCAGAAAATAGGGCACAGGATAGATGATTTTCACTGGCAGGTAGAAGTAGGAAGATGTCTGAGACATGGGATGTTGTCTGCCTGGTAGCTTACCACGATAGTAGTCCCATTTAACTTGCATGAAGGCAATAAGTCATAGAATGAGAATCACAAAATTCAAGAGCTGAAAGGGAATTTGGGGGTCATCTAGTCCATCCCCTTACTTGAAGCATTAATAATAATAATAATAACTTACATTTATATGGCACTTAAAGATTCACAAAGTGTTACATGAAAATTAAGATTCATAAGACCTTAGAGGCAGAAATGATCTTCTGGACTTTCATCACCTCTCATCCAGACACTATAATAGACTGATCTTCCTCCTCACTTCAATTCCTTCTCCATGATGCTGTAAAAAATATCTTCCTAAGATACAAATATGACCATGTAACTAACCCGCTAAAAGTTTTCACTCTTTCTTTATTGCCCTTTATTGTTGTTCTGTTTTTTTCAGTCATGTCTGATTCTTTGTGATCCCATTTGGGATTTTCTCGACAAAGATACTACAGTGGTTTGCCATTTCCTTTTCCAGCTAATTTTACAGATGAGGAAACTGAGGCAAACAGGATTAAGTGACATGCGTAGCTAGTCAGATAGGTAGAACATGTCTGAGGCCAAATTTGAACTCAGGTACTAACTTTAGGCCTGGCACTCTATCCATTGCACCACCTATCTCATTATCTTTATTATAAACTAAAAATTCAGCCTGGCATTTATGGCCCTCCACAACATGAATCCTTTCTACCTTTCCAACCTTAACTTATTCTATTTCCCTGTACATACACTACATTTCAAACGATATTACCAGTTGTTTCTCAAACCTGACACTCCATCTCCCACCTTTATGCATTTATATGAACCATTTGCCATGCTTAAAATGTACTCTCTCATTATCTCTACCTTTTAGAATCTTTATCTTCCTTCAAGTCATGGCTCACCTCTATGAAGTCTTTCTTGTTTCCTCTAGCTATTACTGTTTTCTCTTCTAAATTTACTTTGAATTATAGTCAGGAGTATGCTGGTAGATGTTTAATAATAAGCTCTCTGGGGAAAAAAGTATGCCAGACACACTTTTAAGTTTCACCTGCATTGTTAACATATTCTCTCCATCCTTTTATTAATCTAGAAAATGGACAGAATAATAAATCAGGCTCTGCTTTGTGTTGTTTTTCAATTTCTGAGGTATAAATGCTCACACTGAAAATTTAACAATAAACTCTGTTGAGCCTGTTAAAGGTGACTCATGTATACTCCCGATTATACTAATTTGCCTGTGAATTATATGCTCCCTGGTAGACTATAGCTGGGACTCTTTTGAATCACAGAATTATAAAATTTGAAAGTTGGAAGGGACCTCAGTGGCCATCTAGTCCAACACATACACCAAAGGAATCCCCACTATAGCATATCTGACGAGTGGCCATCCAACCTCTGCTTGAAGACCTCTAAGGGACATGGAACTCATCCCCCCTCAAGGAAGCCTATTCTGCTCTTGGACATTTCTAAGTGTTACCAGTTTTTCTTTGATATCAAATCTAAGTTTGCCTTTTTTTGACTTCTATTCGTTGTTCCTGGTCCAGTCCTCTGGGGACCAAGAGAGCAAATCTGATCCCTCCTATGCTAGACAGCCCTTCAAATACTTAAAGATAGTTATGATGTCCTTGAGGACTCATGGTCACGATGGAGTTAGAATACTACTTGCTTCTCACTTGCCACAATTTCTTCATTAAAATGTGAGGGTTGGATTAGATGGACTCCAGGGTTCCTTCCAGTCATAAATTTATGGTGTCAACCTGGAAGAAAAACTCTAGTGGGGAGTGACAAGACTGTCCTAGATCTAGTTAACTTTTTTTTTTTAATCAGTGACATGGATGAAGGCTTATTAAAACTGGAAAAGATGGCTGACTTGAATGAAAGAATTGGAATACAGTGCCATCTCAGGCCAGAATGGATGGGCTGTGATCAAGATGAAATTCAATGGAGCTTAATGTAAGTCATATACTTGGATTATAGATTTGAAGAGATGTGGTTAGAAAGCCATTCATGTGAAAAAATAAAGTCTAGAGATCTTAGAGGGACTACAAAATTAATAGGAATTAGCAGCATTATGTTTCAGACAAAACAGCTAATTAGATCCTAGGTTATGTTCACAGGCAAGTGCCCAGAACAAAGGGAATGATGTACTGTTTTATGCTGTTCTACTTAAACCACATCTGGAGAACTGTATCCAATTCTGAGCACTGCATTTTATTTTTAAAATAATTTTATTTATATCTTTTTTTATATTGCCTCTATTTATCAATGTATCCCACCCTGCTCTCTTTTCTAGTCATCCCTTATATAATGGAATAAAGGGGGAAAAGTTCAATAAAATAAATCAAAATATTGAAAAAGTCTGATACTATAGGCAGTGATCTATATCTGTAGTCTCTCACCTCTAGAAAAAGGGGAGAAAAGGGGATCTTTCTTATATCTCTTTTCTTAGGCTAGGCTTGGTGATTATAATTTCGGAGCATTCAGTTTCAATTTTATTGTTATCATTGTTCTTTCCATTTACATTGTTGTGTTCTCTTTGTATATCTTTTTTGCTGGTTATGCTTATTTCATTCATTTCTCACTTTACATGTCCTCTCCTGTTTCTCTGTATCCATCATATTCATTATTTGTTTTTTTTATTATTAAATTTTATTTTTAATTTACGGAATAAAACAAGCATTTCCACAACATAGTAAAATAAATAAGATTGAACATGAAACTGCTAATATATTATCCACAATTTGCTGTTCCTTTCAAATACACAATAAAATCATCATGCAAATTTCTTTTTTTCTCCCCTCCACCCTAGAGATGGCTACCATTAGATACAAATAGATATATGTATATCGAAAATTATTCTATACATACTTCTGTTTATTAGTTCTTTATCTGGATGCAGATAGCATCTTTCTTCATAAGTCCTCCATCTATAATAGTCAAAATAACTTATTTGTTCAATCATTCTTAAAATAATACTGCTGTTACTGTATACAATGTTCTCTTGGTTCTACTCATTTCATTCTTCATTATTTCGTGCAAGTCTTTCCACTTTTTTCTAAAATCATTGAGCTCATCATTTCTTATAGCATAGTAGTATTCCATTGCAATCATATAATTGTAAATATAATAAAATAAATATAAATCATATTTCTTACAGCACAATGATATTCCATTACATTCATGTACTACAATTTGTTTAACTATTCTTCAATATGTGGGTATCTACTTTTTTCCAATTCTTTTCTACTGCAAAAAGTGTTACTATGGAGCCTTTTGTTTTATCATTGTGGAACACGTGCTCCAAGGAAAGATACTTATTCTAGAGGATTCCTTACAGTGGAATCTCTGAGTTAAAAGTATTTTTAGAAGCATGTTAGTCTTTTTCTTAGAGAATTCCAAACGGCTTTCCAGAATGGTTGGGCGAATTCACAGCTTCACCAACAGTGCATTAATATGTTACAGGAGACAGGGAATATGAGGGAGACTTTATATAGTTTGTACAGTTGGAATGACATGGCAAACAAAGGTATTTTCTCTTGGTTTTAGGTATGATGGCAATCGTTACATGAATCTGGCCAAGAGAACTGTCAGCCAGTGAGGGACAGCATCAGAAGCATTCCCTTGTTTCTCTTATCCTTACCAGTCCACATGACCCTGTAGGTGATGTAGGGATGGCCTGAACAAAAGGAGCTACACTAATTAAACAAATTCTAGCTTCAATCCAGTGATGCTTGAAGAGTCTCCTACAGATAACCATTGAGTAGGGTCTTTATGGGGCTTCTCTCCTGTTGCTTGACTATGGGCTTGTCTCTATTCTATAAAAGTTCTTTTTGCTACCATATTGTGATTTGTTCAGTCCTGGTAGGAATCAACAACTGGAACCCAGGCCTTCCAAGGGAAAAAAAAAAAACCTTATTTCAGAAGGCAAACTGAGAAGCTGAGCATGTCCAAAAGAGGGCAACCCAGATGATGAGGGAACTGTTTAAATGAGTTGGAATGTTTAGCCTGGGGAAGACTTTAAGGGATATGTAGGGAATATGAAACATGATCGCTATCTTCTAATTCCATTTAACAAGCATTTTATTAAATGCCTATTGAACTAGGAATAATGGTTGGAAGTTATGAAAGGACAATTTAAGCTTTCTCTCTCTCTCTCTCTTTCTCTCTCTGTCCTCTTGTCTTCTCTTTCTTCTCTTTTCTCTCTCTTCTTTTTTTCTCTTTCTCTTCTTTCTCTCTTTTCTCTGTCTGTGTGGGTCTCTTTCTCTGTCTACGTCTCTCTGTCTCTTCATGTATAAATAAAGAACTAACCAATAGGCTGGGCTGTCCTGGGAAATCATGAGTTTGCTGTCACTGGAGGTTTCAAAACAGAGGCTGGAGATTCAAACTTTAGGTAGCGGTTGGACTAGATTGGAATTTGTTTGAAAAACATTTTTCAAGTGCCTATAAGGTACAAGGTGCTGAGGCTACAAAGACAAAAAGAAACAGATCTTGCACTCAAGGAACTTACATAGGATAAAGCCTCTACAGAGGTAAATAAATACAAAGATGACCAAGTAAAACAAAATAATTTCAAGAAGGATACAATATTAACAACTGGGGAGTTCAGAAAGGCTGCATGTAGGAGATGGCATCTGAGCTGTGCTTTCAGTGAAGCTAAGGATTCTAAGAGGTCTAAGTGAGGAAAGCGTGCATTTCAGACACGGGGGACTACTTGTACAAAGGCACCAAGATGAGAGATGGGAATAGCAGCAGGCAAATTTGACTGAAAGAGAGGCTACATTAAAAGGAGGAATCAGAAATAGACCTAGAAAGGTAGGTGGGAGTCTGACCATGGAGGTCTCTAAATGCCAGGCAGAATATTTTGTATTTTATCCTAGAGGCAATAGGGAGCCACTAGGAAATTTTTTAGTAGAAGAGTGACTAAGGTCTTGGAATCATTAGTATGCTGTAGGAACTAGGAAATTTGTGCAAGACTTTATCCAGAAAGACAGGGTGAACAAAAGGACTCCCCTAAGTTCTGGCTGTAAAGGCCTAACTATTATCTGAACTCAACTAGCAGTATTGCCAACATCTGCATAGCTATAATACTCTCCTTATGATTCTGATATTTGATGCCCTTCCATTTAGGCTAATATTGTAGTAAATAAAATGAGCAGTGAGATGGCACAATGGATAGTGCACTGGGCCTGGGGTCAGGAAGACCTGAATTCAAATATGGTCTCAGACACTTATTAGCTGTGTTACCTTGGGCAAGTCATTTAACTCTGTTTACTTCCATTTCCTCAACTGTAAAATGAACTGGAAAAGAAATCGGCAAATCACTCTGGCATCAATACCAAGAAAACCCCAAATGGGGACATGAAGAGTCGAACATGACTGAAGAACAACAATAAGAAATAAATACATGTATAGAGTCAGTTAACTCTATTCCATCGTCTTTAATAATAGTAATAACAATAATAACTCACATTTACGTAGAACTTTATAGTTTACAAAGTGTTGTCCTCATAACTCTTGGAGGCAGATACTACAGATATTATGTTTATTATTACTATTTTACGGATGAGGAAATTGAAACTCAGTGAAGGTGAGAATGGCCCACACTTCTGCTAATATAAAGGACAGAACCAGGCCTAGAAGTCAGGTTTTCCAATCCTAAGTTCCACTATGATTGATTACCATCATATTACAGGATTTGCTTCATGCAAGACATTTTGAGAGTATTTTAGAGGTCACCACTTCCCTGGACCCAAATATCCAGATCAGCGGTGAATATAATAAATAGATCTGTCCCCTGAGTAAGCAGCAGGTCAAAAAAGGATATAGAAACAGTTCTCCACTCACCCTTGCACAAACTTTCCAAGTTGGTCATTTGGTATAATACAAATAGTCATTTTAATTGGACATTGTCATAAGATCAGTGTTTCCTGCTATGCAAATAATCTGTGTGGCTTTGCCTGGGCTTTTACAAACAGTAGGAGACCATTATCCAGTGACAGTCTTCTATCCTATTAATATTATGGCCTCAATGCACAAATAAGATCAAGGAGAATGTATATGCCAATGTCGGTGGTTGCTTGGATTACCAGGAAAAGGCAGTATTTGAATATCTTTTCAGACACCCTTCAGGAATGGTTAGTGTTCTCAGGTTTCCAATATTATTTCTTTGGATTGTTTTGTTTTGCTTGCTTCCTGTATAGCACTAGTCTATCACAGAACTATTTGAAATCTGGGGAAAATTTTAGTTTATAAGACAAAATTTCCATTTCCATTCAGAAAAGTGTTTTCCCAATAAAGAAATGGAACATCATAGAATGACGGAAAGAAAAACCGAACTGGGGAGTAAGGACATCTGACTGGGAGAGCAGGATGGATTTGTTTGAGCCCTGGCTCTGCCACTTACTATCTTTGTAATAGTAAAGGGAAATGGGAAAGTTACTTAATCTCTCTGGGCCTCAGTATACCCTCATCTATAAAATAGAGTGGGAGGTATATAGATTAGTTGGCCTTTAAAGTCCCTTCCAGCTCTATAATGTAAGATATTACTTCTGGTTTGGCCAGCAATGACTTCTGTAAACTTTGTCTTCATATCTTTGGTTCTGTTTTTTCACTGGAAAAGATTTCAAAGATTTGCTAGTTCAATCCTTGCCTGATGCTACAAGTCCTTTTTTTTAAAATAGTATTTTATTTTTTGTAATTACATGTAAAGACAAATTTTAACATTCGTTTGCCATCTTCTAACTTCCAGGATGCCTTCCTACTGTAACATCTATGAGTCTACAAGTGGCTTTAGGCATGATTTATATAAGCCTAGTTCAACTTCTGCATTTTTAAGCCATTCATTATTCACTTAAATGTTAAATGAAGAATTTAATAATTCAATTCAACAAATAAATTCAAGTAGAAAAGCTTGATCATGAGCCCAATGTATAGTCTTGGTAAATAAGAAGATTATACAGTTATCACTTTCACATGGCAATTTTCCCCATTGAGGTTTCAGTATATCACGGGTCAGTATAAGAAATGAAGTGGCGATTTTGGGGGAGTTTTGTGGAAGATGACACAGAGCATATAACCAAATACTTAACCTAAATTCTACAATAAGGAACTGCAAACACTCTATAAAAGAAAAAGAAAAGAAAAAGAAAAAGAAAAAATTCTGGTATGAAGGGAGAGCCAAAAAATTTTACTCAGATTTTCCACATTGTGGGGGCTCCCCTAATCCCCATGATGTGGAAGACATAACTGTATTCTATTGATACAGATATGACAAAGGGCATGGTGTAATAGAAGAATTTGGAGTCAAAGGACTTATTTTTCAAATCCTAGCCTTGCCAATTATCAGTTGACATTTGACGTTTTCTACCTCTTTATGCCTCAGTTTTTTAATCTGTAATATAAAAGGCTTGGGTTAATCCTAGCTCTAAATAATCTTATCTCCTATGACATGTATGTGGATAAGTATAATACAAGGCAGGGTATGATAGGCACAAATGAAAGATACAAAGTACTCTAGGAAAAATCTAAGCAGGTAAAGAACACTTTCTGCTGGGGAGGTCAGGGGAGGTTAAACAGAAAGCTAGAAGGCAAGGATGAGTAGAGAATATATTCTAGATAGAGAAGAGCTCTTATAAATATATGAAGGCAAGAGAGTATAAAGGGTATGCAGAGAATAATGTGAAATCAACTTGAAAAGGTAAGTTGAAGGCAAATTGTGCAGGGTCTTAATGACAGGCTAAGAAGTTTATATTTTTTCCTACAAGGAGTAAGAAGTCACAGAAGGCTTTTATGCTAGGCATAACATGATCAGACCTGAGCCTTAGGAAGATTATTTGAGCAGCCATGTGGAGGACAGATTAGAAGGAGAACTGGAAGCAGGGAGATGAGCTAGGAGGCCATGACAATAGTCTAAGTGAAAGGTGATGAGAACCTGAATGGAGTGGTGGAAATGTGAGGAAAGATATGGATGTGAGAGATTTTATAGAGGCAGAAGTGAGAGGAATTAGCGATGGATTGTCTATGGAGAGTAGAAGAAAGGGAAAGTGGAAAATCAACTCTGAGGTTTTGAGTTTGTGAAGACATCAACAGAAAGAGGGGACCTGGGAAGAAGAAGGGTGGAAAAGATGATATGAGTTCAGCCTTGGACATATTGAGTTTGAGATGCCAATAGGACATACAAGTGAAGATGTCTAGTAGAGTTCAAGGGAGAGACTAGGGCTGAATATATAAGCTTGAGGGTCATATACATAGAGATAACCATTGAATCCACATAAGTGGATAAAATCTCTACGGGAGAAAATGTAGAGAGAACAAAGAATACAGCTTTGGGGGCTACCTTAATTTGGGGACCATGGGGAGGACAATTAATCAGTTAACTGGTTCAAGAAATGAAGGTGTCAAGGGACATGAAGGGTTCAGGGAAATCTAGGTTCCAGTGAGCACAGAAGATATAAAACTTTCCCATATGCAACAACAATTTGGACCATGCCTCACTCTCTGAGGGAGTTAATCCACTTAGTCTTAGAATTCTGCCCTTAGGCTAAGCTGTTCCAGTTAGTGTGTGATTACAAAATGACCTTAACCCACTCTATTTGCCAGTCCTAGACCATGCTTCACATCTCATTTATGTATCCACTAGGAAACCCTCGCCCATCATACCACTTCCCTCTCTGCTTCCATATATTGTTTTGGGAACTGTAATCAAATCAATTCATAGATTGATTAGAGAAAGCATTTATTAAGTGCTTACCACATGCCAGGTGCTGAGGTTTCAAGCTAACAAACAAGATAGTCCCTACTCTTGATGAGATTAAATTCTAATGTGAGAAGACTATAGAAAACAGGGAGCTAGAAAACATGAAGTGGGGGGTTGAAAAGAGGGGAGATGTCCAGGGATCTAGTTAGTAATAAAATGAAGTCTTGTTAGGGATACTCCTGAAAATGGTGGTCTGAGCAGGAGGTCATCAGTCAGGAAAGTGCCTCAAGGGGGCATTTTCTTCAGAATGGGAAGGAAGTTGGCAAAGAGAAGTCCAGAGTCCAGTTGGGTAGAGTATGAAAACCAATTGCCCTATGGCTCCATTCACAATCCCATAACAGCCCAGATCAAAACTTCCTTCCTTAGCTACCAATAGCTTGTATGTATTGGCTTTTTCTACTAGAATGTAGGACCCTTTAGGAAGTATTTTAGAAGTATCTCACTTCTAAGATATCTGCGCAGTGGATTGAAGATTGGATGTGAGTCTTGACCTTGAGTCCTACTTCTGACACTACCTAGGCTTCAATTCTTTAAGACTTAGTAAGAAATAATATATAAAAATCATTTCACAAACCTTAAAGCTCTATATAAATGTTGGCTATTATTATTGTGGGGTGTAGGATGTGTTCAGAGAAGACTAATATCTCTGGTGAGAGGGCTGCTTTCCACCTTTGGGGTCCACTTGATCCACCCAGCTCTTGTAGGTGGCTCCAAGAAGCTGTAGCATGCACAATGGCCAAACCCCAGTAAACCATTTAGGCAGATGGGTTAAATCAGGTTGAAGATAACTAAGGGTTCTCAAACCCTTTGGTGAGTTGGGTGGTTGCCTATCCCAAGCATGTGAAGACTTCCTCCAGCTGATAAGAACAATTTGTTCCAATGGCCATGAAGGCAGCTGAAGTAGGCACTGTGGAGCACTTAGAGCATGGTCAGATATTGAACACACCAAAGTCATCCACTGCATTCTGGGCTATCACCACTGATCTCAACTTTGTCTTGCCACTGGACTTTGATGACTCTGGAAGACAGAGTGAATCCAATGTGTTCACACAACTCTGCTTCACTTAAATCCAATTTATGCATGAATCAAGACGTCACCCATACCATTTTACCATTTTTATCTATCTCAAGATCTTGTGGTTACAGGCAAGTGATGAAGCAGCAGGTGTGTTCACACTGGGAGTTTTGGTCACAACCCTACACACAAGCAGCCCAGGCTATAGGGTTATCTTCTCACAGGATTGAAACAGCACTGGGATCTGGCACACCCCTCCCCCCACCCTGGGTTCATGACAACATGATTGCCACTTACAGGAAAGCACCATGCCACCTTCAACAGTCTATGCTCCCATCATAATGAACCTTAATGAGATCAAAGAAAAACTTTATGAAGATCTGGAGACCCTCATCATCAATGTGCTGAAAGAAGACAGGCTTACATATAATTCTGGGTGGCTTTAATGCTAGAGTAGGCACAGACTACCAGACATGGCAGGGAGTCCTTGAGAGGAATGGAGTCAGAAACAGCAACAGCAATGGTCAAATAGACAACAAATGGTCAATACACAAGTCTTGAGTAGTATTTGACCATTGCTGTTGCTGTGGTCAAATACTACTCAAGACTTGTGTATCTCATGTTCATGATCTTCTCATCACCAACACTGTCTTCTGTTTACCTAAATGAAATAAAACTTCACAGAAGCATCCTCACAGCAATTGGCATTTAATAGATTATGTAATTATAAGGAGAGAGACAAGATGTGAGAGTAATGAAAGCAATGTGTGATGCAGAATGTAGACGGATCATAGACTCATCCCCTCCAAACTAAATATTCACATTCAACAAAAGTAGTGGCCTTAAGGCAAGATCCCTACCAGAAGACTTAATGTCAACAGATTAGAGCTCTTCCTTAAGCTGGAACAGTTTGTTGCTCACTTGGAAGGAAAGCTGAGCCAACACATGGTTGGCAGCAGTGGAGCCGAAAAGGAGTGGGCAGCTTTCAGAGATTTGGTGTACAGCACTGCATTTACTTATCTGGGCCAGAACACTCACAAACTTTAAAACTGGTTTGACAGAAATGATGGGGAAATTCAGAAGCTGATAAATAAAAAATGAAAACTCACCAGCAGGATAGTTCATCCATCTCTAAGAAGACAGTTTAATTTCATCAAAAGTAAAGTACAAGAGAAACTTAGAAAGATATAAGATTCTTGACTCAGTAAGAAGGCAGATGAAATTCAGTTTTATGCTCATAGTAACAATCTAAAGTGCTTTTATGATGCCTTGAAGGCTATTTATGGGCCAAAAACCTATGGTGCATCTCAACTCAGTGCTCAGTGATAAGGACATGATCCTGGAGAGAAGGGCTGAGCACTTCCATACTGTTCTCAACAGACTATTATCAATCAGTGCTGAAGCCACTGACCTCAGGTTGAAGTCAATCCCTCTCTGACCAAACTTCCAACTGAAGAAGAGGTTGTGAATGCCTCTTGTGGCAAAGCATCTGGTGGTGATTCTATTCCAGCTGAGATTTACAGGGTGGCCTATTGCTCATACAAAAGCTGACTGAAATTCTCCAGGTTATATGGCAAGAGAATGTTATCCCCCACAAGTTGAAGGATGCCTCCATTGTCCATCTCTATAAAGGTAAAGGAAATAGATTGTCCTGTGACAATCACGGGGCAGGGATAGGGGGAAGAGGGGGTCTTCTCTCTTAGTCATTGCTAGCAGGATTCTTGCCAGAGTCCTCCTTGATAGGCTGATCCTTCACCTGAAAGATGATCATCTACCTGAGAGCCAGTGTGGCTTCAGAAAGGGCTGAGGAACAGTCAATACGGTGTTTGCTGACTGACAACTCCAGGAAAAATGCCAAGAGCAGAACAGAATTCTGTACACAGTGTTTATCAATCTGACCAAGGCCTTTGACAATCACAGTTATGAGGGCTAGTAGAAAATTATGGCAAAATTTGGTTGCTTGGAGAAGTCCATCAGTATTATACATCAGTGTCATGAAAGCATGTTTGCCCGATAATGGGCTATGCTCTTGCACTTTCCCAGTTACTGACAGAGTGAAACAGTGCTGTGTGTCTGTTCCCATGTTTTTTAGTATGATGTTTCCAGCAAAGTTGTCACATGCCTTTAATGAGGACAAAAACGGCATCAGCTACCACACTGATGGTAAATTATTTAACCTTAAAAGGCTGCCAAGACTGAAGTAGAGGTAGAGTAGACACATGATTTTTTGTTTGCAGATGATTGTACACTCAATGCAGCCTCTGAGGTGGAGATGCAACGAAGTACCAATCAGTTGTCTGCTGCTGGTGCTAATTTTGGTCTGATAAACACCAAGACAACAGAGGTTCTCCACCAGCCAGCACCACATCATCCATGCATGGAACCATGGGTCATAGCAAATGAAGAAATATTGAATGCTATGGATATGTTCACTTACCTTGGCAGTATACTTTCCAGGGCTGTACACATACATGATGAAATAGATGCACAAATTACCAGAGCTAGTACAGTGTTTGGGAGGCGCCAAAAGAAATATAGGAGCTGCCTACCCAACTGAAGGTCTACAAAGCCATTGTGCTTACCTCATTGTTATATGCCTGTGAAACCTGATATACAAGCAACTGCAATTCTTACGGGCTGGCCACATTGTTCAAATGCCAAACGTACATTTTCCTAAAAGACTATTTTTATGGAGAACTCACACAAGGCAAGTGCTGTCATGGGAGTCAGAAGAAGCAATACAAGGACATTCTCAAGGTCTTGAGAAGTTCTTGAAGAACTTTGGAATCAATTGTGAGACATTGGAGACACTGGCAAAGGACTGCCCACATATCAAAGGAGGCACTGTGTTCTAGGAGTGAAGCAGAATTGTACTAGTCAAAATAAATGTGAGATGCACAAATTTAGAGACATCTCCACTGCAAATATTCATGGGGATTATTTGTGCCCCACTTGTGGCAGAGCCTTTGGAGTTCATATTGGTCTGATCAGTCCAAGTGGGACACACTGTACCTTGACTCCAACATAGTGATGTCATTTTGGTCCTCTTCAAGAATGAAGGACAACAACCAACCAATTATTATTATATTTGCATATTCAGTGTCTAGCACAAATTATAGTACGTAGACAGTATTTCATAAATGTTTCTCATTCAAGAAGAAAACAAGTATTCACCAAGTGCCTACTATATGCCAGGCAGTATACTAAGTATAGTATGATTATCTCATTTGATCCTTACAACAATCCCGGAGGTAGGTGCTATTATTGACCCCATTCTATACTTGAGGAAACTGAGGCAGACAGCAGCTAAATTACTTAACCAGGGTCACACAGCTAGTTAGCGTCTAAGGACAGATTTGATCTCAGGCATTCCTGACTCCTGGTGAAGTGTTTTATTTACTCTTCCATGTAGTTAACCTCTGTACATTCATCAGCTGGAGGATGAGCCCAACTCCTGGACTGGTTTTTTAGCATGCATGGACCTGGAGGGGATTGTTTGGGCAATATTTAGTCAAGGTGAAATGTAAGATCACAGAGATAAAGGCACATGTTGTAGGAGTTTACTGGACATGGTGCAGAGAGATTTCTAAGTAGAGAGCTTAGTGTCTTTTAACAATCTTGACACAATAGTTTCTAGTCTGGTTGGTCTTAAATCTACAGAAAATTACAATATTGGGCAGCTCGTAGAGTAATAGTGTTGTTGAATTGTTTCAGTTGTGTCCAACTCTTCGTGACTCCATTTGGGGTTTTCTTGGCAAAGATACTGGAGTGATTTTCCATTTCCTTCTCCAGCTTGTTTTATAGACAAGGAAACTGAGGCAAACAGTGTTAAGTGACTTGCCCAAGGTCACCCAGATAGTAAGTGTCTGAGGTCAAATTTGAACTCAGAAAGATGAGTCTTCCTGATTCCAGACCTGGCACTCTATACACTGCACTACCTAGCTGCCCCATATGTTTTCTCTGAATCTACAAAGAACAGGTGGGGACTTTGGACCTGGTTAGTTTCTTAATGCAGATGTTCTCACCGCCATGTGGGAGAACTGCCAATTGAACACAATCATGTAGTAATTTTTAAAAAATGTTTACAGATGAAAATAAACACAAGCAAAAGCTCTGGTATGACATTCATCTTGCCTGTGTTTATTTCCAAGAAATCAGTGATGCATGGTTTTTTCCCACTGATGATACTCAAGTTCTATACCGCTGTTCTAGGTTTTTCTGAGTGTGGTTACCAAGGAGATCCATTTTAGACATATATCTTCTATGGGTGCCAATTCCTCACACATTTTCCCATTACCATGGTGATTATCAGCCACTCATATTCTAACTCCTAAAGGGAGTATGAATGAATGATAAACATTTATTAAGCCTTTAGCAGATGCCAAGCACTGAGGTTAAACATACACCATGGAGAAAGTCTTCATCCTCAAGAAGCTTACATTTTAACGGGGGAACTGGCACAAATAGAGGAGTTACAGAGTCAAAGAAAGGAGTTATGATATAAGAAGTTAAAATTATAAGTGAGTAGTAGTTGGTGGTGCAGTGGATAGAGTGTTGGACCTGGAATCAGAAAGACTCTTCCTGAGTTCAAATTTGGCCTCAGACACTTACTAGCTGTGTGATCCCGAGCAAGTCATTTAACCTTGGTTGCCTCAGTTTCCTCATCTGTAAAATGAGCTGGAGAAGGAAATGGCAAACCACTCCATTATCTCTGCCCAGAAAACCCCAAATGGAGTCACAAAGAGTCAGACATGACTGAAAACAACTGAACAAAAAGAATAATAGAGTCAGTTGAAACAATAGCAGTGTTCATTTGATTTTAGTTGGCAGAGAAAGTCTAATCTTTCTAACCTTCTAATAGGTTGGGGCCCAGAACACATACAGCTATGGAAAATAACCTGGATGAAGATGAGTCTGTATGGTGGGGTAGGCGTGGCCCAGTCAAATGGCATAGCTCCTCCAGGCTCTGTGTAATAATGTTTTTAAGAAGCTCACCACTACAATCCTGAGAGGCCTGTTGTTTTTTTTTTTTTTTAATGTACATAGCACCTGCACCAACTGCTGCTGTGCTCAGTTATTTCTCAGTTCTGAAGCTTGCTTATGTTGGCTGCATTTTTCTACCAAAAAGCCATGGCATATGCTACCTTTGATTAAATATTCTGTTGCTTAGATTTTTTTTTTTAGCATGTCAGCAAAATTAAAACCAGTTAGGAAGAATAGGGGCTCCCAAAGTCCTTTCAAAAACGTTTATCCTCTATCCCTTTTCTTATCAAAATAGAAATATCCCTCAACAACAAATAGGCTTTATCTCTACCCCAGACTCTCAGTTTCCTCATCTATAAAATGGAGATAATAATACTTAAACCACCTACATCACATGGTAGTTGTGAAGCAAGGACTTTGTTCAATTTAAAATTCTGTATAAATATGAATCATTGCTAATTTTTTATTATGTCTCCAAAGCTAATTTCAGATGCAACATGATATTGGTAACAATATCATCTCATCTAAGGCCTTTGACCCTTGAACCTTTAGGAGGGAAATGGCCCCCATCTTTGTGGAGTTTGCATTCTAGTTGTACAGAATGGCAGTTTTACAGAATGGCAGTTGAACAGAATGGCAGATTTGGAACCAGAAAAACCCAGACCTGAATTCTGCCTCAGACATATTAGCTATATAATCCTGGGCAGGATATTTAATATTTCTGGGCCTCAGTTTCCTCACATCTGTAAAATGAAAGGATTGGAGTCAATGACCTATTTTTATTTTGCAGTTCTAAATCTATGATTGAATAATAGTAATAGTGACTGACATAGCACTTTGAAATTTGCTTTTTTCTTATTTGAAAAAATACTTTATTTTTTCTAATTACATATAAATTTTTTTAACATTTTTTTTAAAATTTTATTTCCAATTCTACCCTTTCCCACCATCCTCCATCATTGAGAAGGCAAGCAATTTGATATAGGTTATACATGTGCAATCACGTAAAACATATTTCCATGTTAGTCATTTTGGGAAAGAAAACAGACCAAAAAATTCCAAGAAAAATTTAAAAAGTAAAAAAATGCTTCAATCTGCATTGTCTTCATCAGTTTTTTCTTTGTAGGTGGACAGCATTTTTCATCATGAGTCCTTTGGAATTGCCTTAGATCACTGTATTGCTAAAATAGTTGTCATTCCCGGTTGATCATCATACAATATTGCTGTTACTGTGTACAATGTTGACTTCACTTTGCATTAGTTCACGTAAGTCTTTCCAGATTTTTCTGAAAGCATCTTCCTCATCATTTCTTACAGCACAAGAGTATTCCATCACAATCATATACCATAACTTGTTCAGCCACTCCCCAGTTGATGAGCATCCCCTCAATTTCTAATTCTTTGCCACCATGAAAAGAGCTGCTATTCATATATTCATATATTTTTTGTACATATAGATCCTTTTCCCTTTTTTAAAAAATCCCTTTGGGATATAGACCTAGTAGTGCTATTACTGGGTCAAAGAGTCACTTTGGAATTTGTAAATACACTGCATAATTTATTTCATTTAAGCTTCCCAACAACCCTGTGAGGTAGATGGTACAGATATCATAATCTCAACTTTATGAATAAGGAAACTGATACCCAAAATGGTTAAGTGACTTGACCTGGTCATATAGCTAGTGTGTAACTGAACTGAAGTCTTCCTAACTCTCCACCTCCCTCCACTACTTAACCCTGCCTCTGGTACTAAGTAAAATATTAAACAGCATGACAAAAACAAGTTACAAGGCTGTCTATGACTAAGTGACAAAGGACTGGTCCAGACAAAAGCATTATAGGAATTCAGGGGGAATATGATAGTAATATGGCAACATGGTATTATAGACAGGGATTTAAATTCTCATTCTTACCTAGTAAATGTGTGTGACCCAAGCCAAGTTTACTTCATCCTTCTCTAGGCTTCAGTTTCCTTACCCATACAATGGGAATGATTACGTATACACTAATTGCTTCACTAGGGATCAAAATAAAGAACACATAGAAAGTTCTGGATAATGGTCAAGAGTTATAGAAATTTGAGCTGCCAAATTCAATAGTAGTAATGGTGATGGTGATGATTCTGGCTCTAACCCTTATCCTTATTTACCAAGTCCTATTACACTGAGATAGTGAACTAACTTCAGAGGATGGCTTTGAAAAAATTGCTGACTAATAGCTCGAAATCTAACTAGGGCCTACTGATGGTTGGAAGTGAGCTCTCCCAAAGGTTCAAGGGTCAAAGGTCTTAGATGAGATGGTATATTGGGAGTGTTATACTCATACCTCTAAATTGCGAGGGTCCTTTAGCACTAAGTCATGTTGGGTTGACTAACTAGGGAAAACCTTAGATTTCCCATAATGGGAAAGCCCTACTGGGCCTCCTGGGGAGGCTTCAGCCAGCTGGTAAAGTAACTCCCCTGATGTCCTCACAACTTTTCTGTGGCTGCCCAAAATTTCTCCCGTATTAATGATGTAGGATTCACTCCACTTTGCATTTGCTGCTCTGCCTGGTTTTAACTTCACAGAAACAAGATGTTACTCCCAGGATAAGTTCGTCACTTCTAAATTCACCAACCATGCTGCTAACTCAAGCCCTAAGTGACATCACCTCCCTCAGCCTCATCTCCCCTCTGATAAGAGGGCTGGAGGGTAGAGTACCAAACACCTCCCAATGTCTTTCTTTATAGAGGGCAGAAACTAGACTTTCCTCTTACTCCATTTTGCATCTGCTGCTTTCCCTGGTTTCAACTCCACAGAACAAAATGTCACCATGCTGGATATGCCTTCTCTTCCCATCATTTGTCTGCTAAGTGGTGAACAAACTGGCATCAGGAATGCCACAGGGAAGAGTGGCTATACACACCCTCAGGGGGAGAAGTGCTGTCATAGAATCTGATGCTGGGAAAACTCTAAAGTAGTGTGCAATGTGTCTCCAGTGCCCTATAATTTCATAGACCCATAAAATGTTAAAGCTTGAAGGGACCTTGAAGATGGCAATATGTTTAAGTTGCAAAGGACCTCAAAGATAACTTACACCAACCTCTATGTAAAACAGGAATCCTTCCTGAAGTATCCCTGATAAAGGGTCATCCATCTTCTGTTTAAATGCCTCCACTGACAAGTAACTTTTTTCCCTTCTCTCTTTCCATCTGGGATACCTCATTCCATTTTTAGCCTGTTCTGATTGTTTGGAGGTTTTTCCTTCTGTTAAACTGAAGTCTATTCTCCCTATACCTTCTATTCATTTTTCTGAGTTCTCCTTTTTGAGACCAAGCAGAAAAATTTCCTTTTTCTTTTACATAAAAGCCCTTCAAATTATTGAAGACAAGGCATCATGTTCCTCCTAATACTAACATCTTCTCTGGGCTAAATTTCCATGCTGGTGACAACATGCCACCATATACTCTACCTTTTCATTCAGAGTACTGGCTGTTGTAAGGGGCAAACAAGAGACTTCTCAGATTTGGGCCAGTGGGGAATGAGAAAAGATAAAGGAAAGAGAAATACAATATGAACAGATGAAACAAGCTTTCATTGTCCAAATAAAGAGTTAATGAACCCAGAGCAATGATAGAAGCATATTTTCTTTTTTCCTTTCTCCTTCCCTTCCTCCTTCCATTCCCTTCCCTTTCCTTCCTTTTTTCTTTCTTTCTTTCTTTCCTTGTCTCTTTCTCTTTTTTCCTTTCTTTCTTGACATGGCCATTGTGGGAATTTGTTTTGCATGATTTGTTTTTCTTGCCTTTTCAATGAGTTCATGACAAGAAGAGAGGAAGGAGAGAATTTGGAAGTAAAAATAAAATAAAATTCAATAACAAAAAGTAACATAGTACATAAGAAAAATGAAATCCAAAAGATCCTAAAATTTCCAAGTTCAAAGGACATGATCAAAGAAGCTGCATGGCATGGTGGGTAAAGAGCTATCTAGCATAAAACTAGCTCTTCTGGGAAAAAAAATTCAAAAAGCAAAAAATATTATTTTAGGTGGGAATTATTTCTGAATGGCTTCAGAAAATTCCAGACAGACAAAGGAGCATTGGTTGATATGTCTTTCTGAACAACACTGGAATTACCCCTGAAAGTCCCATGCCACTTAATCACTTTGCAAATAAGACTAGAAGGTGTGAAATTTTCAAACACTGATTAGCTGCACACATTTTGATTCTCATTAATATATTAAAGTTGCCAAGATAATTCAACCTGCCATTTAAACCAGATTTAATCAAATACATTGTCTATCTAATTCTTAGCAAGTGCCACTAAACTTGTAACATTTTATCCCGCTAAAATTCACCAAAATGTCATGCCACAGTTTTGATGGCCTTCACTCCCAGCTCTAATGTATTTCCTTAGCTCAAGAAGAATGTAGAAAGTGACAATTAGGTTCTCTTCTCCCTGCCCTACCCCATCCTCAAAACATCCCTTTAGTCAAGCTTCTAGAAGGACTTTTTTTTAGGAGCAGCAAAGTATAATGGAATGATTGTAAATGATATTTAGGTGGTGTTTTAAGGTTTGCAAAGCACTTTATCTCATTTGATCCTCATAACAATCCTGTTCATTGATGAGGAAACTGAGTCCAAGAGAGGTTAAACTACTTGCCCAGTATCATAGATGAAGAACCAACAAAGGGGACTGAGGAGTGATAATATAGTTAAAGAAGAGAGCCAGGAAAAAGCAGATAACCTAAAGAGGAGAAAGTATCCAGGAGAAGGTGATTGATCAATGGTGTCAATGCTGCAGAGAGATCAAGAAGGATGAGATCTGAGAAAAAAACAATTAGATTGGGTAATTAATAAGTCATTGGTAATTTTAGAGAGGGCAGTTTCAGCTGAAAGATGAGGTCAGAAATCAGATTGTATAGGGACTAGAAGGGAGTGAGAGAAGAGGAAGTGGAGGCACATAGTATGTATATCTTTCTTAAGGAGTTTAGCCAAGTTGGAGAGGAGAGATGCCAGACAATAGCTACCAAAGAATGGTTTGATTCAATGAGCAGGTTTTTTTTTTTAAAGATAAAGGAAGATGCCAGTAAATAGGGAGAGACTGAAGATAAGAGAGTGGGAATGGTAGTGGGGGCAATCTGCTAGAAAAAAAACAGGAGGGGGAGGGATCAAGCGACATGCAAAGGAGTTGGCCTTAGCATCTCTTCATCCAAGATTACAGTAAAGGAGAAACTAGTGCAGAAAGATATCTGAATGATATAGAATGAGAAGGAAGGGAGTAAAAGGAGATCTTAATGAATGGTTTCATTTTGAGGGGGTGAAATACGAGGTGAGGTCCTCAGCTAAGATGATGGAATGTGGTAGAATGTTGAGGAGGATCAAAAAAAAGTTTGGAACAATTTCTGTGTCAAGTGGAATAATGACTTCATTAGATATGTGTAAAAGAATTTCCTTACTGCAGTGAAGACCCAGTTGACATTAAGTAGCACAAATTTGTAGTGGACTCAAACAGCACAGTTTCATTATTTTCTCTAACTTGGTTCAGCAGTATGTGAATAATAGTAAAAGAGGTGGATCATATGGGTAATCAAGGGTTAGGGTTTGGCAAGTCATGATTAGAAAAAGAGAGGGCAAGAGATTTGAAAATAGAAGATAATGTACAGTGTGGAGGGAATAGAAATCTCAGTCCAGATGAAGAAGAGGATTTGGGGCCATAAGACAGAGGGAATTATAAAATGATAAAAAATTATGATGAAGAGGAATTTCAAATTTAATGAACATGGAAATGAAACAGTTTTGTGTATGGGAAAACAGTAAGTGAAAGAAAAAGGGTAGGACTAAGCATATTTCAGTTGAACATTACAAATCTTTTTTTTTTGCATTGCCTTAATTCAATCATGTATCACTTTCCAAAGAGCTATGTCATATAACAAAGAAGTTTTTTAAAGAATAAAAGAAAAAAGAGAAAAAAGAAAAAGTGAGAAAAACTATCAATACAACCTGAAAAAAATCTGAAAAAATATGCAGTTTCACATCCATGGACCTCCTAACTCTATTAGGGAATGTGGTATGTATCTTCTCATAGCTCTTCTTTGGGATCAGGGTTGTTCTTTCTAAATTTGCAGCATTCACTTTTAATTGTTTAGTAGTTGTTGTTTTTCCCATTTACATGGTGGTAGTCATTGTTTACATTGTTTCTTGTCTCTACTACTTGATGCATTATTTCATGTAAAGATAAGATTTGATAAATGATATTCATGCCATTCTTAAATCTGAGTGGGTGTCAGTGACATTTATTTGTTTTGATTGTGCATTTACTGTGCCATGAGATTGTAGATTTAGAGTTGGAAGGTATCTTAAAGGTCATCTAATCTAGTGTTTCTTAAACTGTAAGTCACCACCCCTTATGGAGCTGTGTAACTGAATGTGGGGGTTGTGAAAAATTTGGCAACAATGAAAGCTTTCTGAACATTCAACAACCAAAAATTTATTCAAAACAAACACATAATGAATCCGAGGTGTTTCTGGCAGTGCTTGCCTACGTTGCATCATATGACTTCACTTCAGCCTTGGTTCTGAATACACAACTTTGCACTGCACATGCCGTCACATCACCCAACACCAGGAAACATTGCTGCCAGAAACACCTTGGCTCAGATTCAAGACTATTGTATTAAATTGCAGTGTTTTTATTATGCATATAAAGTTTTCTGCTCTTATAGAAACATCATAGTTTAATTATGGAAAACAAAGACTTTTAGTATTTTCCTACCATCATTCCTCAGCATATAAGTATCAAATTAGTATATATTTGGATTGTATTATGTTAGAATGTTTGATTTTTTAAATTGTTATCTCCTTTTACAGAAATATAAGTGTTTAATTGCAGCAAGTAATAACAAAAGCCCTTTAATAATATTTCTCCACACATCACCGCTGTATGTGTATGGAAGTATGAACATCAATTTTTAAAATTAAGCACAAACAAATGTAATTTCATGTAATAAAGCTAGTGTTTATTTGAGAAATTATTAGCAATATTTATTTACATTTTAAGACAAAATATTTTTTGTTATGGATAAATTTAGACAGAAGAGGTAAAAATACTGATAACAATGCAGCAGAGTCTTCATTACCAGGTTATAGTACACCTAAATTGACAAGAAAAAGAAAATATATCGAATCATTTTTTGCAATATTTACTTCTAATAATGATAACAGCTTGGAAAAAAACCTCTGCTTAATTTGTAATGAAGTTTTGACTGAGGAAAGCATGAAACCAGTCAAACTAAAATGACATCTTAATATCAACATGCAATGTACTGCAATAAACCAAAGGGATATTTTGAATGACTTTTAAAATCTTCAAATAAAGAAAAATAAAGTTTTGATATATTTGTTACTGTCAATGAGAAGTATTTACTTGCAGTTTATGAAACTTCTTACTTAATTGCAAAAACTAAAAGCCCCTATGTGATAAGAGAAGATCTTATGTTACCTGCTGCTATTAAAATGTCAGAAATAGTTCATGGGAAAAAATATAGAGATGAAATTTGTAAAAAAAATTTTATCATATAAAACTGTTTCCAAAAAGAATTTCTGAAATTAGTAATGACCAATTCCAGCAGCTTGTTACCAGGTTCAAGGGCAGCCTAAAGTTTGCAATTCAGTTAAATGAAACAACTGATATTTCTAACATGGCACAGTTGTTACTTTATGTAAGATATGTTTATGAAGAAAGCATATATTAGCAATTATTGTTTTGTCAGCCTTTGGAAGAGCACACAAGAGGGGAAGATATTCTTAAAGGTGATGAATTTTTCACAAATGAAAGTTTATAGTGGAAAAATTGCATCAGTGTCATACAGCAAAACTTTTCTTTTAATAGATAAGAAAACTGAGGCTCATTGAGGTTGTGACTTGCCCAAAGTTATAAAGCTAGTATTCATTAGAGGAGGTGATTTGACCCAAGGTACTCTGACTCTAGATCCAGTTCTCTTTCCACTGAACTACATTGCCTATGTGGCTATGTGTAGGAGATCAATTGAAATGTAAAGAAAGAAATAGTGAACTGCTTTATGCACATTCCTATGCACATTATTTGAGCTTCATCTATTTCCAGCACAGCCCCCTCAGCCATCAAAACAACTCCTCTGGAGAGAAGGCTAGCCATCCTCACCAAATGCCAACCAACTGTCACTCAAGGGGCAGGCCAGCTAGTGTGGCTGAAGCGGCAAGGCAGTCAGGGGGAAGATGGCAGCATGTGTTAGAAAAATCAAACTATCACTGCAATGACCTTGGTCACCATCTCCCCTTGGATCTTGATGGAGATAGCTCAGGACCTTAAATTCAAGAGCCTTGGGAATAGCAGTAGCTCCTAAGCTACCAGACCTCTTTCCTGCCCAGCCCCTATAGCCATCACTGAAGGAAGAAATTATTGTGGAAAAGGGGTCTACTTTCTTCATTGCCATAAGTAACAACTATTGACCAATTGGCACCAACAAGAAGATAGTCACAAGAGGCCTGGGAATGGCAACATTTCCATCCCCACTCCCTGTCCTATCCTAGACCACTAGCTCTCTTTCCAGGCCAGTCCTCACAGCCATCATCTGGGGAGGCAGAGCCTATGGTGAAGGGGACAACCATCCTCACCAATTGCAACCAATGACCATTTACAGTGTAGGAAAGTCAGCTTAATTGAGGTAACAGAGCATACTGGGGGAGAGACAGAAGGGAGCATGTACCAGACAAGCCAAACCATCATCACCACTGAGATCATTATCTTCCCTCAGATGTTGATGGAGGCATTCTGGGACTGTGAGACCAAGAGCCTTGGGAATAATGATGCTTCCAGCACAATGTCTGTAGCCATTGTCCTCAGAAGCAACTCCAGCAGAGATACAGTGGCCATTGCAATTCTAGATGCCACAGTAATATCTAATTATGACCTGGAAAAAAAGTTCTTGTCACCAAAGTCCTTGGTACTGTCAAATGGTTCAACATCAGAAACTGATGTGGTTTTATTAGTGGAAATGATATGAAAGAAGAGATATTATCGTCTCTTTTGCTATGGCACTCTAAGGACTAACTGACTTGCAGTTAACCATATGCAGTATGTTTTCTCTCACATTAGAATTCCTTGAAAGCAGTTATTTTGTTGTATGTAATACAAGTTCAGCACAGTGTTAACATTCACACTAGTAGGTGCATGTTATCCAAGTAAACAAAACAAGTTTGTGTGTGTGTGTGTGTGTGTGTGTGAGATTTAGATTCTTTATCCCTTTATGGAAGGAGGCCTCTGTAACATGCAGTAATGGAAATTTCATAAGAAGTAGGATGCTATTTGAAAACTTTGAAATCATTGTCATTTGGGCATATAGAGCCAAAGCAGTGGCCTGCATAAAACAAAATTATTCTCACATTTTCAAGCTTTACAAGAGATTATGAAAAGAATTCACCTTGCTCATGCTTAAATGAAAACTGGGGGCCTTGTCCATGAGCTAAGTTCATCTTTGTCCTTCATAGGGCGAATCCTGTTCTGTGAATGGCAATAAAAGTGAGGAAGGCTCTTTAAGCTCCATTTATCACTTGTGTAACTCTTTGGCAACAGTAAGAAGTGACCTAAAATATTTTTTTACTTTCCATGTTGTTTTTAATGGAAATATGGAGATGTGCATAATAATTGTAACTAGTATTTCTATAGCACTTTTAAGTCTATAAAAAGTTTAGCATGTTATCTTTTTTAATCCTTACAATAACCCTGGGAGTTAGGTACTATTACTATCCCCATTTTACAGGTAAAGAAACTGAGGATGAGGGAAGTTAAATGGCTTGCCCTAGGTCACATGGTGTCTAAGACAGGATTTGAACTCAGGTCTTCCTGAATCCAAGTCCAGTGCCATATCTAATATGACACCTAGCTACCTGTAGTGAAAGATTTCCCCCTTTCCTGCCAAATAATTTCATATTCAAGAAACCTAGCTGCCTAAGTAAAGAGAAGGATATATTGATTCCCCCAGTTAAAAAAAGGAAAATTTCTACTTGTGGTAATGATGTGTTTGAGTCCCTGCATTACTTTGATACAAAAGAGGAGAGAATGTAACTTCATTCCCCAGAATTGACCAGTGACTGGAATGGGAGACTTGTATAATTTGGATTGCAATGGGAAAACTGCTGAGTTGTGAGCAGGGATGAGATTAGAATCATTTCCAATACATTTGTAGTGTCTTTGGATGAGTTGGATGCTAGAGCTGCATTGCGCTGGGGTTGTGACAGAGCTGATCCTAAAGTAATACCATGAATAACCAACAGAGAGTAGCTTGCAGAGCTAAAGGAATCAGTTTTGTCTCTAGGTCTTTTATAAATCTATTCAGTGCTTTGAAGCCTTGGCTGTTAGAATCCATTGATATGAAAGAGCCTTTTCAAAATTAGCACAGGTGAAAACCCCAACTAACAAGTACAGTCTCCCGTTGAAATCTTAACTCACTCATGATTTCGTACAATGAACAAGGATTGACTTCCTCAGTTGATTACAATGATACAATTGAGGAATTTAAATCCACAACTCTTGGTGACCCATGTCTCATGCTCTAGGATAGGAAGATGAAGAAACTTTCAACTGTTTTGGTCAATTTGTGTTGGCTCATTATCTAGTAAATAATAAGTCTTTGTATTTTTGTATAGCCCTGGTTATGACCACAGAAAAATTGTCTCATTCTAAAACCATGTTTGGTTGTTAATTTTTTAAAGTGTAGCTAAGTTTTAGTTTTTTTATCTTTTTTCAATGTAAAACATTTCCATATTAGTCACTTTGTATAAGAAGACTCGAATAAAAAAAAGAATGAATGAAAATGAAAAATAACATGCTTCAGTCTGTATTCAAACAATATCAGTTCTTTCTCTGGAGGCAGATAGTATGCTTTATCATTTGTCTTTTGGGATTGTCTTGGATCATTGTATTGCTGAGAATAGCTAAGTCATTCACAGTTCTTCATCTTACGCTATTGCTTACTGTGTACAACGTTCTCCTAGTTCTACTCACTTCATTCTGCATCAATTCATGTAAGTCTTTCCAAGTTTTTTTCTGAAATCATACAATCATCATTATCATATACCACAGCTTGTTTAGCCAATCCTCAACTGATAGGCATCCTTTAGATTCTGAGCTACCACAAAAAAAGCTGCTATAAATATTTTGTACAAAAGGTCCTTTAAAAAATAAAACAAACAAAAACCAAATAGGTCCTTTCCAGCATTTTTTGAATGTCTTTGGGTTGTAGACATAGCAGTGGTATTGCCCGATCAAAGGATATGCACAGTTTGATTGCCCTTCGGGCATAATTCCAAATTGCTCTCCAGAATGGTACATTAGTGTCCCAGTTTTCCCACATCCCTTCCAACATCCATCATTTTCCTTTTTTGTCATATCAGCCAATCTGATAGGTGTGAGGTGGTACCTCAGAGTTGTTTTAATTTGCATTTCTCTAATCAATAGTGATCTAGGGCATTTTTTCAAATGATTATAGATGGCTTTGATTTCTTTGTCTGAAAACTGTTCTTTATCTTTTTTGATAAATAAAAATCATGTTCTATATGATCCAATAAATGCTCACCTGTTTAAAAAAAATTCCTCCCCAGGGCCAGATAGATTCACAGGAGAATTCTACTAGACACTTAAATAACAATGAATCTCAATACGATATAAACTATATGGAAAAATTAGACAAAGGAGGAATCTTACCAAATTCTTTTTATGAAATAAATATGGTGTTCCTAAACCAGGAACAGACAAAACAGAGAAAGAAAACTATAGACCAATTTACCTAATAAATATTGATGCAAAAATTTAAATAAAATGCTAGCAAAGAGATTATAGCAATATGTCATAAGGATCATATACTATGACCAGGTGAGATTTATACCAGGAATGCAGAACTGGTTTGATATTATGAAAACTATCAGCAGAATTGACCATATCAATAAAAAAACCAATAGAAATTATATGATTATCTCAATAGATGAAGAAAAAGCCTTTGAAAACATATAACAAGTATTCCTATTAAAAACATTAGAGAACAAAGAAATAAATGGAGTTTCCTTAAAATGATAAGTACTATCTATTTAAAACCAAGAACAAGCATTTGGGATAAGCCAGAAGCCTTCTCAATAAAATCAGAAGTGAAGCAAGGATGACCATTATCACCACTATTATTCAATATTGTACTAGAAATGCTAGCTATAGTAATAAGAGAATAAAAATAAATTAAAGAAATTAGAAGAGACAATGAAGAAACAAAACTATTGCTCTTTTGCAGATGATATGGTAGTATACCTAGAGATCCTAAAAAATCAACTAAAAGAGCTAGTTGAAATAATCAACAACTTTAGTAAAGTTGCAGGATATAAAATAAACACACATAAATTATCATCCTTTCTATATATTACCAACAAAGTCCAGCAGAAAGAGATAGAGAAATCCTTTTAAAATGACTGTAGACAATATAAAATACTTGGGAGTCTACCTGCAAAGACAAACCCAGGAACTATATGAGCACAAGTACAAGACACTGCACAGAAATAAAGTTAGATCTAAACAATTGGAAAAATGTTAATTGCTCATGGGTTGATCAAGCCAATATGGTAAAAATGACAAGTCTACCTAAATTAATCCAATCAAGCTACCAAAAATCTCTTTTAAAGAGCTAGGAAAAATTATAACAAAATTCATCTGGAAGAACAAAAGGTCAAGAATATCAAGGGAATTAATGAAAACAATGTGAAGGAAGGTGGCCCAGCAGTATCAGATCTCAAACTGTATTATGACATGGTAATCATTAAAATTATCTTGTACTGGCTAAGAAATAGAGTGGTGGATCAGTGGAATTGATTAGGAACACAAGACACAGTAGTAAATGACCTTGGTAATCTAGTGTTTGATAAATCCACAGACCCCAGATTTGGGGACAAGAATTCACTATTTGACAAAAACTGCTGGTAAAACTGGAAAACAGTATTGCAGAAACTAGGTATAGACCAACATCTCATACCATGTACTAAGATAAGGTCAAAATGATTTAGACATAAAGGGTGACACCAAAAGCAAATTAGGGGAGCATGGAATAGTTTACCTGTCAGATCTATAGAAAAGGGAAGAATTTGGGACCAAATGAAATAGAGAGCATTACAAAATGTAAAATGGATAATTTTTATTATATTAAATTTTGAAAGGATTTGTACAAACAAAACCAATGTAACCAAAATTGGAAGGAAAGTAGAAAATGGGGGGGGGGGGGGGGGATCTTATAGCAAGTATCTCTGATAAAAGCTTCATTTCTCTGGTGAGCAGACAGATTTCAGAAAAACCTGGAAAGACTTGCATGGACTGATGCTGAGTGAACTAAGTAGAACCAGGAGAATACTGTACACAGTAACAGCAACATTGTGTGATGACGGACTTTGTTAGACTTAGCTCTTCTGACAATCTAAGACAATTCCAAAAGACTCATGATGGAAAATGCTATCCATATCCAGAGAAAGAATTGTGGAGTCTGAATGCAGTTCAAAGTATACTATTTTCTCTTTCTTTTATTGTTTATTGTTTTTTTGTTTCTCATGGTTTTTCCCTTTTATTCTGATTCTTCTTTCACAACATGACTAATGTGGAAATATGTTTAACACGATCATACATGTATAACCTATATTAAATTGCATACTGTCTTGAGGAGGGGAGAGTGGAGGGAGGGGGAAATTTAGAACTCAAAATCTTATAAAAGCAAATGTTGACAACTAAAAATATATAAATAAATAATTTTTAAAAAGGCCTCATTTCTCAAATATATAGAGAACTGTGAGACATGAAAGAGTTAAGTTTCCACGTAAGTAGATAAGAAATCAGCACAGACAGGCTAACTTCTCCGTGGGGGGGGGGGGGGAGAGTGATAACACAATTCTAGGCATAATGTATGTTAAATGTATGTATGTTAAAGGTGGGGCATAAAAGGAAGATTTTTATGCAGAAGGATTAAGACCAATCCTGATCCAGAAGAGAGGAGTTAGGCAATAACTAACTATAAAACTTGCTCTAGCTTCTTTTTTCCGCACAATTCTCCCCTTCCAAGGAGATATGCCTGCTTCTCCCGAGAATCGAAAGGACACACTTCAACCTCTTTAATAAAAAGTCTTTGACAGACACCAGTCTTCAGAACTGAGTCTGGGGTCATCTTTATAACAATTTGGAGAATCGTCCTGGGATCCAAGCGACCACCAAGAAAGGTGAGATCTAAATAGACTGGGAAGAGGGCTCCTGTTGATTTTAATGGTCCCGGGACTTAGATTTCGCTTTCCTCGGGGCTCGTGAAATCCTGAAGATGGCAGCGGTTGCTGCAGAGAGAGGTTGAACAGTGGCAAAATAAAAAAGGGGGTGGGGGCAGAAATGGCTGAGGATCACTCAAGTCGATATATATCGAACAAAGGTAGGAAGAAATTAGCGGCAAAATTCTGCCTTTGTTGATTCGGAAATCCCTTATCTCTGGGAGTCATTTTGTCTGGGTTAACTAAACTTTGGTTAATAGACTTGACTTAGGGAACCTTATCTCTGGGATTCATTTTGTCTGGGTTAACTAAGTGTTAGTTAATAGACCTGACTTAGAGATGGGAGGGAAGAATTCAAAGGAAAAGGCGCCAGGGAAGCGACTCGAAGAACCCCCTCCAGAGATACCCCAAAGTAGCCTGCTGGGGAGAACGCTATTGAGGTAGTGGGACAACCCAGGAAAAACTTTTCCTACTGAAGGAATGGGGGAGGAAAAACCTCGGGACCCATTCAGAGGGGACCCCGGGACAAAATAAGTTTCTTTTGACCGGTCAAGGATATGATTGGAATTGTGTGCATGTGCTGTCTGTCTGTCTGTCTGTGGATGTTTTGTATCTGCCAGAGAAATTTTTGGGTAACTTTTGGGGTCTGAGATTGGAGAAGGAACAGTGGGAAACAGTGGGGAAAAGTCTCAGGCTTTCAGCTGGAGATTGAGATTAGAATAAAAAAGGCAGGGAGAAAATCTCTCATAAGTTAGTGGAAGGTGCAGCAAGCAGACTTTACTGATAAGGATTTGGAGCATGCCACCCAAGATGGCTAGGGCCAAGAGAAAAAAAAAAAAAGGAGGGGCTAAGGAGAATTTGAATTCAGGTTTAGCGGGATCCCAAGACTAAGAATTTGAGTTGTTGTCTTTTTGTCCCATCCACCAATGTATTTGGTATCGGGGGCAATGTGTTTAGAGTTGAAAAAAAAAGGGGGGGGGGTTTCTGTCTTTTAATGTGATAAGATTTCAGTGAATTGTTTAGAATACATAGTAAAGTAGTAAAAGCAGTTTGGGAAGAGAGAGGGGGGGAGAGGGAGAATGCTATTCAATTCTTATCTCCCTTCAGATTTGCAAAGGAAAGCTGCTAGTCTTGGTGAGTGGAATTTGGGTGGGGGGTCTTATGTTCTCCACCCTTGGATGGTTGTTCTGGATAGCTTTAGATGGTTTAAGTAAGTTGGGAACATGTGAGGAAGTAGTCTGTTTTAAGTAGAAGGATTGAAAAATGAAAATTTTGTAGCTTGATTTGAAAACCAATAAAGTTACAGAGGGTTACACCCTGTTCAAACTGCTGAAGCCTGAGATTTTCAGGAGGATGGCTCTATCTGATAAACTTCTAGGAAGAAGAGGGGACTTTTTCTTTGTTCCCTTAAGGAAGTAGGAAAGAAAAGGAGAGAGAATTATTTAGAGCAGGAATTGTTACCACATGTCTTTTTAAGGGAATATATAAATTTATGGAGAATATTTCCTTTTAAAGGGCCAAGAGTATTGGATTTAAAACAAAAATGTTTTAAAATGTTTATCATTAGTGATTATAAATTCGGATCTGATTGGATTTAAGTTTACTGCTCTATAAAGAAAAAAATAATAATGGTTATTATGGGACAAAAAAAGATCAACAGCATATGTTAGATGTGGCATTATTATTAGTTAATGTAATTGTTAAAAGTAATGAGTGATGAGTTCTATATGTGATAATCTGGAAATGCAATTGGTGTTATCTGAAGTTTATTGTTTGAGTTATTATTGTATTTCTACATTGTATTGTATTTCTAAAACTCTTAGATTGTAAAATTTGAGGGGCGATTGTGAGGTAAAAATGGGTGTTAAAGTAACTCTTGACCTGGAATGGATCTTTTAGTGATAAAAATGAGATAATTTGAAACTGTTAAATACCTAGTGAGGTATATTTGGTTATAAGCAATAATGATATTGATATTTAATATGACAGCAGATTTTCATTTGAAATCTTGACTATTATAAAAATATGTGGTGGTTTAAAGTTATAGTTCCAACATATTAATGATGAGATGAATGATTCTCTGTGCAAAGTGATTTGGGAGTGCATTCATCTAAAGTGATAATGGGTTGCTTCAAAGTTTATTACAATTGTGGAAATAATTTTATAATGTATGCCCTGTTGTACAAAAATATTGAAGTATAAGGTTTTTCTGGGGCCCATAGACAAATGGGAGCCAGATTCTTTCTGGGGCAAGGGGCAAAGTTCTGGCCTTGGACCCATACCCCATCATTAGGGGATAATTAGGCCAGGAGATCGGGCAACTAGGATATTATTCTGTTACTTAGTTAATGTTAAAGTTGTCTCAGTTTGTTACAATTAATTTTAAAGGAAGAATAGCTCATGACTTATCTTGTAAATGCCTTGAAAGAAGCACCCATTTTAATTAAGGATTATTTATTTGTACATGACCAGAAGTTGGGATTGTTTTATTATTTGGTATGTACTGGTTTTAAATTAACTACTATGTATTGGAGTCTGTTATTAATTCCTTAGTGGAATCTCATCCTTCTGATGGGGGAATATGAATAGGAATGAATAATGAATTAATGCAAGGCATAAAACTAGAAGTAATTCAGAGTGTAAGGCTAGGTTCTAATTTTTCTAATTTGAGTTTCTTAAAATATTACAACTGGCCAACGTTCCAATTTTGACCTTGTAATAGTGGAGACGTGGGGGTTGAGTTAACTTTCATTATTTGCCTGGATTATTGGCAAGGTAATTTAAAAATTGTGCTGAAATTAATCTTGTAGGAGAGTGGATACAAGAAGGAAGATCTCTGCAGGAGGAGAGTCTGCTGGACACTGTTTGAATGGCACTTGGACCAGAGGACTTCACCAGATGATGTCCAGAATGTCAGACAGCTTTATGAGAAGAGACTTCTGATGTTTTAAATGGACAATTTGTCCTTACTTTTGGGTCTCTGTGTCTGTACTTAATAAGGGGATTGCCCTCTTTATAATTTGTCAATGCGTCAGTCAATTCCTCCTTTCCCATATAGTTTTAAGTCCCCAAAATCCCCTGATGAAATGTTGCCCAGCAGTACAGCCCCAGATAGAACCATCACTAAGGCATTGCACGGTTTAACCACTTTAACTGAGGAGTTGGCAGAGAACTCTTGGATATATAACTGATTAAAGGGATAGTTAGAATCCTGGTTTGGCAAATGGAAAGGAATGACTGTATCCATTCAGGAGTATTAACTGCTGTAGGATGTTGTATAGTTCCATGCACTAGGGGACTGGTACAACAATTGATAGAGACATCCCTCACTAAAGATTATCCCAGTAGGACCCACAGTGGGAGTTCAGAGGGCAGCCTCTGGCAATACAAGGATGATGATACCTCATGTTATCAGTGGAACTTTCCCCAGTGATGGAGAATGCGAAATCATGTTAAGGAGATTATAGGATGAGGAAATCGGGAAGGTGTGGAAACCAAATCTTTACTTAAAAAAAAAAAGAAAAAGAAAAAGAAAAAGAAAAAAAAGGTAGGAATTGTGAGAAATGAAAAGAGTTAAGGGGGGGAGTGATAACACAATTCTAGGCACATAATGTGTTAAGGGTGGGGCATGTAAGGAAGATGGTAATCATTCAGGATTAGGACCAATCCTGATCCAGAAGGGAGGAGTTAGGCAATTACTAACTATAAAACTTGCTCTGGCTTCTTTTTCACGACACATTTCAACTTCTTTAATAAAAAGTCTTTGAGAGACCCCAGTCTTCGGAACTGAGTCTGGGGTCATCTTTATAACAGAACTAAGTCAAATTTATAAGAATACAAGTCATACCTCAATTGATACATGGTCAAAGGTCAAAGGATATGAATAGGCAGTTTTCAAATAAAGAAATCATTAGAGAAATGCAAATTGAAACAACTCTGAGGTACTACCTCATGCCTATCAGATTGGTTAATATGTCATAAAAGGAAAATGATAAATGTTGGAGATGTGGGAAAATTGGGACACTAATGTTGATGGAGTTGTAAACCATTGTGGAGAGCAATTTGTAACTATGCTCAAAGGGCTATAAAACTGTGTTTTATAGTTTACAAAACTATAAAAAACTCTTTGATCTAGCAATATCACTACTAGGTCTGTGTCCCGATGAAATTTTTTAAAAAAGGGGGCAACTAGGTGGCACAGTGGATAAAGCATCAGCCCTGAACTCAGGAGGACCTGAGTTTAAATCTGGCCTCAGACCAACACTTGACACTTACTAGCTGTGAGACCCTGGGCAGGTCACTTAACCCCAATTGCCTAAAAAAAATTTTTTTTTAATGAAATTTAAAAAAAAAGAAAAGAAAAGGGAAAAGGACCTATCTGTTACAAAGGTATTTAAAGAGCTCTTTTTGTGATGGTTAAGACTTGGAAATTGAAGGGATGTCCATAAGTTGGGGAATGGCTGAACAAGCTGTGGTGTATGATTGTAATGGAATACTATTGTGCTATAAGAAATGATGAGTAGGATAATTTTAGAAAAACCTGGAAAGACTTACATGAACTGATGCAGAGCAGGACCAGGAGAACATTATACACAGTTACAGCAGTATTGTATGATGATCAGCTATGATGTACACTTAAACTATTAAAAAATGTACTTAACTATTCTTATGAATACAATGATCCAAGACAATCCCAAAGGACTCATGATTAAAAATGCTGTCTGCCTCCAGAGAAAGAACTGAGTCTGAATACCAACTAAGGCATATTCTTTTTCTTCCTTCCTTCCTTCCTTTCCTTCCTTTCCTTCCTTCCTTTCCTTCCTTCCTTCTTTTCTTTCTTCCTTCCTTCATTCTTTCCTTCTTTCCTTCCTTCCTTCCTTCTTTTCTTCCTTCCTTCCTTCCTCCTCCCTTCCTTGCTTCCTTTCTTCCTTCCTTCCTTCCTTCCTTCCTTCCTTCCTTCCTTCCTTCCTT